>NC_028454.1:13426517-13460342 GCF_000263155.2 Setaria italica | reverse complement strand
TCCTGTGTAGATATATCAACCATGCTATGTTTGGTGATGCTTTTAAGTGTCACAAATCTATTTAGACCACTAAAGGGTAGGACTAGCCCATCAACATTTAGCATACATGGGTTGAAACTAGAAAACTAGTAAGGCCCCTTTTAGGGCTAACGCCCTCAGGTACTTACCCCAAATAACGGCACATAAGTCGCCGTTTAGATTCGTCTTATGTAATGGGTTTTGTAAATAGTCTACGTTTAATACTCCTAATTAGTATCTAAACATTCGATGTGACGGGTGCTAAAAATAAGTCAGTGGAAGAAAACAGGGCCTAAGTCAGCCAGATTGGATGCCGGTGCTGTGGTGCAATGCAAGTGACAGAGAGAGACCGCAGTTGATCGGGATTATGAAATTAATAATGTGACACTTAGGCCATCAATAGTTGTGTGTTGCGGCTATAACTTCAAGTGTTGATTTCTTCTTTCCTTTCCTTGTTGCATAAGTTTTTGCTCAATCTTAATTGTTGCATAATGCGCATTAGCTGCTCAAACGAGCTATATTTGGAGTTAGTTTGGTCTAGAAAGTCTTGAAAGAAGTAATGGTAATTAGGTGAACGTGGCTGCCTACCTAAGCTAGCGCACGGCTCCATGTTAATACAGGGGAAACCCCCAACAGATTACAAGAGTTTGATTACAACTTGTGATACAAGACACAGATGATTTAAACCTTCTCCATCTATACAAGATCTATCTGTAGTCAAGGTTTAACCAACGCATCTACGTATCCAATGTCATCACGTTCATTTGACATGTTAACACAAAACTCTTTACAAGAGACATACCTATCCTTTAACAGCTTCCCTCAATCTTAACCAGACTTGCTTCTGAGGTTTAGATTGCCTTTGAATTTCTCAAACTCCCGAGCTGGAAGTGCCTCGATGAAACCATCAGGCAGCTGATCTTTAGATGGAATAAAGCGAATCTCTGACTGCTTACTTGCTACCCTTTCTCTTACAAAGTGAAAATCAATCTCAATATGTTTAGCTCGTGCATGAAAGACAGGATTAGCTGATAAATAAGTTGCACCAAGGTTGTCACACCATAGGTAAGGTGATTCCTTTATTTCACGCCCAATTCGGATAGTAACGGTTCTACCCAAATAGTCTCAGCTGTAGCATTGGCCAATGATTTATACTCTGCTTCAGTGCTTGATCTAGACACAGTTGCATGTTTTCTAGCACTTCATGAGATTAAATTCGGACCAAAATAAACATCAAATCCACCGGTAGACCTTCTATCATCAATGCTACCGGCCCAATCCGCATAAGAGAAAGCACTTGTCAAATTAGAAGATGACTTACTTATCTCAAGCCCAATATTCAGTGTCCCTTTCACATACCTCAGAATTTTTTTAACAGCCGCCTAGTGAACAGTTGTAGGAGCATACAGAAATTGACACACTTTGTTAACAGCAAAAGCTAAATCAGGACGTGTGAGAGTTAAATACTGCAAGGCCCAACAATACTGTGATATCTTGTACCATCTTCTAATGATAGTAAAGTTCCGTCTTGATAGAAAATTTTTTCTGAGGCTGCCAAAGGAGTCGAAGAAGACTTACAATTTGTCATGCCAACTCTCTTCAAAACATCCGAAGCATACTTTGTTTGCGACAATATAATGCCTCCTTGAGTTGGTTTGACTTCAATCCCAAGAAAATAATTCATATTTTTCAAATCTTTAAGAGCAAAATCTGCACGTAGATCTTTAAGTAAAGCTGAAATCGCATCCATGGATGACCCTGTTACTATGATATCATCAACATATATGAGCATAAATATGGTTGTGTTCTACTTGAAATAAATAAATAATGACGCATCAGACTTGGATGCTCTAAACCCAAGATCAAGTAATTTTGAACTCAACCGTGAATACTAGGTCCTCGGAGCTTGCTTTAACCCATAAATAGCTTTATCCAACTTACAAACATAGTTTGAAAATTTTGCATCCTCAAAGCCTGGAGGTTGTCTCATGTAAACCTCTTCCTCAAGAACACCATGAAGAAACGCATTCTGTATATCTAATTGCCTCAAACACCAGCCCCTCGAGACTGCTATAGTTAACAGAAGTCGAACAGTAGCAATTTTCACAACAGGGCTAATAGTATCTTCATAATTAATACCATATCTTTGTTTAAATCCCTTAGCCACCAATCTTGCTTTGTAACGATCTATACTCCTATCAGCCTTTCGCTTTAATTTATACACCCATTTGCAATCAATAAGATTGTTTCCTTTGGAGGGAGGAACCAAGTGCCAAGTCTTGTTTTTATGAAGCGCCATAAGCTCCTCTTCCATTGCTTTTGTCCACCTGTGATCACTAAGTGCTTCCTCTGGAGTATGTGGTTCTCCTGTAGAAGAAAAGAACCCATATCTAACAATCCCATCTATATACTGCTTTTGTTTAACAATGCTAATTTGAGATCTTGTCCTTAGCCGAGGAGGATTTGGTGTTGAATCAGCAAAATCCGGAGCCGTAGAAGATCTGGGAGATAAAATCTCCGCTTCCACCAGAATTGAGACGTGCTGTCCTAGCACGGGCGTTGGTGCTGCAACGGCCCCCGCCTGTCCTGGCGTGCCACGCGGGTGGAGACAGGGCGGCACGCGGTGCGCTCGGGCTGGCGGGTGGAGACCGGACACCATGCGACAACGCCTGGCTAGCTGGCGGCATCATTCGGGCGGACGAGGAAGGCGCAGACGCCAATGGATCCCCCTGGAAATTAGTGCTCGCAGGCGTCGGTGGATCATCATCGTTTTCTGTGCTGGCCAGGTTTCTGCTAGAACCATGATTTGGATTATGATCATCAGTACTATTAGCATTACAACTTACATCCCTGGAACTATTATTCAAAAGGTGATCCGGTAAAAGAAAAATTTCTTGACGAAGACGAGCACCAGCGTTTTCATGGAGAGTTTCAAAAGGAAAATAGATTCATCGAAGATTACATCACGAGAGATATACACACGGCCAATTGGAATATCAAGGCACTTGAACCCTTTGTGAATAGATCTATAACCAAGAAAGGCACATCTTTTGGAATGGAATGCAAGTTTCCTTGTGTTGAAGGGCCTAAGATTCGGCTAGCATGCACATCCAAAGACACGAAGAGAGGCATAGTCGGGTTTTTCCTAACGAAGAAGCTCTACTGGCATGTGATGATTGATGACTTCATCTTGTTGAAGTACATTGAGATGTCCATGCTTCCCTTCTTGAGGCTTGCAAGTTGCATCCGTAGATTGGTTACTCGTGCACGTGATTGTGCCGAGTACATGTCTTCCAATGCCACCCAAACTTCGGACGACGATGTCAACGTAGCTACCTGTGCCAACACTGTGGACGATAGGGAGTTGACGAGATGGCTGAGTACCTGCTGGTCTTGCGCCAGCCATATCTCATACGCCGGGTTGGAGACGTCATTCTTCTTGTCATCTTGGATTGTTTTTTGTGGTGCCGGAATTGAACCGTCAAGGATTCCAAGAAGGCAAGCACCCCTGATCGGCGGCAACACCTGGGCCTTCCAAAGAATGAAGTTCTCTCGCTTGAGCTTCTCGGAGACTGGCGGCCCGAGAGCACTTGACAATGACGAGGAACTGGAGGCCATGGCAGTAGATGTATTTTGAGGAAGTAGCTCTAATTATCATGAAAGAAGTAGTGGTAATTAGGTGAACATGGCTGCCTACCTAGGCTAGCTCACGGCTCCATGTTAATATAGGGAAATCCCCAACAGATTACAAGAGTTTGATTATAACTTGTGATACAAGACACAGATGGTTTAAACCTTCTCTATCTATGCAAGATCTATCTGTAGTCGAGGTTTAACCAACGCATCTACGTATCCAATATCATCACATTCATTTGACGTGTTAACATAAGACTCTTTACGAGAGACATACCTATCCTTTAACATTGTACACAATCATATTTTTCTTTCAGTGGTACCGGTATTCCTCAAGACACGCCACACACCATGATAGTCAATTATTGCACGTGGACCAAGGTACTAAATAGCATTCGTAGCGCCCACAATAGCGGCCGCTACCGCTACCTACCCAAGGTAGCATGTTTGGACTTAGCAGCCGCTATTGTCCGCTATTGCCCGCTATTGCTCATGTTAGACCGCTATTCGCTATATTACAGTTCAAGTGACATATGAATATGAATCAAATAGTAATAATAATGTTTAAAATGGTTATTTAGGTAGTGACGAAGAGTTATTGGATGAAAATAAATTTTTTTATTTATTGATATGTGAATTTAATGTTAATATATATCCATACATCTTAATTATACCTATTTATTTGTGATTCTTACCAATAATGGCTAACTTAAAACTATAACTTTTTATAAGTAAATTTGATGTTAATATTCATATATGCTCTAAAATTATGACTATGTTTTAAATTCTGCTATTTAGACTTAGCGTTAGCTATAGCACCCGCTATCCGCGATCTGCTACACCGGCACTAGTCCGCTACCATGCCGCTAAACGCTAGTACCTTGACGTGGACCGGGCAAAAATGATACATCCATTTGCACCAATGGATCCAGATCTGGATCGCGATTTTTTTTAAGGAAACGTGAGAGGTTTATCCCCTACTGATTATACATGTTACTTATAAAAAGTAGAATACCGATACAAAACAAGCTAGCGAAGCAGAGATAGGGGAGCAGAGCATTACAAAAGAAGGAGCTTACGGAAAAAGGATAAAATCTTTTTTGAAGAAAGAGCAACTAAGATGAACCAGGACCTGATAACAGACTAAAAGCTATGCATCCATACTTCCATCAAAGGGATTAGAGTTTGTATCTTTTTCTGTCGGTAAGGATTGCACCAGAGTACCTTCTATTTCTAATAGGCCATGACTATAGATAGAAGAGAGAAGAATCATTCTGAGCGAGTCCATAAAAAAGCGATCCACTTTTTCATCGGTTCCGAGGGAATATCAAAGATCTTGGCTCGGTGTCGAAGCATTGAGAAGTCCCGAATAAAGTTTATCTGGATCGCGATTGATCCACCAACTGCATTGACGTACACTAACTGATATGGCATCTAAGTGGGCACCTCCAACAACAACAGACCTCGTCAGCTCGTGAAACACGCGCGCAGAAATCAGCCGATCACTGCTGCCCGTGAGGTTTGGTGGCAGATGGGACAGCTACAGCTACTGTTGCCCTAATTTTGCTCGGGTCTACCGGTGGCCCATCCCACTCTTTTTTTTTTTGAGCGGATCGATGATCCAGTGGGCCAAACCAGTTCATGGCCATCCTTAAATAGAACTCGGAAAAAGAAACAAATTAAATATGTGCAAATGAGCACCCACCCACTTTGAAATATAGACGACAAGTATTGGAAACGGGAGTGAAAAATATCCAAATGTACATAAAGTAACAAACATTTTCATAGTAGATGAAAAGTACAGAACTGTAACATCTACAGTAGATTAGAAATTTCCTATTCCTTAGTCTCAACTCTCAAGCAGACAAGCACAACATCTCTTTTACAAAAGTCATGCTTAATGAGGCATTGGCATTTCAATAATGATCTGAAAATTCAGCCAAAAATGAAAAATGAAGACAAATGGTCCAATCAGCCGCCAAGATAAAAAAAATAGATAAACTAAAATACTATAAATATGAAGTGGGAGTGAAGATAATGGACGTGTTTTTGTTAGGTATGATGAATAAAATGACACAAAAACAATATTAATGATTCACGAAATAAATACATATTTTGTATAAAAAAGGAGATTGTTTGGTCGAACAAAATGAAATGACAAATAATAACAAGACAGAAGAATAATTGATAGAAGCATCAATGAAGGACAAACGTCCCTGTAAAAAATGATAAAATACATTATCATAGCCCACTGTCATGCACAACTGCGCAACATATATGATCTAACCGTGAGGTGCTTTATATGTTTCCAAAAGCAAAAAAAACACCCACTTTCTCTATATGCGCAAAAAGGCTGAAAGTGCACGATTTAAAGGACATGAAAGATGGGCTGCATCACTCGATACTGGGCCACTGCCCACAAGGCCAGATCTGTTGTGCTTCAGGCCTTACGAATTTCTTTCCCTCCAATCATATATGCAGCGAGCGCGAAGTTTAACAAAGCTGCTGAATGAACGATGGTCTATTTGGGAGCACTCCACTCCAGGAAAAATTGCTCCACTCCACCAACTTCAAAAATTTCGCAGCCAAACACGTCTAGCTCCAGCAACTCCGGCTCCAGGAAAAACGTGAAGCAAGGGTCAGATCCACGTTTTTCTTGAAGTACCTCAGGAGGTGCTCCAAAAACTCCCTTTTCAAACCTCCTCATGGAGTTGGTGGATATTTATCCACCACTGCCATCGGTTACACACGTACCGGTTCGCAATCAGAAACAAAACACCCCCATCCGCGCGCCCCTTCTCTTTCCCCGTGACTCCTCCCTCGTGAGGAACCGTAGGCCAGGCAGCGCCGGGCGCCGCCGAACCTCTTCGCCCCGCCAGACCGCGCCGAACCTCTGTGAGAAGTCGCCCGCTGCCCTTTGTCATCTCGTCAAAGCGACGCTCGACGGCCTTCCACCCCTCCTTCCCGCCGGAGGTCTTGTCGAGATACCGGAGGCCGCGGAGCCCCATCTGGGCGCTGGACTGCATCCGCGTCATTTGGTCCGGGCGCATCCCCATCTGGTTGGTTCACCGGCGCCGCGGATGGCCAGCGTGGACGCGGCGAGGTAAGCGCACAGCCCAGCTCACCACGCCGTGTGCTGGACGCGCTCCCGCGGGGCCGCTCGAGGAGATCTGGACGGAGGCGGACTCCGTCACCGAGGAGGCCCGCGCCAAGGCCGTCTCGAAGGTCGTCGACCGCCGCGACATGCCACTGATGTTGTGCTCAGACGGGCGACCAGATGCCACCGCGACATGCCACTGATGCCGTCTCGGCGGGCGCAGACTGGAGCCTGCAGAACAAGCAAGGGTGGAGCGCGCTGCAGGAGGCCATCTGCTGGTGAGGGCGAGCAGAGGAGTATTCTTCTTATACACAAAATTTTAATTAAACTATCAGATGATGGCTGTTACTGCTATCTTGAGAATACTAATCGCGGTGAAAATATGAAAAAAGAATTACAGCACCCTACAGGCAGGAAGGATGATGGCAAAGGGATTCGTCGTCTCCAAGGGCCTACACGCTACACAGACTGTTAGATTCAGAGCTTCACTCGTCGCTGCTGCTGCCACTGATGTTCAGAGCCTCCCAGAAGTTCCTTTGCTGGAGAAAGAATGCAAACCCAACTACGTTAGGATAATGCTCGGAACGATTGTTCAATTCAGTTCAGTGGCTTCAGGATCACAGTCTCACCTGCAAGTTTGTGCTGGCCGTTCCATCCTGAAACGCGTACTGCTCGGTGGTCGCCTGAGAGAAGAGAGGGGGAGAGGAGGGGAGAAAAGAGGAGAGGATGACACGTGGGTCCATTTACGATGGGTAAAATAGACTATTCACAACAAATCTTCATGTTTTTGGAGCTGGAGTACTGCAATCAGCCAAACACGTCCATCAGCTCCATATTTTTTGGAGTTAGTGGAGTGGAGCTGGAAAAGTATGGAGCTGATGG
Organism: Setaria italica; assembly: GCF_000263155.2. NCBI lineage: Eukaryota > Viridiplantae > Streptophyta > Magnoliopsida > Poales > Poaceae > Setaria > Setaria italica. The sequence continues at coordinate 13,452,712 of NC_028454.1, read as the reverse complement.
AGTGGAGCTGGTTTTTGGGAAGTGGAGTGCTCCTAAACAGACTCTGAATCAATAAAGTCAGTTGTGGAGAGCGTTGAGTTGTTTTTCAGTTGTTTGGTCTAGTAATAAAAATTATGGCAAATCTTTTGCCGTTCAGTTCAAAAAAATCAATGAAGTGGTGGTGCCAACTGCCAAGTTAATTGTTTGGCCCAGACATACGGTACTTACTGGTACTAGCACGAACGAGTCACACCGTCACATTATTTTCTTTCCTCCTCAGAGCAAGAATGAAAAGGTTTCGGTTGGATCGTTGACGTTTGGGGCTCATGGTCATGGCTACTGAAACAAGCAGCTGTTAAAGTATCAATTCAGTCGAAGTCTTGAAAAGGTCACATTTTATTCTTAGGCGGTGTTTGGATACGAGGTGTTAAACTTTAACAGTGTCATATCGAATGTTCGGATGCTAATTAGGAGAACTAAACATTGCAGAACTCTGTGCTAATTCGCGAGACGAATCTATTAAGCCTAATTAATTCATCATTAACAAATGGTTACTGTAGCACCACATTGTCAAATTATAGACTAATTAGGCTTAATAGATTCGTCTCGCGAATTACACTCCATCTGTGCAATTAGTTTTGTAATTAGCCTATGTTTAATACTTCTAATTAGCATCCAAGCATCCGATGTGACGGGTGTTAAACTAACCTTGTTACCAAACAGACCCTTAATAACAAGAGTTCAAATGTAGTAGTAACAATAAAGAAACACACAGGTCAAAACGAAGGAAAAAAGAAACACCTTTTCAATCTCCTGTACGCAACGCACACACCAGGTCAGAGCCAAAGGCTCCACTCCCTCAAGGGTCAATCCAAGCTCCAAGCAGTGTTTCAACGCGCGAGGCTCAGTATGGGCGGTTGCGCGAACGGGCCTCGCAGCCATCCTCCGGCGATGTCCCTGTACGCCGCCTCCGTGAGGTGGATGCCGTCCCAGTTCACCGCCCTGGACGGGTCCGCGCACGCCGTCGCGCCGGGGAACCCGCACGCCGCCGTGACGTTGTAGTTGTACCTGCCGCCGGCGCCGCAGCACGCCACCAGCGCCGTGCTGCCGTCGAAACCTGCACGTACCACCGCCGCCATGCGTCGCATCCCGACGGCTTTAGTTAGTTACAGTTCGGTTTCGAGTATAGTTCGGACGGCGTTCTAGTTGGCACGCGATCGATGATCTCACCGGAGTTGGCCGGGTTCTGGAGGAACCCGACGACGGGCCAGAAGTAGTCGGCGTAGGCGATCTTGGTGCCCGGGTACTTGATCCGGAGCGCCATGACCTCGCGCCGGAGAAAGGCGTTGTGGTAGCGCGCCAGGCCGTTGAGCTTGTCGAGGCACCCGTACCTGTCGTAGTCCGCCTTGTTGGGGCTCGCGTACAGCGTCAGCATGATCGGGATGCAGCCCGTCGGCAGGTTCCCCGGCACCACGATGCGCCTGGCGCCGTGCTTGATCAACTTCTGCACCCACACGCGCGTTGGTCAACCGATCAGGTCATCAGAGGAGGAGGATCAGGGCCGGCCGGTGAGTATTCACTGTTGAGTACCTCGACGCCGCCGGCGATGGCCTTGACGACGGCGGGAACGTAGGTTTTCGTTTGCTCGACGGTCTTGTTGGCGGCGAGGAGGAAAACGTAGTCGTTCCCGCCGAACTCGCCCATGACGAAGAGAGACTTTTTCAGGTAATCGTCGCATTTTCCCTTGGCGGTGTTGTTGCAGAGCGACGTCTTGAGAAGCTGCTCGAACCACCCGATCTGGACGCTGAACGAGCTGTTGAACGGGGGAACGGAGGTGATGTTGCGCTCCATGAAGTAGGACAGGTCCAGGGCCGTCGCCCCCACGACCGCGAAGTTCGCGCCCTTGCTGAAGCTCTGCGTCGTGTCCAGGGACGGCGGCACCAACGGCAGACCGTAAGCTTCAGCTGCGTGCGCATGCAAATCCATGTCAGGCGAATTGAAGCATGTTTGTTCAGAGCGGCGGCGGCGGCAACATCGATGGCGTAGGAGCGTACCGATGAAGTCGAGGATGATGCGGCCGTTGCTGGCCCGGCCGGTAGGCTTGTGGAAGAAGGTCTCGCCGTAGGGGAGGTTGTTGAAAGGGATGACGGGGATGAAGGGCGCGGCGAACCTGACGAAGTTGCCGGTGTCGGCGTAGGAGTTGCCGAAGCTGAATATGGCGGTAAAGGAGGGCTTGGGCCGGTGGCCGGCGTCCGCGCCGTGGAGCAGGAACGAGCCGAGGAGGAGGACCACGGCGGCGATGACGGGACTCCTCATGGCTGCAGAATCACTGGATCACGGTAACGAAACGATTACCAAATGCCGCTCGAGAGAGACTACGGCTCGGCCGGCATTCCCAGATTGTACGCCGATCATTTTGGACCTTCAGAGTAAATATATAGCAAATCGGGTACAGCGATTTGCAGATTCAGATTTCGATAGCGCACCACTCGTTGACCTGATACTAAACAATCTCTAAACAAATTTTAGGAATAATGCTGACGCCATTAAGCAAAGACAGCAAAAGCAGATGGGTCGGTGTCGGTGCCACTTTTGTAAATTGCCGTCGAGCGGTAATGTCCATTTCCTTGTCCATGGTCCGCCGTTTACATTTTGTTCAGAAAGGCCCATTAAGCTTAATGGCCTTGTGGACCAATATAGTCTTCAAAGGAACTTTTTAAATTTCTTTATACCTTATTGGCAAAAATTTTATGGGTTGATTTTTTTTAAAAAAAACACGGTTCCAAATCCAGACGTGCATCTCGTGTATTTGCAAAAGAGCAAAAAATGATAAACTTGCCCAGACCATTGGTGACGTTTTAAATATGGCCTCACGAACGGTTTAGATCCGTAGCTCATTTTTGTAGTCTATACAATGTCTTGGAAGTGTATTTGTTTGTATTATAGATGGTAATATATTTTTCTAAAAATTTAGTCAGATTTAGAGCATTTGACATAGGTCAAAGCTAAACTGAATTGTAATCGAGTACGGAGGGAGTTCGTTGATGCTAGAATTAGGAACCCTTGCATGTTTATGATCATTGTATCTTTCACTTTTCGGTAATTGGTTACAATGTGCTAGGTGCATTGTCATTATAACGATCGTCTATGGACATTTCTAAACCTAGACTACTAAACGGTGTTGAAAATCGCTAGAAAAAGTTTCTTTAAAAGGCCAAGACATCTTTCTTGGGAAATTGTGTGTAATGATAGATTTGAAAATTCCCATACATAGCAACTTTGGAAATCCCCACCGGCGTCGGGATGTCTTTCTAGTACTTAGGCTGAGTTGTAGAAGCGAGTTGACTAAGCTAGTTATGCAACGTGCCACTCTAGCCTACTAAGACAACATCAAAGGCGTCCGATTTTTTTTCGCAAACAAAAAAGGAGTCCGATTTTAGAGCACTTGAGTTTGGATCCGTTGCCAGGACCATGACCAGACCTGCCCTTTTTATCTCTCCAGCGCCTAGTATATGAAGATTGACGTGCACCTTGTCCATGAACGCGTCACTCTTCTGTCCCATCCGTGTACATGGATCAACTATGTTCCAATATCCGTCATCTTCACCAAAGGCTTGCTGATGTCTTTATTCGAAGGATTTCAACTCCAGGTAGGGGGGCTTGAGCCCCCCTGCGCCCTGGATCCGCCCCAGGTGTAATCATGCATGTTCTAGCGATGTTCATGTATGCCAACTTCATGAGGTGTATGGCGTCCCACTTCACCATCATGGATGGTATGTGCACGCCGTCGCACCTGGGAGATCGGACTCCGTTGCGGTTGCGCTGTCCTTAATGGTAGCATCGAGTTACCATTTTGTAGATCTCGTCCAATGCAGGGCCGAGTATCATGCGGTTCTAATGGTTTTGCAGAAGCAAGCTAGTGCTACACCAGTTACTTGTGAAGTTGCACGGTCCCTGCGACGTGCCGCGCTCGAGTCTACCGTGATTAGTTCATGGGAGTACGTACATATATGTAGGATATTTGGTACTCCCTCCTTCCTTTTATGTATGACATGACGTAGATTAGTTCATGGGAGTACATGCATATATAGGACAAGCAGTGGAAGGAAAACCGCTCCATGGCTCAATAACAAGTCGATGTCACGTGTCCCAATAATGTTGCATCTTACATTTATTTAATTCAATAGTGTTATATATAGTCTGGAAAAGGCCATGCTGCAACGAGTACGTAGAGATAGTAACGAAAACCAACGGTAGCAGTCCCTGCAAGTTCAAACGGATCAAAGCTCGAGGGCAAGGGTCAGTATCGGCGGCACCGACGACGGGCCGTGCAGCCACGACCTGGCGATTTTCCTGAACGCCGGCTGCGTGAGGTGGATGCCGTCCCAGCTCACCGACCTAGACGGGTCCTCGCACGCCGTCGCCGGCGGGAAGCCGCAGAACGCGGTGGCGTTGAAGTTGTACTCGCCGCCACCGCCGCAGCACGCCACCAGCGTCGTGCTCCTGTCGAACCCTGCACCCGTCGCACAGTCGTCTCAGAGCCAGCTGGTTCCAAGCTCTGTTCATTGTTCAAGCTAGCAGGATGTGTACGATGAATGGATAAGTCGGGCATGGGTTTGGACAAATTGGTCTACAAACCGGTCAGACCGATTTTACAAACATTATCAAATTTATGATTGGACTTCACCATTGTGTAGATCTCATCGAGACGATTGAAATGAATATGTAGAACGTTCAATTTGGAATCCGGATGAGAGAGTTATGGCTCTAGCAAAATTCAGCTCTGCGCAGACCGGTCAGACCAGTTTGGATGGGCGGTCTGACCGGTTTGACCAGCTTAATTCGAGTTATTAGTTGTATTTTGACACAGGATTTGTGTAATCTTTAACTCCTACTCCGGCAAGACCTCCTCACCCTATAAATATAAAGGGCCACGGCCGATTGAGTGCAACCCAATCAAATCAAACAACTATGCACTTACTTTTTATCTCCTAAATCCTAAATCTTTTCCAACCTCTCTTGCTGTTCGTCTACTAATCTCCACGACCAGAGATGGCGTCCTAGACTTGCTGATCGACTTAGGGCACGCCGGCAACGTCCACGTCCTAACGGGGTCCCTCCCGAGTGAGAGCTTTGACAGCCTTTGCTAGCTTGCTTGTAAACTAGTTTTTCTTCACCACGTAAGTGTGTTGGTTATCATTTTGCTAATTTGCTCGTAAACATAGCCGTCCTCCATCACGTAAGCGTGGTAGTTATCCCCTCGAGCAATCGATCCAGGCAAAACCCTAGAAACCGGTCTAACCGGTTTGCTGGCCCGATCTGACCAGTCTGGGCAGTATACTGCCGTTCGGTCTTTTCGCGACCCACACAACTTTCGTGTGTTGGCCTTATGCCAACAGGTAGCTATAGCTAGGGTGGACTCGTGATCGATCTCACCGAAGAGCGCCGGCGCCGTGAGGAACGCGAGGACGGGCTGGTAGTAGTCGGCGAAGGCGATCGCGGCGCGCGGGTACTTGGCTCGGAGCTCCCGCGCCGACCTCCGGAGAAGCTCGTTGTGGTAGCGTGCGAGGGCGTTGAACTTGTCGAGGCACCCGTAGCTGTCGTAGTCCGACGCGTTCGGGCTCGGGTACAGCGTCAGGATGGCAGGGAGGCAGCCCATGGGTATGTTCCCCGGCAAGACGATGCGCCTGGCGCCGTGCTGGATGAGCCTCTGCGCACAGGCACGCCATGCGTGAGTGCATTTTCTTTCTAAAAGAAAGGAAACAACTATATATAGTATAGTCGGTTCTGAATTGATGTATATAGGTTTGAGTACCTCTGCAGCGGCGGCAATGGCGTTGATGACGACCGGGACGAAGGTTTGCGTCGTTTGCTCGACGCTCTTGGCGGACAGGAAGGCGAGGTAGTCGTTCCCGCCGAACTCTCCCACGAAGAAGAGGGACTTGCCCAAGTAGTCATCGCAATCTAGTTTTGTGGCATTGCAAAGCGACGGCTTGAGCTCCTCGAACCACCGCAGCTGGACACTAAGGGAGCTGTTCATCGGAGCCGCCGGCGAGGTGACGTTCTGCTCCAGGAAGAAGGCCTGGTCCAGCGCCCTCGCCCCGATGACCGCGAAGTTCGCGCCCTTGCTGAAGTCTTGGCTCCTGTCCAAGTACGGCGGCACGAGAGGCAGGCCCACAGCATTCGCTACGCTTGAACGAATAAACGAGCTGTGAGATCAGTACTGCCGTACGGCGTCGACGGTAACCAGATATCAGAGCGGCGGCGGCGGCGGCGGCGGCAACATTATTGGCGGCGACGTACCGACGAAGTCGACGGGGAGGAGGCCGTCGCTTGCGCGGCCGGTGGGGCGGCCCAAGGTGTCGCCGTAAGGTGAGAAGTTGAACGGCCTGGGATCCACCTCTATGATGTAGTTGCCGGTGTCGGCGTACGAGTCACCGAAGCTGAAAATGGCCGGGAACAAGAGCTTCTGGGGCCGGAGGACGGTGGCGTCCGCGACGTGGAGCACGACGACGACGACGAGGAGCGCAGCGACGGAAACCCTCATGGTGGCACGCCGGTACGTAGGCAGAAACCTGTTCGCTCGGAACTGGTGTGCGTATACATATTCGCCCGGAGTGCGTATATAGGGCCGGATGGACATGGACAAGGGATCGACGATTCCAAATCTTGGTAACGCTCTTGGTCACCAGCGGCACTCACACCACACGTACACTTTGCACTCATATTATATTAGTATTCATACTTTGTACCGTCCATCATTCCACAAATAGGATGCACGGGTTGACTTTGATATAAACCAAACTTACTGTACCATTGTCCCATATTTTCATTAATGATTTAGAGTACCCCCATTCGTTTAAAAAAGGCAAAATTTGCTACGGGACACTGAAAAGTGTCCCATCTTTGCTAGCGGACATGCAAAATAGAGCAGTTTGCTAGAAGATATTTTTGTTTGTGCCAATTTTGCTGAAAGACACTTTGAGGAGAGAGAATATTTTTTTGACATCTAGTACCCTGCTCGTCCACGTTCCGGCTGAGCCGCTGTTCCGCCCAAGACCCCACCGCCACCTGAGCTGCTGTTCCGCCCAAGGCCCGAAGCCAAGCCAAGCCAACGGGGGTTGGCTCGTTCACCGCCCGATGCCAGAAGCGGCAAGCAAGACGCCAAACCCGGCGTCCCCCACCTCCTCCCTTTCCTCCTCGCCCAGAGCCAGACGGCCACCACCACCACAACCACCACCCCCAGATCCCCCGCCCGCACCAACCGAATCCTGCCACCCCCACCCTATGCTGCCCCGGCGCCGCCGCGCGCCGCCCCCCATGACGCCGCAGCACAGACTGCCACCGCAGCCGCACCCCCCGCGCACATGAGGGACGACGACGACGACGACCTCAGCCCCACCGCAGCCCGCAAGAGCAGGAAGAAGAACCCGCCGCCGCCGTCAACATCACGCGACAGGGCGGCGCGGCCGCGTGCGGACGACGAGATGTGCATCGTGGTGTCGCTGCAGGGGGTGGTGCAGGGCCGAGGCAGCCTCGTGCTACATCAAGCGCAACCGCCCCCCGCCGCCGCGCCCGGGTCCCCGCCGCCGGGCCCCGTCTACCCCTCCGCCGCGGGGAGCGCCAACTCCACGGCCGCCTCCCCGATCCACCGCTCCCACTCGCGGGGCCTCCTCACCCCGCGCGCCGCGCTCCCCGGGCTCTTCGCCCGCGGCGTCGTCGTCCGCTCCGAGGACGAGGACTTGCTCTACTACGCCGGCCTCTGCCGCTGCTCCGACAACCCTCGACAACCCTGACGGACTCATCAACCTCAGCATCGTCGAGAACCACGTACGGAACGTGGACAAGCAGGGGCACTAGATGTCAAAAAAAATATTCTCCCTCCTCAAAGTGTCTTCCAGCAAAATTAGCACAAACAAAAGTGTCTTCCAGCAAACTGCTCTATTTTGCATGTCCGCTAGCAAAGAGGGAGCAAATTTTGCCTTTAAAAATATCATCCTAGCTCTCTCTTAATAAGTTGAATTTCCTAAATTTGACAAAGTTGATCATCGCCTTGGACGGAGCTGCGCGCTCACAGCGCCATTCTGCATTCGGGCCGTAGTTGTACGGGGCCGCCGCTGCCACACGCCACCAGAAAAGAAGAGGAGGAGCTGTGGTACCGTTGAAAAAACCTGTCTGCATGGCCGCATGCCATGCAAATTGCAAACCACGTGCCCACACCGCAGCATCATCGGTCAAATAAACATGCCCAATGGGCCATTGTCTTGCGAGCTGTTTGTTATATGCTGGCTGAGGGGCCTAGTTCCAACGGCCCACCATGCTAACAAAAAAAAAAAGAGATTTCTCAGCCCGGCCTGGAGCATGGAATTGGGCTAGGCGGTGTGGGACGCCCACCAAAAACTCCCGGTTGCGAATCACCGATCTTTACCTGCAGATGCTTTGCGGCAAAGCGCTGGCTTCAGTTCGTCGAACCACCACCGGAGGAGCTGATCGATCCTTGCACCAGGCACCGGCCGGCGGCACGAAAGGTAGGAAACCCAAAAGCCATCTGCTGCATTGGCTGTATAAATTGAATGGAGGATGACTGGTCACTTGTGTTTCCTCGTCACTCGTCAGATACGCCCAGTACCGCAGAACCGGAACCAGCTGTGGCCATCCCCTCTGCTAATACAAGCAGACCATCACACTCCAAAATAGTGGAGTTTGGAGTTTGAGTGCTGCTGCCATGACTGCGACCGACTGAGGAGATGGCCGTAAAAGCCAGCGGCACACTCCGCGCAAAAGTTCAGAACCCAAAACCAACCCATCAGACAGTTCAGAACCCAAAACTCCACCATTTTAATTACGAGTTACCCATCCAGTGTCACGCTAGCACGCACAACAGTTTTAATTACCACTACTAGCTCATCACAGTCACAGTCTTTGCCACGACAGATTAGTTGCTGATCATCGCGTCGATGACGGGCCTTGGACGATCATCAGAGGAGCCTGGGGCTGGTGTAGGGGCCGTTGAGGATGCTGTTGGCGATGGCGTGGTAGGCGGCCTCCGTCAGGTGCACGCCGTCCCAGTTGGCGTACGCCGACGGGTCCGTGCACACGCTCGAACCCCGCACGCCGCAGCTCGCCTTCGGGTTGAAGTTGTACGGCCCGCCGCCGCCGCAGCACGTCCGCAGCGGACCTTGAGTGAAGCCTGCACGCAGAGAGCAGTTTCACAGCAGCAGGTGAGTAACAGAGATATTCAGAACAACATATGCAGCAGGGGGAAGAGCTGAATTTGTTGATCAAGAGGTGTGCTGATTTTTTTTAGGTGTAGGTACTCTGCACTACTGGACGTCTGGACCAGTTTCATGAACAAAGTTGGAAATGTCTAATCATGTTTGCCACCGTATTACTCTGATACTCAATCCAGAGTAATGTACCATCTCGTCTGTGAACTGTCTGTGTCTATTCAAAACCGAACCACACTAACTCTGACAGTGGAAGCTACAGGTCAAGTCTATAAACAGTTGGCAGTTACCCTTAAATCGACATTGTCATTTCCCCTATAGAACAGAAAATAACAGATCATGACAGTTGGTCTAAGCCTGAGCTGCTAACGAACTCATCAATAGAGACTATTGCTTTTCAAAGAAAAAAGAGAGGCCGATTTGATGAACTGACAGTGGCATCTAGCTAAGGGAACTCCAGATCAATTTACTGGTGTGTGACAAATAAATACTCATCAGCTGATCAATATGCCAGTAGACTTCACTAGTACCTCAAACGACAAAGTATCTGAAATTGCAGTAAAAGAAGTTTCTGAATGTTGATGAGTGCTATATCAGGTCGGAGCTTCAGAGTCAAGGAGTTCAGATTTTACTTTACCGTGATGGAAGGATCACACTTCCTAGATCAGCATTCTAAAAGAAAAGGCTTTTACCACTCCTTGGAAAAGATCAAAGATCCATGTTTTTCACTTTTTCAGTGTCACGTCCATGTGTTAGCTACTGGAGATGGCTGACTAAAAGGACCGTATGTCTTTTCAGTGTAGCGAAAGCAACTAAGCAAGCAATAAGCAAGACACGACTCTCCTTTCTCGAAAGGAGACTGGATAAGTGGCTTAGATCCCCCGACCTTTTCCGAAAGAGCCATACAATTGGAACCCCATTTTGATGCCAGACCGTGGCGGGCCATCCTCTCTAACTAAGCATAGTGACCATTTCGTGTCACTTTCAGTGTAGCTGATCAGTCGTGTGATGATCAGATCGATGTAAACTTTAGAAAAGCTCCGAATTTAGATTCGATATCAGTTGGTTGAGCAATGGCACTCACCGAACTGCTTGGGGTTCTTGGCGAAGGACATGGCGGCGCCGTAGTAGTCGGCGTACATGATCCTGGCCTGCGGGTACTTGGCCCGGAGCGCCTGCAGCTTCTGCTGGAGCACGGCGTTGTGGTGCTGCGCGAAGTCGTTGTACGTCTTGAGGCAGCCGGCGGCGTCGTAGTCGCTGCCGTTCCGGCCGGGGTGCAGGGTCAGGTACGCCGACGAGCAGCCCATCGGCAGGTTCCCCGGCACCACCAGGTGCGTCGCGCCGGCTTTGATCAGCCTCTGTTGGGAGTTGCAATTGTTTAGTGACGATCGAATCGTGTGAAGAAATAAACAATGGAGAGCTTGATGCTAGATTTGGTGACCTCAGTGGCATCGGTGACCGCGCCGGCGACCGTGGGAACGTAAGTTTTGGCGTCGTCCAGGGTCTTGCCCTTGAAGAACGCGTAGTTGTAGTCATTTCCCCCAATCTCTCCGACCAGGAACAGGGACTTGCTGAAGTACTCCTTGCACTCTGTTTCGATTCGGGGGCAGTAATCAAATTTGCAATCAGCGCTTCAGTTTTATTCAGGAGCAGAATCCGAAATGCAAAGGCAAAATCTTAATGGGAAAACGAATGTGGACAGACTCTTTGGCGAGCTGCAGAGCGACGGCTTGAGCTGCTCGAACCATCCGAGCTGGACGCTGAGGGACAGGTTGGTCCAGAGCTTGTCGGAGGCGCCGATCTCCTGGAAGAAGGGCGGATCCATGGCGGTGGCGCCGCCGACGGCGAAGTTGACGCCCCGGCGGAGGTCCTTGCCCTTGGACTGCAGGTACGGCGGCAGCAGCGGCAGGCCGAACGCTTGCGCTGCGCGCGTACGGCCGGCCGTCGCAGGGAAGAGACACCATCAGGACCGGCACGGAAACGCACGAGAATGAAATCAAGGCGGCATTAATTAATGGCCGGCGCCGGCGGCAGGACGCACCTAGGAAGTCGACGACGAGGCGGCCGTCGGAGCAGCGGCCGGTGGGGCGGTGGAAGTAGGTGATGCCGTAGGGGTAGCGGCCGACGATGTGGTTGGAGAGCGGGCTGGACACGAGCAGGTTGCCGGTGTCGGTGAGCGAGTCGCCGAAGCTGAACATGGAGGTGTAGTTCTGCGGGGCGCCTCCGCCGCCGCCGCATTGGGCGACCGGCGCGAGGGCGCAGCAGAGGAAAGCGGCGGCGAGCGCGGGCAGCAGATTGCCGGAGGGCGCCATGGGAACGCGGCCGCAGGGCGCTGGTGGTACTGTACAGTGGCAGAGCTGCGCAGGCGCAGGGAGCGGTGGCAGTGGCTGTCGACTGTAGCCTGCTAGTGGCGCTAGCAGCTAGCTATGGCACACTGCTAGTACTAGTAGCAGCACAGCAGGGTAGGCCGGGAGCGGCATGAGGTGGTGGCGCTTCCGCGTTGCGAAGGGCGATGGGCTCAGGTCAGTAATGGCGGATGGCTTGATATTGTAGGTGGGGGAGTAAATGGTGAGGGGCAAATCTGAGTGAGCAGGAGGTGGGTGGAGGGGAGAGCGGAGAGCCACAGCCACTCCGGCCACTGCACTCCAGTAGCCCTGAGCCAAAGGACGGTTGATGGCAGGTTCACACGTGATTCCGATTTCCGGAGCCTGACGCTCGCTCCCAAACCTCAATTTATCTCTTTCTCTCTCTGTTCCCGTTTACCGCTCATCTCGGCCTCTCGGGACATTCCTCGCTGTCGTCCCTTTAAAAAAAAATCCTAGATGGGAGACCGATTTTCCGGTAGCACTCGTCCATGTCCATGGAAATGGAATGGATGGATAGACAATGCTGCTGGGCTGTTTCATTTGATTACAACGACTGTCGCGGAACCATTCATGAGCTCCATTACTGCTCCTTAATGAGCATTCATGAGGCTCGTAAATGGCAGTCTGCCACGTGGACTCCAAGAATACTGGGACCACATGACGCAACACTGTGCGAGCTAGGAGATCTCAGCAGCAGGGATCAAAATGCTCAGTATTCATACTGAACCAGCTTGATTGATGATTGCCATGCTATCTCCGGATCGCCATGCCAATGGCGTTTAGCAAGCAAATCTCAGAGACCAGCAAGATCAGAGGCTTCAGAGCATCCAATACAATAATCGAGCGGATCAACCTGTCCGTGCGCCGCTGCCGCGCAAGATTAGATTACCCAAGAGACCCTAACACACTATACTGCGATCAAGGTTGTCCTTGTCTGCCAGCTTTCCAGGATACTAGTATCTTATTATTCTGGGCCTTTTTCCCACGCTGGGGCTGGAGGGCCCATCCAGCCATGTCGTGATCGTTGGAACGGCGATGCGCTGCATGGAGGACAAGTCGGGTCTCTCTCTCAGTCGCGCTCGGTCAGCAGCCATTGCCACCCAGCAGCAGCGCCACTCCCAAGCAAGATCAGCGTGGCGAGGAATCCCTGTCCTCTCCCAAGCAGACGGCCTGGCTCCACCACGGCCCAGTTGGGTGGGGTTCCATCTGCAGGCCATGGTAAATTGATGGATTTGTTAAATCCGCTATTAAAGTTTTGTTCAAATAAGTACGCAGCCTTTTATCAATAAAAAACTTCATTTGCAAATTGAGCGAGCTCAGCCGGTGAGGTTACTTGTGGTGAAACCTGCCACCAGAGTTCGAGTCCTCGACTCAACACTGATGCTCATATTTTTTGGATTTATTCTAAGATTTAACCAGTGTTATTCTTTCAATGGTAGACGACGTGCCCGTCGATAGTGAGGCGTCAGTGATGAATTTCAGGATTTAACAGACACTATTCTTTCAGTGGTAGACGACGTGCTCCTCGATAGCGAGACGCAAGTGATGACTTCGTCAATCTCGAGAATTTGCCAGCTCAGTATCTCGGAGGTACTCATAAGGTAGCGTTGCATGCATGTATTCATAAGGTTAAGTGTGCGTGCATGTATGTGAGTGGTTAAGTGTGCGTGCATGTATGTGAGTGTTTGCGTATGTATTGTGTTTCGAAAAAGCTTCATTTACCAAATATTCTTTTCAGATACAAAATCAACCAAAAAAACCCTTCGTGGGAATCAGAAGGCAAAATGAGGAATTAATTTATTTTTTAAAGAAAAAAAAAGAGAAATAAAGCAGGCACTGTCTCATTTTTTTTGAGCAAACAGGAGTGGGAGGTCCCCTGCTGGTTATATATTATATATATTAACTATGAAAAGAGTACAAGAAGAAATTAAGAAACAAAGAAAGATTACAATGTCTGCTCTAGCCATGAAGATATAATATGTTTCCAATCTTCTTTTACTCTAAGAATAACTTGAGTAAAAATTGTTTTAAAGCAAAACAAGGCGTCCTGTACTGAAGGAGTGATCCCTTTGAAGATCCAATCATGTTTGGCCATCCAAATACTCCAACTCATGATGATTATAATTTCCATATAGAATTGAACCTGCAGCTGGATTCTGAAGCTGTTTAGAATTTCATATGGTTCATAAGACAAGTTAGGGAACAAACCTATATGAATCCAACATTCCTGAACAAAGGGGCATTCAAGCAGTAGATGAAATAACGTTTCTTCCCCTCCATGTCCATATTGACAGAGTACACATTCATATGAAGGGAGGACCATATTCTTTCTTCTAAGAACGTTTCTTGTGCTTAGTTTGTCCTTTAGTACTAGCCAGAAAAAAACCTTATGCTTGTTCTAATAGCGCGATTTCCAGAGCCAATGAAAAACTCGATGTACCTGTCTATGACCAGAGAGATGACGATAAGCTTTTGATGATGAATAAAAGGGATTGCCCTATGTCCATATGTCCGGTTCATTATTTAAGACTAAATCCTCCAAACTAGCAGCCAGATGAATCAGCTTCTGGAGAGCCTGAGGTGAAAGAGGAAGGTGGAACAAGTGTTGAACATCTACTATTTTTGAGCTCTCTGAATAGAAATTTCCTGCTTCTTAGTGAAACAGAATAGCTGAGGATATGCCTGAGATGGTACTCGATCTTTCCATAGATCATTCCATAGAGAGCATGTGTGTCCATCATTAATTGATACCACTGCAAGACCTTTGTATTTGTGCAAAAGCTTTAGGACATCTTTCCACCAAAAAGAGCCTTTGCTCACCTGAATTGGTAATTTACAGTTAGTGTAGTACTTTTCCCACAACAAGTGCACCCAATGAATTTCTGCTCTGTTAAAAAATTTATGCAGAAATTTGAGCACTAGAGCTTCATTTTGTGTTTTGAGATTCAAGACTCCCAAACCCCCTTCTTTCTTGGAAGGCAGACCATCTCCCATGCTACTTTAGGTGATGTTCTGTTGTTAATGTCTAAACCTCTCCAAAAGCAGTGCTTCCTATACTTATCAATCTGCTTATATACTGATTTGTGTAGAATGAATGTACACATATGAAACATAGGTAGAGCAGTGAAGATTGAATTAATTAACTGAAGACGTCCTGCTTGGGATAGAAAATTAGATGTGCTGACAAGCCTCTTTTCACATCTAGAGAACATTGGGAGGACTTCTTCTACTCTAGGCTCTTTAAGGCCGAGAGGCAGCCCCAAGTATGTGAAAGGTATTTTTCAAATTGCACAACCAAACAATTGACAGAGCACTTGCAACCTGTCTTCAATAATATTAATGGGCACCATCATGGACTTACTGTAGTTAACTTTAAGGCCTGTGGATAGGGTAAAAGATTGTAGAATTATTTTGAGGTGCTGCAGTTGAGAGGGGCAACCTTCCAATATGATCAGAGTGTCATCTGCATACTGAAGAATAGGGAAGTAATGGTTATAAGTGAGTGGAATTGGCAGTTGTAGATGTCCCTGATTCTTTGCATTGTTCAGCAGAGACTGCAATATATCAGCTGCCAAGACAAACAGAAGAGGGGAGTGGGGATCTTCCTGCCTAACTCCCCTTCTATAGTGAAACCTTTTCCTTGGGGCTCCATTTAGCAAGAGGGAGGAGGTTCCTGAGCTAAAAATCTTTTGCATCCAGTTCAGCCAAATTGTCCCAAAGCCCTTATGCTTCATGATGTCCAACATAGCTTCATGCTCAACTCTTTCAAAAGTTTTTTCAAAGTCTAGCTTTAAAATAACAATTTCCTTTTTAGATTTATGACATAAATGCAAGTACTCAAAAGCCCATGCTAGACAGTCCTGAATTGTCCTTGACTTGATAAACCCATACTGATTTTTATGAACTATATCCATAATGACCTTCTGTAACCTGTTGGCAAGAAGCTTAGTCAGAAGCTTCATAGAGGTGTTGAGAAGTGAAATTGGTCTAAAATCTGTTACTTAAGCAGCACCATCCACTTTTGGTATTAAAGTGATATAAGAACCATTTATACTTTGAAGGCATATGTTGCCCGAGTGAAAGTCTTCACAAAGATCATAAAAATCTTGTTTAATAATTGACCAACATATATTGATGAAGTTTGTATTAAATCCAACCAGGAGTTCTGTCATTAGATAGATTTTGAACAGCAGGATCAATCTCTTCATGACTGAATGGTTCCTCTAGGCACTGAAGAATATCAAATATCTGAAGAAATTGTTGAAGATTAAAAGCCATAGGGTGTGAATCTGAAGTGCCCAGCCTTTCCTTATATGCTTCCCATAGTATTGATTCTTTGATCTGGTGATTTGATTGAAGGTTTCCATTTGCATCTTCCAAGTTCCTGATGAAATTTTTCTATGTTTAATGGTTGCATTGGCATGAAAAAACTTTCTGGATTCATCTCCAAATTTCACCCATTTGATGGCCCCTCTTTGCTTCCAATATCTTTTTTTTTGATGAAGAAGGGTTTGTAATTTGTCATTTAAGAACGTCTCTTGAACGGGAATTACCCTACAGGGCTACACTTTGCCAACTATTCCTAGGGCGTGTTGACCAACAACCACAAGCTTGGTACACCAAATTACGGAGGCTACGGCCATGGGTTTGATGCACTGAGTTTTGGAGGCACCGTCACGGGTTTGGTACATCGAATTTTGGAGGCAATAGCCACAGATTTGATGCATTAAATACTGGAGGCTCACAACAGCTACACCCTAAGGAGGCACAAATCTTATGCGCACAACATGCGCTCTACTCACTGGAGGGCAGCAAACTCTTGCGCACAACACGTGCTCTACTCGCCGGAGGGCAGCACTCTTACGCACAATCGTGCAGTCTCTTTTGTCGCAATACCGACTACTCATTTTTATCTCCTCTTAAGGTCACTAATCTTCTTGAGTAGAACACACCTTAATTCATGAAAGCCTTGGATCATCTATCATGCTTAAATGCTAGCACACATACACGAGATAAAGATCTCAGTTGTGCAAACAACAGTGCCCGTACACGTACAAGAGACAAAGATCTCATCACGCAGTGGCTACGGCTAAACAGAGATTAAGAGTCTAAATATAACAGACTAACTACTCGAGAGAAATATGGCTGAAACAAGTGCATGACACATAACATTTACATTATGTTGATCACTAAATAAAGTTCATCCGTTTTCAATATTCTACAAATAGCTACATAATGTATGCATCTTTTCTTTTAGGTCAAGCTTCGGTGACGACACTTAGGATGCTAAGCGTACCTCCAAAGGCACATCTAGTTCCCAAACTTGGGGGCTAAGCACCAATTACTACTCAAAAATACTTCAAGTGGCTCCGCTAGCTCCCAGGCTCAGGGTTAAGCACCATTACTGCTTGGAATATCTTCAATGGCTCAGCTAGCTTCCAAGCTCGGGGGCTAAGCGCCAATAAGTACTCGACGTGGCTCCTCCGGCTCACCTGGCGCATAAGATTGGGGGCTGGACACCGCAAAACTACTTGGATGATGACATGCGTGAAGATTCAAGATCCTTGAATTGGTTATACAATTAATCTAAGGCTCAGGGGCTGATAAGCTACACCCAATAGTTAATTTTTTCAAGATAAAAAAAGAAGATTCAAGATTTTATTGACCCTTAGCCTGATTCTTCGATTCAACCTAAGGATCGGGGCTACTCCATATGAAGTGCGACTTTCGCCGCCCTCCATATATGAAGGTAAAAATATCAAGATGATCAAGGCTTGAGCACACAAAAGCCTCATGGCAGTTTTGAGGAACTTTGAAGATTCAGCTAGACAAGTACTCGAAGAGCACCAGAACTACTCGACGAGGATCTTAAAAGTACTCGAAGAATGTTGCATTCGACTATGAAGTGCTCGAGGGCTTGTCGGGGATAGATCCCTAGTACCCGCAAGGAAGGAAGAAGACGGACTCCTAATAGGATTCCTCTGTAATCCTACTAGGACTCATACCATGCAATCCTACTAGGACTCCTCTTTGTAACCGACTAGTAATCGCGCCCCCTGAAGTATATAAAGAAGGGCCGGGGTACCTAGATCAGCAGCTTAGAGACAACAGAGAGCCCCTCAGAACCACCAAGGGGTTCAACACCAAACAACACCCAAGCGTAGGGTGCAATAGACAACACCCCAAACGGGACGTTGGGTATTACGCTACTCTGATGGCCCGAACCTGTATAAATTCGTATCTTGTGTTCTCGCTTTTATCTTCAAGTTCCAGGTTCGACGATTCCCCACCAACCAATCTACTACCTTGGGATACCCCTCAGTAGGTTGCCGGGTATAAAACTCTAACACTAATGGCTTCATTGAACATGAACCTTTCATTGTAGTTTCCCCCAGGCTTATTTCTGTTAGTTGGATCTCTTATTAAATTAAAATCCCCTAAGACCAACCAATCAATATCCTCAGGCATTTGAATATTCTTGAACCACTGCATAAAGGCTCTCTTTCACTCCACTGAACATGGACCATAAATATTATTAAGCACCCATTCACAATTGTTGATTGTTGAGTTGAACTTAACAGAGACAGCAAACTCATTCATGAACACTAGTTGGCCCTCAAATAAGGCAGATTTCCAAATAATGGCTACCCCACTAGAGGCCCCTTGAGAGGGAAAGAATTCAAGCTTATCAAAGGAAGCGGGGTAGAATTTTCTAATAAACATAGAGTTTATGAGTTCTTTCTTAGTTTCTTGTAAACACAGAATGTCACACTAGCTTTCAGTAATTTTATCCCTCACATAATTCCATTTTTTGTAGAATTGATGCCCCTAACATTGCAGCACATAACTTTCCCCAATCTCTTAGTATATTGAGAGTTCATATTTGAATTTATACATAGATGACCAAAAGAACCAGAGCATTAAGTGGACATCACTGATGCTAAAACCAGATAGATAAGAGAGAGGCCATGTGCTCAGACCACTCTCTACTACTTCTTAGGCTTTTTTTATGATCTTTGGAGCATCAGCACCATCATTGTTATTGTCAAATTTCTTCTTAGGTAGCTTCTTTCGACCTGGGGGAGCTATTGTCTTTTTCTTGTTGAGGGCACAAATAGTGAGCTTGGAGGGATCCACTTTGTAGAAGGCCTCACCAAGATTTCTAATGACTGATTTGGTTAAGGATGGAGGCTCCACTGAACAACTAATGCAGTTTTTATCATTACACACTGAGGCTTTGAAGCCTTGATTATTGCTCTGGTTTCTCTTCGTCCTTCTAAGATCATCCTAAGAGATAATCTTGCCTACCATGTCCTTTGAAGGTTTCTTGATGTGTGCATCTTAATCAAGGAGAGCTTTAGACCATGGGCCAGGAGAAGAGGCAACCTTTTGTAACATGGGTTCCACAAGTGTACCATGTGAGGTCTCCTTGCCTACACCGGTAGAAGCTAGAAGAGGAGCAATTGCAGTGTTTGCAGTGATAGAGGTAACAAGTGGAACCTTGGATGAGCTAGCAATATTCTCAAGAGAGTTGCCCTCAAAAATTATTTCCTTGCATTTATCCATAGAACCCTTTTTGAACATATGGTCAGCAGAGCAGACAGGAGTTTCTATGTATGGACAGTTCTCTGGTAGACCGAGCTTCATTGAACTATGCTCTGACTGAAGAAACTACAATGCTGGGGACGTCAGGAAGGTATTAGCCCATAAAAAACTCAAAGGATTCATGAGTTGTGCAGTGAAGAAATCTGTCCATGGCAGAGGGATATCCACCTGTTGAGAAGACACTCTTGGAGAAAAGTGCTTTGCCCACTGTCGAATTGCTTCAGGATTTGGATGAAAAAGTCCCTGCTGCTTTGAAGTAATCATTTCAGCAAAGACAGAATCTTGACTTGGTTCTAAAAATTCAACAATGCCCAGCTACATATTATTGTTCCCACTTTCCTGATGCAAATCCTGATTAGGGTCTCCTCCCATGAGGTCCTGTTCATTGATGTCCTCTTGAACCATGTGAAGTGGCTGACCATGTGCCTACGGGATGAAAACTTCAACCTGCACTGGTTCATCACCCAAATTCTGCACTGGTGCATTGTCCATAGAGCTGTCAGAAGAATTTATTGCATCAATGATCTGTAATGGGTCTTCATGAATTTTAGCTTCCAAATTCTCTGCTGCTTGAAGAAAGTTCTCAATTCCTCCTAGATCTTCTTCCACTGCCATATTCAGATCAAAGTCAACCTGATTCCCATTCAACACCAAATCATTAACTTCTAGAAAGTCATGGTCTAAGGATTAACATTTTTAGGAGCAAGTTGAGCTAATGGACCATCTGGAGCTGCTTGACCCATCTGAGGCCCAATAAAAGGTTCATCTGCTTGGGCTTGAGGCCTATTAGGCCATAATCCCCATTGAGTAGCAGGACCTTCATTAGCATTTTGGTTATTGTTGATATTAGGATTTGCAGGTCCTGCATTACTAGGTTGTCTATAGCCAAATAAATCAAAGAGGTTGGGGTCAACATCACTAGGGGGTTGTTCTTCATCAACAGGACCTCCTCCAAGCATCCTATACTGGAGAATTTCACACTGTACTGTCCATGAACTACCTTCAAAGTCCTCTCCTTTAGAACAAACTAGAAACCATGGGATTTTAGATAAATCAACCACTTTTGCCTTAACCACAATTCTTGCCAAATTATTAGGATCTTTCTCCCAAACTATCAGTCTGCCAAATTCAGACACAATTTTCTTTATGTCTGCCTTGGTCTAGTAATCAATGTTGTACCCCAGCAACATGATTCAAACTTCACAATTCATAGTTATGGTCTTATCATTCCAACCCCTATTATGCTCAGTGAATGAAATTCTGTAGTTACCATACTCATGGGGGCTACCACTGATGAGGAAATCTTTGTCATGAACAAAGTGAAATCTCACATAAGCTTGACCATAAGGGCAGGGTTGAATGGAGTGAAAAGCAACTCTACGATGATTTCTCAGAAAGTCATCAAGCAACTCTCTTATGGACTGGAAGGATACTTGTTGGTTCGGCAGAGGTTCAATGGAGATAATGGCGACACCATTGTTTTTCCTGCGCGGCCCTCCAAGCACAACTCGGGACATTGACTTCCTGAAACCAACCAGCTGACGGTGGCATCCTCTTGGTATGAATGGGGCAGGATCCACAACCTTGTAGGCTATGATCGAATCCGGTAGAGGGCCTGATTCTTGCAGCGGGTTTACTATAAAGTTGCAGTTTTTAGAGGCGCAATGTAGAAAGCGACATGGAGCAATGCTGCTTGGAGCGGGAGGAGGAGGAAAGCCTTGGGTTCCTCACTGGTAGAGCAGGGTGAAAAGAGCGAGGGAGGCAGCGGCGATGGTAGCAAGGATCGCAAGGAAGGTGAGACGTCTTCTCCGATGACTGCGGTCTGAGAGGAGCAATTCTAGGTAATGGTCATCTTTGGCACAAAAGGATTTACACCGAGAATGGAATGACCCATGTCCTGTAAGCTCGCGTACACGGGGGGGTCCACAAAGATTGGTCCCATCAGTCATAGAGGTTGCAGCAGTGAACCATTTGTCCACATTAAGACACTCCCAGTCGGCCGATTTCACAGCTATGGAGAATGTTCCGTCCTGGGAAAGACCCGAAAATCGAGGCAGAAACTGGCAATGGATAGCAATATGGCCCAGTTTGAAACAAAGCCCACAACAGATGGGTCTAAATGAAGCGTCCCCACATCAGCGGAGACTAAATGTGATACAAATACCAGTCCCAGGAGGCTGATAACACATTTATTCAACAAATGCTTCATAAACCATACAACTCCCGAGGAAGTGGGTGCGAAAGCCACGCCGAAATGATAAGTAAATAAACAACAGCAGCGAGCCAAGCTACTGTCAAGAGAAAACATTCGGGACTACATGACAACGGAAGCATTCTGCAAAGGCCAACACCACAAGCAGCGTTGGGTGCGGAAGCGACCTTCTACTTGAGATCCTTGGCGATGAAGTCCGGGTCTTCCTCTAGAGCAACAAAGTAAGGGTGAGTACAAAAGTACTCAACAAGTCCAACCCCATCCACGGAGGGGGATACAATCAAGAATATGCATAGGATATATCAAGGATAAGGCTCGGGTTTATTTGCCATAAAGCTAGGTTTTTCAACACATGCAAAGGTTCATTTTCAAAAGGGTTTTCACAAAACATTTTCTTTAGTAATCGAATCATTAGGTGGGGTTGATCCTACACAAAGGATCCAAGTTTTCATGCTACCGGACTCCCCGTCTGCGGTAGCTCATGGCACAACTGCCGGAAACTTCCAAAATCCAACTTACGCCATGAAAACCATCCATCACCCAAACACTGGTTATGTGTCCAAGCTATAACTTGTCCAATGTTGTGGACACAGCTACTCGGATAGGTTTTAACTCTGCAGAGGTTGTACACTTTACCCACAAGTAGGGTACCGCAGTACGATCACCTTAGTGTTGGTGCATATCCTATCAAAGTCATTACCCACTTTAGATAACACCGACCAGCCAACACGGAAGCAACTAAGGGATTAACGACCTTCCAACAAGGTCTTAACCAAGATCTAAGTTCACATAGTTTTTAGTCCTTCTCCATGGTCTCCCGTTGCTCACCAGCTCTCCTGATGGCTAATAGACCAGCTAGTGAGATTTATGCTAAACCGCCACCCACACATTGGTCGAGTGGTTGCACAATAGTGCGTTAGGCAAGATGGCACATCAACTCGGTCCTTAACTGTGACAAGATAGATATCTCCCAACCTTGCTCAACCACAAAGGTACGAGCCCAACTTATTGGCATTTCACACAAGAAACACCCCTCCATCTCATCTAAGCATTTCTTTCCTTTATTTCTGAATACCCATTTTCTCATTTGAAAACACTCACACATTTATTCTTTAACAAAGCGCATTGTAGTCATCATTGAATTGAGTAACAAGATCCTAAGCATTCTAGCAGTAATTATCATCCAAACAGAGCAAATCATATTTAGAGATAATTATAGGACAATCAAGGAATGTACATAGAAATCAATTGGTGGCTATCCAACCGTGTTTTAGCAGTAAAACAATATGCAATTTTATAAAACAGGCCAATAGGTTGTGTTTGAAAAACTAGGATAAATATGCATCAAAGGGTAATATCGGACTTGCCGTCCTCGTAGTTGGCCGGGAGTTCTTGCTCGCGGTGCTGGTCCTCGGGCTCACGCTCATGGTCAAACTCCTCCTCAGGCTCCTCCTCAGGCTCCTCCTCAGTTACTCCGCGATCTACGACACACACAATTGGGCACACAATAAATAAAAGAAAAATAAGATTTTACTCGTTGAGCTCGAACAGAGAACATGAACGGAAAATAGAAGGAATGAGTATTTTCATGAAATTTGGAGATGATTCAGTGAAAGTATATTGGAGGATGCTGTGGTAAAATTTGGGATTAATTGGAGGAAGTTTGGCGCATGAAATGACGAGATAACTGTGTATTTAGGGGCTTAAAACAAGTTTTAGGACTAAACAGCGAGAACGAGGGATTTGTTTGTAAATATTTTCGGAAGGTGGAAGGGTTGTTCTGTGAAAAGAGTAGGAGAGAGGTGGGAGGGCTATTTTGCGAAATAGAGAAAGATGGGGGTTAGATCGAAATGAGAAGGAGTTTTTCTCTTTCTTCTTCGTTGGGTGCGCATAGGTGGATGGGGAGGGTGGCTCGGTGGCGGTCGGCTGGCCGTGGCTCGCCGGCAGTGAGGCCCAGCGGCGGGGGAAGATAGAGGGAGGTGGGGAGGGGATCCCATTTGGCCCCTTACCTTGGGCGGGTGGCACCGGGGAACGGGGTGCTGGCGGTGGTCTGGAGGCGGCGGCGCACGGGAGAGGGGGCGACGCTCTTGGCGGCGGCGTGTTGCGCATGGAGAGGTGGAGCTTGGTGGCAAGGGAAGTGGGTGTGGAGGCCGGGCGTTGAGGCCCTTTTATAGCAGGCGGGCGAAGGAAATGACGATGGCGACGTGGGAGTCCGGTCCGGCGAGCTCGAGTGGCGGCCGGTGGTAGGGTAGGGGCCGTCGGCAGTGTAGTGGGAGGGGGCCGGGCGAGCGGCGGGGCACGGCGCCGGCAGGGGTCGTCGGCGGGGGAGGGGCCGACGGTGTGCGGCGCTGTGTGGTGGGGGATGGTGATGAGGATATCACCTGCTCGGATACAACCACATTAGTAACTTTGATTCACAGGTGAAACAATTCTTTACCATTATTGTCTTTGATACATTTGATGAATTGATGTTGCACCATGATGTGTGTTCGTTGTCAATTTCAGAAATATCTACGTGGATCAAAAATAGTGTTAAACACACATGGAAGGTACGGAGGACAAAAGAAGTTGATTGGGGGCCAAGTCCAAGTATTCCCAACGTCCTCCACCAGGCCACCACGTCACTTTTAGCCCAAGGAAAGAAAGAGATCCAATCCAACACGTTTTGGCGCTGGATTCGGACTGCAGCTCTACCCTAACTTGCAACGCCCGCCACGATCTTATCCGGACTCTGTTTTAGGTGTTCAAGTACTCCTTGGAATCCTTATGAAGTCTATTTTCATATGGATCTAGACTCATATCCATATCTATTCTAAGTCAGCCGCAATAATTGAAATACTACCGAGAGGTTTTATATCCAGAGGTGTTGCGTCGCCTTATTTTGACCCAATGGGCCGTGTATCTAGTTGGATCCATTAGGGATATGTACTAGGGTTGAAGCACGACCCCAACACCCCCCTGGTCATCCTCCTAGGTATTAATAAGGATTAGAGCCACCACAAATAGATTGGGTTTTGTTTTGTTGAAAGTTTAGCCATTGCTACTTCCTTGTAGACGCGTGTGTCGACTAGACCATCCATTCTACTCGATTCAGAATCCCAACTTTGTGAGTTCAGATTGGTTTCCAACTCTATATTTGCAATTGAGTTGCTTTTTATACTAGTTCTTGCTTGTTCCTCGATTGCTTGGAGGAATTACCCTAGTGGTTTGGTTGATCATGCTCCACAAGATCGCAGCGACCATTGGAGGTGGTGTATCAATTGTATCCGAGCAGGTGATATCCTCATCAGATGGGGCGTGCAGGGGCTGAGCGTCGTGGCTTGCGCGGCTCGAGGGGCGCCGGCGTGGCCGGCGGTGCCGCAATGTAGGGCCCGACAACGTGGGCATGGGGGCACTGGCACGCGTGGCCGGGGGGAAAGGTGGCCGGCCAGGGGGGGCCAGGCGCCGAAGGAAGCCACGGCCTGGGGCCGTGCGTGACCAGCCAAGAAAAGAAGGATGAGGAGAGAAGAAGAAGGAAGGAGGGAGAAGAAGGAAGAAAGAAAGAAGAAAGGGAGGAAAAAGAAAAAGGGAAAAAGGAGAAGGGGAAAACAGAGAGAAAAGAAAGGGAGAGTCGGCGGTGATTACGGGAAATGGTCAGAGCACGTGCGGTGGTTTGTCGACCGGCACGTGATGAAATTTGAGGAGAGGATAAAAATGATGGTTGTTGGTTTTGGGTGCCGGGACGGCGAAATCGCCGGGAAGATGGGATTTTCGGGAGCTCAACGGTAAAAAGATTTTGAAAACAACTTTTAGCGGATGATTTAAGTTGGTGAATTTTACGGATGTTACACTAAAACATTTGGCCCACGAGTAAGAAGAAGAGAAGCAGCGGGTGCAATTGATGCAGCCCACCGGCCTGTTAGCTGTCTGATTTGAATGTTGCGCTAAACTTGATTACGCATTCATTTCTGTGCCTGGAACTGACTGGTTAAAATTCCCTAAGTTAAGGGTCAAACCAATATCCGAAACTGCCTGATTTAAATTTGTAATAATAGGATTGCCTGTGTTCTTCGCTGAACCAGGAACCTTCGGAGCCCAATGTTGACCAAGACGGCTGAAGATAAAATTCTGACGCACTTTGTGGCTTTAGGATTGCTTTGAGATCATACCAGGAGATCTAACTGGGATTGAATATGCTCCTGTCAATAGGGTATGTCCTGGGTGAGAAGATTGAGGCAAAAAAAGATTTTTTGGATCTTCTGAATTCAACAAAGTTCCAAGGGAAATGAGTACCCTGATCTTCAACAATCATTGTTTTTGCAAACTAAAAGCCATGATTATTCCAAAGATTGAAAACCACTTTGAAATGATTATTTCAAAGATTGAAAACCACTTTGAAGGTGTCACACTGAAAGAGACCCAATTTGTAGACAAGCAGCCCAACTTCTTTGGAGGAAATGCAGAACTTGAAAACCCAATCATCTATCTCTTCAGCAGCAAAATGAGGAGCCAAACCCCTAAGAACCGATTGGAAAAAAAGACCCACATTCTCCACAGACAATTTCAGGCGCGATCGAGGAAAGGAAGCCAAAAGCTAGAACCTTAGGGCAGACATATAGGGAAGAGGAGAGACTCGAGCTCCAAACAAGGATCGTACCTTTGCCGAGAAGATGAGGCCTGGGCGCAAATCAAAATTGGAGAAGTTCATCAGAGTACCACGAGGTTACACGGTTGAACCGAGAGAACAACAGCAGGAAGAGAGAACAATAGTAGGGAGATGGACGTCGGGACCAAGTGGTCATCGACCGGGGGGGGGGGGGGGGGGGG
>NC_028454.1:13329281-13426417 GCF_000263155.2 Setaria italica | reverse complement strand
GTACGAGGAAGATATCACCATCTGACTCAACCCAAAATGAGGCACGCGGACGATACAAAGGGCATGTATCTGGCTCTGTCTCGTGTCTGCTACAGTAGTTATGTGTTGACGTCGAGTATGGGCGGGTGCGCGTAGGGCCCCCTGAGCCAGCCGTCGGCGATGCGGTGGTTGGCCGCTTCCGTGAGGTGGATGCCGTCCCAGTTCACGTACGCCGACGGGTCCGCGCAGGCGCTCACGCCCGCCATCCCGCACGCCATGCTCAAATTGACGTTGTACCTCCCGCCGCCGCCGCCGCAGCAGGCCCGCAGCGCGCCGTCCGTGCCGTCGAACCCGTAGCGAACCGGCGCCGCGGCGAAGTCGGCGATGGGCGCGTAGAAGTCGGCGTAGACGATCCTCGCGCCGGGGCGCCTGCCGCGGAGCCGGGCCAGGGCCTGCCGGAGCTGC
Organism: Setaria italica; assembly: GCF_000263155.2. Classification (NCBI taxonomy): domain Eukaryota; kingdom Viridiplantae; phylum Streptophyta; class Magnoliopsida; order Poales; family Poaceae; genus Setaria; species Setaria italica. The sequence continues at coordinate 13,425,973 of NC_028454.1, read as the reverse complement.
CGGTTGTGCTCCCTGGACAGCCGGTTCAGGCCCCTGAGGCACCCGGTGTCGGGCTCGTAGTCCGCGGCGTTCGTGGTCGCGAAGAGCACCAGGTTCCCCGACGCGCACCCCAGTGGCGTCAGCCCCGGCACCACCACCGTCTTGCCGCCTGCGCCGATCAGTTTCTGCGCGCAAACTTGATCTGATTCTATTGCCTCGTTGACTGTCGCAACTCGCAACTAGATTCATGCAAATAAAGCACGGGCGAACGCATCGCGTACCTCCACTGCAGTACAAATCGTTCTGACAACTTGAGGGACGTGAGACCGCGCCTCGTCGACACTCTTGCCGGCCATCAGCATGAACGCGTAGTCGTTCCAGCCGAACTCTCCGACGACGAACAGTGCCCGCGCGAAGTGCCTCTGGCATGCTAGCAGAGATGGCAAATTAACAACGATGCAGAGCGCGCGCGTGTCAGCTCTGGATAACAGGATTCCTCCCGAGTGCCATGGTGTGTCGCGTGCTAATTATATTACCTTGGGGTGAGCTGCAGAGGGATGGCTTCATGGCGTCGAACCACCCGAGCTGGTCCCCGAGGGAGATGTTATACCGAGTGACGCTCGTGTCGCCGTCCCGCACGAAGAATTCCCGGTCCAGCGCCGTGGCTCCGGCCACCGCAAAGTTGGCGCCTTGCCGGAAGCTCTGGTTCGCCGCCATGGACGGCGGAAGGAGTGGGAGCCCCAGAGCTTCAGCTGCGTATCGTACTAGCATGTTAATACACATCAAACTAGCCGACCATCAGGGGTGTTTGCAGTTAATCTAATCCCCAAACTTAGCTATCTGTTAGTACATTCTTGCTTGCCACAAGGAAAAGGAACTTACCGATGAAATCGATGGCCAATCTCCCATCAGAGATGCGGCCAGTGGGGTGGCCAAAGAAAGTCATCCCGTACGGCGGCTTTGCTATCAGCAGATCGGGTGTCGTCGGCCCGCCGATGATCACGAAGTTGCCGGTGTCAGCGAAGGAGTCGCCGAAGCTAAAAATGGAGGTGTAGTTGGTTCGGATGGAGGAGGAGAAGCTCCAGGGTAGCAGAAGGACCTGAAACAAGAGAGCTACGAGCCGCATCGTGGGCAACGTTCCGATCGAAGAAGGGGTTCGGGAGAGAGATTTCAGAGTTTCAGGCTCCCGTCCCTTCCAAAAGAAGAAAACGCAGCAGCATATTTGGCGGATCTGTGTCAACGACCAACGCTCAAAGTGAGAATCCTATCGTTATCGTCACGAGTGTGGGACCCAACGCGAAGATTAAAGAAGGAAGCCGGGACCAATCACTTCCTATCCTATCGTTATTCGTCTTCCTCCTCTCGACCTCTCGAGTTTCCGATAGCGAGAGTTTCAGGCACCCCCGTCCCTTCCAAAGGAAGAAATGCGGCAGCAGGTTTCTGCTCGTTTTTTTTGCAATAATGGTTCTGGTTCAGATCTGAAGTAGAAAGTCAACGTCTCAAAGTGTACTGACATACGGGACCCATGAAACCCAGGCCCGCGTGTCGGTGTCTAAGCCACGGTCGTCACCTTGCAATAATACAGTAATGGGCTGGGCCTCAACCACGTTGTACTTGGACTGCTTCCGGCCCAAGCAGTGGTGGGTGTTGGAAGGGCCAGGAGTTGGCGAACGGCCCAGGTAGTTGGACTAGGACAGCCCACCTTGAATTGATGGACGTCCTTTCCTATTTGCTCTGAGAACCATTGACGCAATAGATGGGAGGGTGTGCGTACGGGTCCCGGAGCCAGCCATGAAAGCCGTCGAGGTGAGGAAGAGCCGCATGTCCTCCTCCGCGACCCCGAAGTTGGAGTTCTGGCCGCTCCACACCAACCCCGCCGCCTCGCCCTCCTGCGCCGACGAGCTCTTTGCCGGCCGGGTTGTACTCCTCTTGCCGAAGTCGACATCGTCCGCAACCACCGATGCCTCTTGCCGCCGCGCCGGTCCGCTGTCCAGTCCATGGCGCCTCGGCGTGCTCACCGCACTCTACCGCCAGTCCGTCGCCCGTGGCTCCTCAACCGCAATGTCCTCGGTTGCTTCCACGAGGAACTGATCCCGCCGTCCTGTGCGACTTGCGCCCGGACGGCTCAGTGTCCGCCGCCACCAACACCATTGGCCTCCGCGCTCTGTGGCTCTGCCCCACAGCGTCCACCGGGAGAGCAACAGGAGGCCGAAAGTGGAGGCTAGTCGTGACATTTCTGTACATCGTTTTTTCAGAATCGATTGATTTTTTGTTGTTGCTGTCAATCGATGATTTCCATCTCCTTAATCCAGGCACGTGGCATGTTTTTATTCGACCGAGACAAATGTGAATTTTACTCAAATGTTGCCTAGTCAATCTAAAAAAAGGTACTGTACAACACAATTTTGAAAAGGTACTAAATATGCAGGCTTGAGAAATCGGAATGCAAAGCCATAAATTCACTTTTTCCAACAAAAGCGGCGACAAATAAAACAGGGTATGCCTGCTAATTACGTGTCCATGAGTATGGGCGGGTGAGCGTAGGGGCCCCTGAACCAGCCATCGGCGATGCGGTGGTTCGCCGCCTCGGTGAGGTGGATGCCGTCCCAGTTCACGTACGCCGACGGATCCGGGCAGGCGCTCACGCCCGGCGTCCCGCACGCCATGCTCAAATTCACGTTGTACCTCCCGCCGCCGTCGCCGCAGCAGACCCGCAGCGCGCCGTACGTGCCGTCGAACCCGTAGCGACCCGGCGCCGCCGCGAAGTCGACGATGGGCGCGTAGAAGTCGGCGTAGACGATCCGCACGCCGGCGGGGGATCTGCCGCGGAGCCGCGCCAGGGCCTGTCGGAGCTCTTTGTTGTGCTCCCTGGACAGCCGGTTCATGCCTTTGAGGCATCCGGTGTCCGGCTCGTAGTCCGCGTTCTGGCTCGCGAAGCGCACCAGGTTCCACGTCGAGCAACCCAGCGGCGTCACCCCCGGCACCACCACCGTCTTGCCGCCTTCGCCGATCAGTTTCTGCGCGCAGCAACGGAGTAACTTTATTCGATCACATCTAGAAATTGTAGCAGCTGATGATGGGCGAACGCCGCGTCGCGTACCTCCGCGGCAGCACAAATTGTTCCGACAACCTGCGGCACGCGAGTCCGCGCCTCGTCGATGCTCTTGCCGGACATGAGCATGAACGCGTAGTCGTTCCAGCCGAACTCCCCGACGACGAACAGCGCCTGCGCGAAGTACTCCTGGCATGCTAGCAGAGATGGCATGGCAATGATGCAGGGCGCGCGTGTCAGGTTAGAATTCCTCCCGAGTGGCACGGTGTGTCGATAGCTAGTTACCTTGGGGTGAGCCGCAGAGGGATGGCTTCATGGCGTCGAACCACGCGAGCTGGTCGCCAAGGGAGATGTTGTACCTAGTAACGCTCGTGTCGCCGTCCCGCACGAAGAATTCCCGGTCCAGCGCCGTGGCTCCGGCCACCGCGAAGTTGGCGCCTTGCCGGAAGCTCTGGTTCACCGCCATGGACGGCGGAAGGAGAGGGAGCCCAAGCGCTTCAGCTGCGTATATTTAACACACATCAAACTAGCCGACCATTAGTTTGATAGTACATTCTTGCTAGCCTGAAGGAAACAGAACTTACCAATGAAATCGATGGCCAATCTCCCATCAGAGATGCGTCCGGTGGGGTGGCCAAAGAAGGTCATCCCGTACGGCGGGTTGATTATAAGCAGATTGGGTGTCGTTGGGCCGCCGATGATCACGAAGTTGCCAGTGTCAGTGAAGGAGTCGCCGAAGCTAAAAATGGAGGTGTAGTTGGTTCGGATGGAGAAGGAGAAGCTACAGAGTAGCAGGAGGACCTGAAAGGAGAGAGCTACGACTACGAGCCGCATTGTGGACAACCTTCCGCGATCTGATCGAAGAAAGGGATTCAGAGATTTCAGAGTTTCAGGCTCCCGTCCCTTCCGAAAGAAAACGCAGCAGCAGGTTTCTGCTCGTGTTTGTGGCGATGGGATCTGTGTCAACGCCCAACGCAGCGACGCTCAAAGTGGGAATATCATCGTCACGAGCGTGGGACCCAATTTTATTTCAGATTTATATAAGAATGTAAATTAAAGAAGGAAGCCGGGACCAATCATTATCCGTCTTCCTCCTCTCGACTTCTCGAGCTTCTCTGTCCCGGCTCCTTCCCTTCCATCAGCTGAAGCTGAACTGAACCTCCGCCGCCTTGACACATCAGCATGCTGAGACAGTCGTACTGAAACGATCAAGCATGGCCGACCTTGGCTTCCGAGCAACTGTTCTTGCTGACGATGCGCTGCATGGAGAGTATAGATTTCCATTTGGCCCGTGGCCCGTGGGCTGGCCCACGGCACGACATTTTGGCTCGATACAGGCCCGGCCCAGCACGGCGGCCTTGCAAGCCGGGCCGACCCGGCCTACAGGACGGGCCGGGCCTGGGCCGCTGCCTCAGCCCGTGGGCTGGCCCGGCACAGCCTGTCCCATTTGGCTCGTGGGCCATAAACGGGCGGCACGGCCTGCCAGGCTTGCCTTAGTCCCGCACCACACCGAACCCCTCCGCTCCTACTGCTTCGACTTCGAGCCGCCTCCCCGGTCTCCCCGCACTCCCGCACAGCCGCACTGCCTCCGTCTCCGCCACCTCCTCCTGCCTCCGCGCCTCCCCCTGCCGGCTTGCCCCCGGCGACCTCCGCGCCTCCCGTGCCGCCGCCTCCCCCTGCCAGCGTGCCCCGACGACCTCCGCGCCTCCCTTGCCTCCGCCACCTCCCCCTGCCGGCCTGCCCCCGGCGGCCCGGCTGGCCGGCCCCTCGCTCGTCGCGGTTTCCGCCGCCTCTCCCTGCCCCCGACGGCCTGACCGGCCGGTCGCTCGCACGTCACGGCCTTCACGCCTCTCCCTACCCCCGGAGCCGTGCCCCTCCGCCGGTCCCGTGGCCCTCCGCCGCCGCCTCCCCGGCCGGTCCCGTGGCCCTCCACAGCTGTGGCGGTGGGGAAAAGAGGGGCTAGAGCCGTGGCCCTCCGCCGCCGCCTCCCCGGCCGGTCCCGTGGCCCTCCACAGCTGTGGCGGTGGGGAAAAGAGGGGCTAGAGCCGTGCCCCTCCGCCGCCGCCTCCCCGGCCGGTCCCGTGGCCCTCCACAGCTGTGGCGGTGGGGAAAAGAGGGGCTAGAGCCGTGCCCCTCCGCCGCCGCCTCCCCGGCCGGTCCCATGGCCCTCTGCCGCCGCCTCCCCGGCCGGACCGTGGCCCTCCACTGCGCGGTGGCGCCGCGGCGGGGAAAAGAGGAGCCGGAGCCGTGCTGCGGGCCAGCATGGGCACGACGAGCTTATTAAGGCCCACCGGGCCAGCAGGTCGGCACGGCCTGCCTAAGAAGGCAGCAGGCCGGACCTGGGCTACTTCTTCGGCATGTGGGCCGGCCCGGCCTGGCGCGATTACTGTGCGGGCCTAAGCAGGCCGGGCCTAATTGGGCTCATGCCAGGTCGGGCTGGGCCGCCCGTTTGGCCATCTATAATGGAGAGGGGTAACATCTCCATGGCGGCATGGCCCCATGAACGATGGTCTGATACTGAGTCCCTGACCCATGGGCGACAGCGGAGCGGATTCCTGGTGCTCTCTCGAGCAGAGTCCCAGTAGGCTGCAGCTCTGCACGTTGACCTTGTTACTGATACGTAAGACCCATAACTACAACTCTGCAAGTAGGGATTTTGCTACTGACATATGGGACCCAGAAATCCAGGCCGGCATGTCAGTGGCTGTCAGCTTGCTGTTAAGTCAGACAATTTTCTGCTTGCACGGGCTCCATCTGGCCCAGTATGTTCCAAGTCGGAGCAGATGAGTCGTAGGCATGAGAAGTTTAGTCACGCCTCAAAAATCAGAATAAAAAAAAACTCAGCAACTGTTTATTTCCGTGACTAAGAGCATCTCCATCTCCAAGAGTCTGGCAAAAAATTCCTTCCCAAAATCATGTATTGGGGATTCTATTAAATTTTTTTTTCCCTAAAACCATACTATCCCACAGCAGATTTCCAATAATAAATTATCCAGTACCACATCAGCATGCGTGACCCCTGAGTTGGGTTGCCTCCTTCTCAGCCGGAGCGTTTTCACGCTTTCGCACTCTGGCTGCCTGTGCAAGGGTTGGGCTGTGATGATTTGCTGAATCGTATTATATGCGCTGGGACTGCCCTGCCCTCAGAAAAGCATCATCATCTGCTGGTACGATGTCAATTCGGCCTCAAACTCTCAACACTGAAGGCATTCGATCGCTTATGATCCATTCGATGATCAAACCACGGCACCGTCTCATGCCCAGGTCTTGTTGGCATGCCACTGTCCATGAAGTCCCTCACACTCTAGCTTCATGTGAGAGAAGACAAACAGGTTAACCGAAGCTAATGCTAGACAAGCAGAGCCAAACATCTTCTACCATTTTATGGAAGAAGCGAAGCAGACAAGGGACGAGGACTACGCTAGCGCCACCCGTTGAATCCCATCCCCATCTAGGCCACGTGCCATGCCATGCCCAACCGTGGGGTACTGGGCAGCCCATGTGCGGCCGCTCATGGCTACGGACGCCTGGCTAGACCATCACCCCCAAGAGGAGGAACACTTTATCTTTTCACCATGAGTTTGACAGTCCGTGAGCAGTGGGAAAATCAGCACCGGCGGACTCCTCTCCCAAGCGGGCACGCACGCTTCTCCCGCTACTTCTGCGCGTGCTGCTCCGGAGAAGAGGGAGACCTACGGGTCGGACTCCACGTCGCGGAGGAAGGGAGGTGGATGCCAGGGCGCAACAAGGGGGGTCGCTCGGGTGCAGTGGAGGTAGGCCTTCGGTGGGCGGGGAGCAGAGGAGGTGAGGAGGCGGGTCGTAGCTACTGCTGGAAGGATAGCTGCGCCGATTTGGGAACCAAGGTGAGCTGATTGCTGCCGATTTGGAGTTGGGGAAAAGTGGATGGCACCTTCGCCCAGCTCACCACCGACACTCGCCTTCTGGAATCGGCTGTGCCATCACTAACAGGAAACAACTGGCACGTAGGAAAGGATGAGCGCACGAGGGGCAATTGGGGGAAGCGCCAGCTTGCGTAAATATGCGGGAGAATGGAGGTCGGATTCGGGTTGCCGTATTTTTTAGGCAACGACAAGGGAGTTGTTGGAGCGTGAAATTTTTCTTTTTCTCCCTAAATTTGGTTTTCAGGTTGTTTTAAGAGGACTTTTGGAGTTGCTCTAAGACCGCAAAGATAATCATCTATTCGGTAAAAAAAAATCTAATCATCTAACAGCAGGTGTGCATCGCTAGGCCGCGCTTAGGATGGGCGGGTTAGCCTACGGACCCCGGAGCCAGCCATCGGTGACGCGGCGGTACGCTGCCTCGGTGAGATGGACGCCGTCCCAGTTCACGTACGCCGACAGGCGGGCGCATGCGCTCACCCCGGGCATCCCGCACGCCGCGCTCAGGTTGAAGTTGTACCTCCCGCCGCCACCACCGCAGCACGCCCGCAACGCGCCGTCCGCACCGTCGAACCTGTAGCGGGCCAGGGCCGCAGCGAAGCCGATGAGCGGCGCGTACAGGTCGGCGTAGGTGATCCGCGCGCCGGGGTGCCGGGAGCCGAGCCGAGCCACGGCCTCGCGCAGCTGCGAGTTGTGGGACTTGGACAGCAGGTTCAGGGTCCTCAAGCACCCCGTGTCCGGCTCGTAGTCGGCCTTGTCCTGGCTGCCCAGGAGCACCAGGTCCCCGGCGCACACCTCAGCGGCGATATCCCCGATACGATGATCATCGTGGCGCCTTCGTTGATCAGCTTCTGCACACAGCAATGCAGTAATTTTTTTAGTAATTGTTCAGTCGATGATGCCCCGATCTGATTTCTTCTTGCAAGTTATTAATTACCACGGTGGTGCAGGGATTGTTCCGATGATTTGGGGCACGTAAGATTGCACCTCAGCGACGCTTTTGCCGCCGACATGACCCCGTAGTCGTTCCAACCCAGCTCTCTGACAACGAACATCGCCTTTGAGAAGTACTCCTTGCATGCTACAGAGTACAGACAGAGATCAGCAATAGTGCCTTACTGCCATGTTTAGATTGTGAGTAAGGCCATGCATGAGCGATTCGAGGATCGACGATGCAATCCCTGCATGTCGTGAAGCGCGTGTGTCAGGTATTACCTTGGGGTGAGCTGCAGAGGGAGGGCTTCATGGCGTCGAACCACCCCAGCTCGTCACTTAGGGAGATTTTTATTACTCGGAGGAAGCCTTACGCCGCCGGCCTGCATGGGCAATCCTCGGTGTTGTTTCAGTGCTGTGGCTCCGGCCACCGCGAAGTTTGCATCTTGCTTGAAGCTTTGGTTCTTCCCCAATGAAGGGGAAGGAGAGGTAGCCCCAGTGCCTCAGCTGAGTACATACATTGTACATTTAGGGTTAGTTTGGCAGTCCAGTCCGTTTCCGTGCGGAGAAAGGCTGCACATATCGGTTCTGCGGGGCACTTCATCGGTGAGTTTGGAAGCCTGCTAGGCGGGGTTATTCGGCCCATGTGAGCCCAATCTCCACGCGGAAAAAAGCCCAACCTACAGCAGTTGGGAAGCGCTCCAAGTCTTCATCTCCCCCGTCACGCGTCTCGCTCGCGCGAGCGAGAGAGGAGCGCCCACTTCCGCTCCTGCAGAAGCCGCCGCTGCAGCCGGCCATCGCCGTGGCTCCCAACTCTCGCGCGACCTCCTCCAAGAATCCACGTCCAGGTGCGCCTCCTCCACCCCTTCTCCCCATCTCATCCGAATCCTCCCCTTCCCCTTCTCATCTCCCTTTCCTTACTAGGGTTCTACTCCGGCGACAGCTCAAGTCCTACGGCAGCGAAGTTGCTCGATCCGTGGACTCTGTTGCTATTTCCGCCTCCGCATCAGGTGATTTAACCTCAGCCCGCATCTCCCTGGCACTTGCTAGGGTTTCTCCTCTTCTCTCACACCTTTTCTTGTGGATGTTGTTGAAGAAGGCTATGAACGGAGGAAGATCCTGAGCGTGGGCTCAATGCAGCGAGCGCACATTCTGACACACGTTCGTCTCCCTCCTCCCTGATCGCTCTCAGGTCGACCTCTCGTTGCAGGTACGGTCTCATCACCGTGCATCTTCTGCTTCATGTTCTTTATCCATGTTTGTCTTCCTTAGATTCAGTTGACTTGCATCTATGTGTAATTATATTTATGAGTTTACTGGTTGTGTCGTGCACATGAATATTAAATTGTATATCCATCTCTGTGCAATTATGTTGATTGGTAATTGAGTGCACCATGAGTTAGTTTTGTTGGCCATTCTTGTACTTGAGATTATATTTGACAAATAAAGTATCTGCAAATTGGTATTGTAGAGCACTTGCTTCCAAATCTGGTCAAAATTCTTAGAATAATGTTTGCGTATGATAGTTAGAAGTTGTGTATTATATAAAGAGCAAATCAATTTTGGAACCACCAGTTAATGCTTATTTTGAAACCATCAGTTAATGCTTGGAACCTTGTTACATTTTTTTTACTTTTGTATAGAAAAAAGGGGAACTATATTCAATGATTTTCTAGTTTCAACACTTTGATTAGCCTTGGGATGACACTTGTTGATGTGGTTGCTCTTTTTTTAGTAGGCATCTACACTGCAGTATCTCTTGGTGGCTGCTGAGAAACAATAAACCATGTGCTCTAAAATATCTCTAGGTTCTTTTCTTTCTGCATTTCCTTTCCAGTTTTAAGTTGTACCTATTTTTGCCTTGCCTTCCCGTGTAGGCTCTGGTGAGAATTTTCCATGCAATCTCGTTGGTTTTAATGTCCACTAGAAAATGTATCAAGTCCTGGCTGAATATTAATTTGTGAGCAATGATAGGCAGGATGAGTTTATAACCATTTTGTAGGCTGGAAATCAGTCACCTTACAGCAACAAATTATTCCCAGCAGAAACTATAGCTATTTTGAACCTGATATCTGCGTATTGCCTGCATCGATTGTTGGTTTCAGTTTTTTCTGTTCGTCAAGATCCTTATGTCGAGATTTAAACTTCTGGTGCCTGACTTATGTTGTTGAGATTCTGTTGTATATAAAACGTTTTTAGCATGTTCTACATGTTGCTTGTTCGGTACTGCTTTCAATTCTTTCTATATGTTGAGGATTTGCTTGAAAGCTTGAAAATCAGGTATGTTGTAAGGTGTTCGGTACTGCTTTCAAGAAAAAATGCTGAATTTTTTCTTGATTTCTGAGTTTTCTAATTCTCATATGCCTGGGCTTGTTTAGAAGCAAATGGGTTGCTGGTAGCAAATGGTGTCGAACGCCACATGTGTGGGATGCGTGCTAGCAATCATTTTTCTATGTATTTTTCCAGCAATTTTCTAATTTCCCTTTGTTTTCTTTCTTTGCTGCCAAACAGCAACGGGGTAGGGGGCAGCGGTGCCCAGGGAACTCACCGGGAATCAATTTGCCACGAAAATCCCCTTCGATGGTTATATTCACTGGGTTAATAACCCTTTGCTCCCAAACTAGCCCTCATTGGGAGATTGATCTTTTTTTTTTGGCGGTGTTGAAAAAAGTAGAATACAACACACTACACACGTATGTGCAAAATTTAAACTAAGTTCAATCCAATGCGAACAGCAAATTAAAAGACGTAAACCTACCAATAAAATCTATCACTACTAGAAATATGACCTCTCGTCTCGAAGCTTTGTACCGGTTCAATTTGGATCCGGTACTAAAGGTAGTATTAGTACCGGATCCAAATTTAAGATCCCCGGAGACCCTTTAGTACCGGATGGGGGCTCCACCCTACTAGAGGACCCCTCTCTAATTCCGGATTGCCAGTACTAGTTATGCAACCGGTACTAGAGGAGAATTTGGGACCGGTACTGGAACCATTTTTTGTAGTAGTGTACGATCAATCTGCCGGCGGAGAGGTGCCCGGTGGGATGCCCAAAGAAGGTCATCCCGTATGGCGGTTTGGTTATCCACAGATTTGGTGTCGCCGGGCCGGAGATGATGGCTTTGTTGCCGTGTCAGTGTAGGAATCACCGAAGCTGAAAATGAAGGTGTATTGGGTTTGCATCGAAGAAGACAAGCTGGAGAGTAACACGGTGATCTGCAGGCAGAGACTTATGCGCTTCATTGGAGGTGTATTGGGTTTGCATCGAAGAAGACAAGCTGGAGAGTAACACGGTGATCTGCAGGCAGAGACTTATGCTTCATTGTGTAGGTCGTGAAGAACTGGGCACTCGGTTTCTATCCCTCTCAAGAAATATTCTGGTCGTATGCTTCTGATGAGCTTGGTAAACCAGCTTTTATAGAGATCCTTTTACGCCGCCATTGACTTGTTACTGTTTGTGCTAATGTTACTTATAGCACTGACAAAATGCAGAATAAATTATTATGTGTATTTTTGGCATCTGATTTCTCTAATCAATATATACGCTTAAAATTTATACCTTGCCAAAATTATTTTATAGTAATTAATTAACATGTTCAAAATAAAAGGGTAGTAAGAATAATTATAGCATACAATTTATATTCTCTCCCTTACACGTTAATTTAGGAACTTTGTTTTCCCTCCTTCCTTTTAGAAAACTTTCAGGAGCAAATTTCAATCAAAACCTTCAAGTGAAATTTTTATTCAAAATCGGGGATTTCGATCTGTCCACGTGTTGCTGTGAAATTTATTGTTGTTCTTGCGCTTGTGTTTGAAGCAAATATCAGGTAACATCTTGTTAGTACATATAAGTAGACATGAGCATGGTCCATGTATGTCATGCTAGCATTAAGCCAGGCTGAAGCAAAGCTTGGTCGGTTTCAAGCCTCATTGATTTATCTTGTCTAGAGCAAGTTTTACTTAGATGGGAACATTACCCGCAGATTTTGTTAAAATTATTTGAATCTTGCACCCTTAGACAAGAATCCCACTACTGTAGAGATTAGCCTAAAATGGGGGAAATAAAGGCTTGGTGTCGTTTTTTAAGAATAAAATAAAGCTACTAATAAGAGTTTTACAAGCTTCACAGTTTAATTCACATACAAACACCATCAATATTCTCCACTTTAATATGTAGTTTTCTTATTCGCGCATAATGTCGGATTAGGTTACAAGTATTTGAAATTTTGAATACATGTGAGATCCCATCATCTTTTTAAGGAAACATATATCCCCATTATTCGATCGTCAATTATCTCACATCTGCATGCTAGCTAGGCATGGTAATTGTTTATGGTGTTTAGCCAGCCCTTGGCAATGTATCGGTAGGCTGCCTCCGTGAAGTGGCCACCATCCCAATACAAATAGGATGATGGATCCTGGCACACCGTCGCCCCCGGCATGCCACATCCGGCGCTGACGTTGAAGTTGTATTTGCCACAGCAGCTACTCAGAATCTCTCCCCTGAACCCTGCAATAATTATTTAACAAGCTGATCATTTCTTGTAAAATTGTTCTTTGAATTTTCATCATCATAACACTGCAACTGGGACGGACAATTAAAAATGACAAGATGGTGGTATACGTGAGCCAATAAGCCATAACAATCATAGTACTAACCTAGCTTTTGAGGGGAGACAACGATATCAATGATAGGACTAAAGAAATCGGCATAGATGACTTTGACATCTCTGTGCTTGGTTTGGACTTTCTTGATGGCCTCCTGAAGCAGCGAGTTGTGGTAAATGGCCAGGTCGTTGAGCTGCTTCAGGCAGCCGGCCCGTGGGTCGTAGCCTGCCGGATCGGCGCTGGGAAACATGGCTAGGTTTAGCGGTGAGCATCCCATCGGCGGGATCCCGGGGACGACCACCGTCTTCGCCCCCTGAGTGATCACTCTCTGACAAGATACATAGGGTTGTCATTCGAAATTTTAGATCAAATTAAAATTGTTATCGTTCGCCTCCTGAATTTTTTTCCGGCGAACCGACACCTGAATTATGATTGGTTAATTAATTACCTCAGTCGCCGTCGAGATGGTTTTGACCACGTCTGGGACGAAGGACCTGATTTGCGACAGGTTCTTCCCGAAAAGGGAGAAGCTGTAATCGTTGACGCCGAACTCTCCCATGAAGAAGAGGGCCTTGTGGAAGAAGCCCTTGCACTCTGTAGGAACGGCACGCCGTGAGATCGATATACTCCTACACGTGTACTCCAGTATACCACGTAATTGGTTACCTTGGGCGGGGTGGCACAGCGACGGCTTGAGCGATTCGAACCACCGCAGCTGCACGCCGGAGCTGGTGTTGAGAGCGAGCGGGCCGACGAGGGGGATGTCTCTGTAGAAACTGGCGTCGCGAGCGAAGGCGCCCGCCACCGCGAAGTTGGCGCCTTGCCGGAAGCTACCGTTGTGCGCCAGCGACGGCGGCACGAGCGGGAGCCCCAGCTCCTCCGCTGCGCACACGCCGGACGATCACTGATATGATCAAGCGACACGCTAGGCATGCATCAGCCGAGCGAGATGGCCAGCGTGTGGCCGTGTGCTTTGCTTACCTATGAAGTCGATGGCGAGCCGTCCGTTGGAGTTGCGGCCCGTGGGGTGTCCGAAGAAGGTCATGCCGTAGGGAGGCCGAGATGAGGGGTTGGCGAGCGAGTGCGCGGCGAAGACGACGACGTCGTTGCCGGTGTCGGCGAAGGAGTCGCCGAAGTTGAAGATGGAGCCATAGCGCCGGACGGGGAGGGAGGAGGAGACGGCCCCCGCGGACGCGAGGAGGAGAACCGAGAGGGCGCAGAGCAGCTTCATCGCATGGTAGCAGGGAGGTCGATCGTAGTCGTAGGCGATGGGCGGCATATAACAGATGCGCACACGGATTCCATTTCCTGTGTGGTACTCCAGTGCCCCGTCGGCGAAAAAAAAAGTCAACGGCAGCCGGTGGCGGATGGCAAGTTAGCGAGTTGGAAATTTCGCATGTCAACTGGTGAAACCGTGAAAACGAAGAAATGGCCGGATTTCCCTTGCCGGGCAGGCCACGTTTCTCGCCCCTTTAGCTTGATTCCGGGCTGAATTTTTTTATATATTTTTTTACGATTTTGCAGAAATAAATAGCGGAGGAAAAAATTAGTAAATATAGACGTATGCCACCAGCTGAAACGGCTACCGCTGTTTGAACCGGCAGTAAGAAAAGTTACCGCCGTTTCAGCCGGCAGTATCTGTGCAGGGGCACCACGTCAGCGGCACGTTGCGAGGGAAAGCGCTTACCGTCATCTGAAACGGTGGGCGGTACACGGAACCCTAGCAGCCATGGGGCCCACGGAGTTACCGCCGGATGAGACGGCGGTAGCTAGTTACCGCCGCTTCATTCGGCGGTAACAACCTGCCGCCGATTCAAACGACGGGAGCGGGAAGATACCGCCGAATCAGGCGGCGGTAGGCGCCCCGCCCTTTAAAACCCGAAGAATGGCTGGGGTTGGGGCGCGCCACTTCATTCGGGAGGAGAGAAAGAAAGCGAGGGAGGAGAGGAACCGGGAGAAGAGGAAGAAAGAGAGGGAAGAGAGGAGAGGAGAGGAGGGGAGGAGGGTGGTGATTGAAGCGAAGATTAGGTCTGCCGGATCTTCGCTTCGCTTGAGGTATTATTTGAAATCTCGTAGTTTATCTTAACTCGTAGTTAGTAAACGTAGTAGTCAATATGATATATAAATGGTGTAGTGTTAAGTATTAAATCAAATGTAGGTGTACATATGAGACATAGACAAATATTAGTTTGTTGGTATAGTGGATTTAACTTAGTTATTTTGGTTATAGTAAAATTAGTTTGTTGATTTATTGGCAATGCACGAGTTATAATTTTATATAGTTATTCAGAATGTAGGTGTTTTGGAGGTTAGTTCAAATTAATAACATTTGACACTAACTTCAACTTTCATTCCCAAATCGACACTCTGTTCGATTTTCCATCCGACCACCGTTAAATTCTCTACGGAGAAACGATTTTGCCCCTGCTCTACACCCTTCTCCCTCCTCTCCGCTCCTCCCTCTGCTCCACACCAGCCATCCGACGCGACGTGTCGCGGGGACGCTGGTGCGCGGTGACGGGGGCCGGCTGCCATGGCATCGGCACGGCCGTGACGCCCGGCAGCCGGATGCCACACGGAGGTCTCCAACACCTGGATCCGGCTTTGTGCGGGCCTGGTGCAACTGCCGGCGCACAGATCCGCACACGCCGGTGACGGATCCTGGGCGGCGACGGCTTGGCGTGCGGCCCCGACCCTTGACGCGGGCAACGTCGCAGAGCGGAGCTGCCGAGCGTGGCTGCCAAAGCACGGGGCCAGATCCAGCTATGGACCGCTCGCTGGGGCCATGCACGGAACCAGCTTGGCGCGGCGGTGTGGGGGCAACGAATGGACATGTACTACGTGGTGCGGTTGTGGACGCTTTTCTTCTGCGCCTGCAGCGACAGTTTGGACCCGCACAGGAGCAGCACCTTGGCGGACAGCTTGAGGGGCTTGCCAACGAACACCCTCGACGCCATGGCCAGGACGTAGTCGCCGTGCGCCAGGAGCTCCCCGACGTATCAGGATGGGAAGAACTCCCCGTACGCGGTATTCCACGAGCCCCCTGGCTCCCAGAAGAAGGCAGAAGACTCCGGCAACTCGAAGGCCATAGGTGTGGAGCAAGAGGCGGAGGTCGAGCCCGCGTCGCGGACCATGGCGGTGACGGCGTGGTACCTAGCCCACTCGAATCAACCCCCGGGCGTGGGCTGCACGGCAGCCCACGACACTGACAGCTCCATGCCGTTGATGCCGAGCAGCTTGAGCGCGCGCAGCGCCACCGAGACAGCCCTCGTGCAGCACACCCTGCGGCCATCCAAGACCACCACGGTCGCGGGGAGGCCCACGAACAGCCTCACCATGTCCTCCTCCTCCACCACTAACCCCTCGCCGACGGCCTCCATGCTCCGCTCGGCGGAGACGTGCGCCTGCATGGGCCTAGCTTGCTGGCCCGGAGGGAGAAGGGCCCGTGCAGTGTGAAGAAGAGAAGGGAGAAGGGTGGTAGGGCCCATAGGGGCAAAATTATCTTTTCGTATGGAATTTAACAGTGTTCGGATGGAAAATTGAATAGAGTGTCAATTTGGGAATAAAAGTTGAAGTCAGTGTCAAATAAGGAAGGAAAAAAGTTTGAGGGCCAAGGAAGGAACGGGTCATTTGTCTGGTGTCAAATAAGGAATTATCTCCATGTTATTACTTCCTTACTCTTGCTAAGCTTTTCGTGCTACAAACTAACATCATGTTCAGCCTTATCTCAATAAAGGAAACTACGCTATGCGAAGTGGGTCGATCCTCCACTTCTTGATCCAACCCAAGAGTACATCCACCACTTCAAGTGCAAGATCTTTGATCTCAAGCGTAGGGTGGAGAATCTTCAATCCGAAGTTGATGCAAATCCTTGAGCGGTTAACATCGCAGGTGACTTGATTTGTACCGATCCATGGTGCAAGTGCCCCTACCACCACAACAAGGATCGCGCACCGTCACCACCTGCCTCTAGGGGTGTTGCCTACTGTGAGGCCGGGCCCTCCCAACTCTCGCAAAGCCAGTTCTACTAGAAAGTAGAGATGGTTCTATCCCCAATTATTTCAATTACCTAAGGCATGTTAGGTTTAGCAATAACACATGTTTAGGATAGCATCCGTGCCGCACATGCCACTGCAATCTATAACTAATTGTTTAGTCTAGAGTCGTTGGCGTTCGTATGTTGTGCACAAATTTTGTTTTTATATGTTGTAATTTCGCTGGAAACAGCTATGTATTTAATGGCTAGGAGTTAATTCAATTTTAATTATTTCCTCAAAGCGCTCTATCTCTCTCAAATTAGGAAGTTTTATATTGCAACCAATAGTGACATATTCACATATTTAGTGCTTCCAATCTAACTTTATATTTTTTTTAACTGAGAAAAAATTACACGAAATCAAAATAGCTGTTTCAACCGGCTATAGGTGGTGGAACCACCTCCTACCACCGGCTGAATGGTGGGAGGGGGGACTTACCGCCGTTTGAAACGGCGGTAGCCATTCCAACGGCGGTAAGGGTCCCAGCCGCTGTTCTTGTAACCGATCGCCGTTTTAACTGGCGGTAGCTCCTTTTAAAATTTTTTTCTAACCTACCGCTATTTCAACTGGCGGTATAACTCTAGTTCTACTAATGTTTTGCTCGTTATTTATTTTTGCAAATTTGTAAAATAAAAAATAAAAAAATAAAAAAACAGTCATTCCGGGCAGGCAACGGAAGATCACCAACAAGAGACTTGAGCCCATCAAAAGTGAACCCTTTGAGTCATTTGAGCCCAAATAATCGTGTGGCTAGGCCCAGCTAAGACCCAGCATGGTATGAGCCCATCAAAAGTGAAGCGAGTCCCCTGCAAGGCTGCAAGTTTGTGTGTTGGGTTTGCTTCGGTCATGGAGAATTTTTTATGGAAGGACGTACTATGCTCAGAGCACAGTGTGACGAAGCAAGCAACAATAAAATGGCGCCCAACCTTCTTCCTGCTCAATTTTCTTGACTACGGGAAGCACTACACATCTGTGCTAAACTGCTACTATGGTAATATAAACAGAAAAAAAATCACACACCGAGCAGAGCAGAGATGTATACCAGTATACTTATCCCTCCAAAGACATCACAAACAACACAATCTAAAATTAAACCAATTAATCTGAACAGAGGGCATCCTTATTCGTCCTCGCCGATTCCTTTCGTTCCGTTTCCTCTACAGCAATCACCATCAATCTTGCAGGTGCGTCCCGTCCCGGTGTACTGGCCCGCCGGCCGGCTAGCCGGCGCTGAATGATGGATGGAGATTAGCCGAGGTGCTTGTTGTCGAGGATGGGCGGGTCGGCGAATGGCCCGTAGAGCCAGCCCTTGGCGATGTGGCCGTAGGAGGCCTCGGTGAGGTGGATCCCGTCCCAGCTCCAGTGGTTGGATGGGTCGTCGCAGGCGTACGCCCCCGGGTCGCCGCACTTGGAGGTGAGGTTGAAGTTGTACTCGCCGACGCCCGGCGCCCCGCAGCACGCCCGCGGCGTCTGCTCCAAGAACCCTGAACCAGAAAACACAGGAGAAGACACATTAGACATGGTGGTGGTGGCGGCCGGCCACCAGAGAGACAGCGAAATACGGTGAAAAAGCCCAAATAGAGGCGGGGAGGAGCTCCAAAATTGGGCTTGGGCCGAAGCCTTGACCAGAATCTCCGTGGGCCTTCTGTGCTCGTCTTGTTGGTCCCATATATACGTCATCGTGCATGTGTGTCAGTGTGCGGATAAGATTGTTAACGGGGAGTATGTGGCATGAGTGGTTGGGCTGAATATTTGGCTCGACAGATTCCATTTCCAACCCGGATTGCCCGGATCGCAGCTTGCGTCGTCATACTTCTACTCACTCTTTGCCTACCTCTTGTTCGGTGTGACGACAGCGAACTACAAATATACTATACTGTATGCATCTAGTATGTGTTATTCCAAACAGATAGATGGGCAAATGCGGTGTACTCCGTTCTTGTCCTGCGCTCAACGTCCCAAGTTTGACGACGCGTGCGCAGCACGGTTGACGTGGCATCCAAGCCATGGCACCTCTACCTAGTGGCTACTTACGTGCTGTTGCTGTGTTGCAGTCGTTTATTTCTGAACATTCAAACGGAATGGTCGATGCCACAACTCGGCACGCACCGTGGAGTACTACTACAGTACTACCGTTGAGTCTCTCTCACGAAAAGTTTGCTCAAATGCTCTATCGATCGTCTTGGCTGGTTGTTTTCTTCTCGATAAAAGTTAAGAGTTGTGCCTAGACCGGTGATTGACTGATTGGTGACTGGTCGTCGTTTGTATACCGTGAGGAAGCAAGCTGGCTGAATTTTATATGCTAAAGCGGTCTCTTAGGGGCGTTTTCTTCCGGTGACTTATTTGTAGCACGTGTCACATCGAATGTTTAGATACTAATTAGGAGTATTAAACGTAGACTATTTACAAAACTCATTACATAAGTGGAGGCTAAACGGTGAGACGAATCTATTAAGTCTGATTAAGCCTAATTAATTCACATTAGCGAATGGTTACGGTAGCACCACATTGTCAAATCATGGACTAATTAGACTTAATAGATTCGTCTCGCGATCTAGCCTAGGATTTGTGCAATTAGTTTTGCAATTAGTCTACGTTTAATACTCCTAATTAGTATCTAAACATTCGATGTGATGGGTGCTTAAAATAAGTTAGTGGAAGAAAACGGGGCCTTTAATTATTGCTGAATGATTATGATTCCACAGAGAGAGAAGATGATCATCCAAAATATCGGAGAAAGTTGAATATGCCCAATTACCGGACAGCTCCAGATTCTTATGATTTGGCTCTTGTACTTCTGTTTGTTCGTCCTTACGATAAAAGGGGTATTTGGAAGACAGGGCTAAATTGTCACATCGGATATTTTAACACTAATTTGAAATATTAAATATAGACTAATTGCAAAACTAATTGCACAAATCCTAGGCTAGATCGCGAGACGAATCTATTAAGTCTAATTAGTCCATGATTTGACAATGTGGTGCTACCGTAACCATTCGCTAATGTGAATTAATTAGGCTTAATAGATCCATCTCGCGATGTAGCCTAGGGGTTCTCCTAATTAGCATCCGAATATCTGATTTAGCCCCTTCCTTCCAAACAAGATCTAATTAAGTGCATCATACCTACCTTTTGCTCAATTTGGCTTTTGTGCTCATCTGTTTCTGAGGGAATCCTTCTGGGTTCTTGCTGGCTGGAAACACAGTGAGTCTGACATTCCAATTGCCCCACAGCTTCAGTTCAACTTGTGAACTCCGACGGTTACCGTACGCCTAGCTTCTGGCTGGGGCTACAGGAAAGCACGTCATCCATGAAAGGTCCACGGTTTGCGGATCACATGGGGCTCGTGCAACTAATCACAAGGTGTTTGCATTAGACTTGGCCTAGAGCCTACAGGCGGCCCTCTCATGTGGCAAGTTGACATGGTCACATGTGGTGTGATCGCAAATAAACTCCTCACAACCGATTCCACAAAACCTTTTCCACGGAACGAAGGTATTCGACCTAAAGATGACGGGATCAAACTCATCATCACGATTGTTTATTCCACGACATGACAGAAGAGAAGGTTCGTTCCGTCTACACTGATCACTCCGATCGTCCGTTGTGTCATCGCTAGGTAGGTGTCGCCTTCAACCAACGCCGAGCTAGCTCCGTCACGTCCCGTGTCGTCGTCCTCCCCACGCTTCCGGTGACGGACTACGGGGAATGGAATGGTCGCGAGGCATCGTCCGGCAATGGAAGTAATCTGTCTGACCAACCGGCCCTGGTCGGTGCCCCTGATTTGCGGTTGCTTTCTCGCTGAGTTGTATTCTGGCCTAATTTAATCGGCCAGACAAAATGTAACTAGTTTCATTTCAGAATGGGCTAATTTTCAACTAAGAATCTTCTCTTTGGTCTCTGTTTGGATTCATATAATGGAGCTAGGAGAAGAAGGAGAAGGTGACGTGGATGGGTGGCGGGCCCCAGGTGTCAGCGCCTGTCCACGTTGCCGTAACGGACCCAACTACCGAACTTGTAATAACAACCTTAGACGCAAACTGCCGCGATGACCGAAGACGGAAGAAGAACAAAATTTAGGCGAATCCACCGAACGACCAAGAGGCAAGAAAATCGGGATGGCTAGCTCACCGTATTTCTTGGCGTGGAGGACGAACTGGATGGCCGGCGTGTAGTAGTCGGCGTAGATGATGCGGACGCCGGGGTGCTTGGCCCGGAGCTCGGCGATCTTGCGCTGCAGCGCCGCGTTGTGCACCCAGGACAGCGTGTTCATGTCCTTGATGCACCCGCTCCGGGGGCCGTACCCCTCCGGCTGCTTGCGGAAGATGGAGAGGTAGACGGGGAAGCAGCCGATGGGGAGCACCCCCGGGACCACCAGGTCCACCGCCCCTTCCGCGATGAGCTTCTCGACGCCCTCGCCGATGGAGTCGACGACGTGCGGGATGAAGTCGTGCGCCTCAGACAGCGGGCGGAACGCGAACAGCGGCGAGTTGTAGTCGTTGCCGCCGAACTCGCCCACGATGAACAGCGACCGCCGGAAAAGGTCACGGCACTCTGAAAGAGATGACCAAGAAGTAATCATCGTATACTATACTACTATGAAGAATTAATTGAGATGCATCACGCTAGCTATTCAATGCAAGAAAATGAACCTTGCGGGGAGCTGCAGATTTTGGGCTTCATGTCCTGGAACCACTTGATCTGGGTGTGCAGGGAGCCGGAGTTCCAGACGGTCTGCCCGAGGCCGCGCGCCTGGAAGAAGGGCGTGTCCAGCGACGTGGCGCCCGTGATGGCGAAGTTGGCGCCGTGGTGGAACGTCGCGTTCTTCGCCTTGGACGGCGGCAGCAACGGCAGCCCGAGCTCCTGCGCTGCTCGTCATTCATGATCACCGGTGGCCGATCAGCAGCCAGCTCGAATGATATTAATTAATTGATTATATTAACTAATTGTTAGTTACCGATGAAGTCGACGACGAGGCGGCCGTCGGAGCACCGCCCCGTGGGGTAGCCGAAGTAGGTCATGCCGTAGGGAAGCCGCGCCGTGGCGAGGTAGTCCGGGATGCCGTCCACCACGAGGTTCCCGGCGTCCACCAGGGAGTCACCGAAGTTGAAGATGGCCGCGTACTCCTTCGCCGCGGCCGCCCGCGGCCCCGCCGCCAGCGCCGCCGCAACGGCGACGAGGAGGACAGCGACGAAGCACGCCGGCCGCCGGCACGCCATGGCGAACGTAATCGACGATCGAGGATCGACGCGACACGGCCGCACTCCCCCCGCGTGCGTACGTGCAGAAGAGAGCTGTGCTGCCGGCCGGCGCGTGTCGTCCGCTGGCCAGCGCGGTCGTTTAAATCCCCGTCCGGAGCCGGGTCGCCGGGGGCCCGGGCGTACGGTTTGGTTAAATTAAAGGGAAAGCTACTTAATTAATGGGGGGTTTTCTTTTCTTGTCCTGGTTGGAGGCGAAGAAGAGTACTGCAACTGGGTTTGATTGTTTGATCAAGTCATGAGCACGACGCGACGCGCGTAGTTGACAGAGCTTTTGAGCCAGGTCAATAGTCTCAGCAAGGGCACTCGTTAACGGGTCCCGGTTGCTAACCAATCAATCCTCAGAGTTTTGCACACATGCATGGAGGAATCTACGGTGGTGGCGAAGGAGAAGCCGGGAAGGGGAGCAAGAACATGCAGGGAATTATTTGTTGTTAGAGGAAGGAGAGCTGGTCGAGCTGACCTTCAGTTCAGAGTTGACATTCTGAGCTGTTGTCAGGGATGTCTTGCGATTGGTGCTCGGATAGATCGGTCGCATCTCAGCCAGGAAAGCCACGGGGGGTTTACTTTAGCAGCCTATCTTCATCCAAAACATTTTGTACAATGTCTCCTTAAGAACAAAAAAAGAAGGAACATTTCGCATTGGAAGATTCTTAGTCGATGTACAAAGAAGTGTACTGCATGCACTAGCAAGTGCCCGTCGTCAGACGCAGCATCTGATCCGGACCCGGAAGCAAGCGACTTGTGCAAGTTGGCACAGGGAAGGAGACTAGCGACGAGCTGAGAAGCTCCCTCTGAATCGCACGCGCGGCAGCCAATGGGAGAGGAAGCAGGGCGGCACCGCAGTCGCCGAGAAGAAGTCTGCACGCCCACGTCTGATCGATCAGCACACAAAGGCCGGAAGGAAAGGGGTTCATGGGGGTGGTTGCGCCATTCCTGTCAAGATGACGACGCCTCCTCCCGAGCTGGCCATATGCAACAGGGATACTGTATGCCACGTTTGATCCATCCATCATATGGGATGGGAGCTCCTTGATGCATTGACCCTCAGGATCATTTTGCTCGGCGGAGCTCATGGAATCAATCCTCTGTATTCTATCCTCTCCGTATTTCTGCACGTCCTGTGCTGCTCCCTCTCAAGTCTCAACATTCTCAGTTTCTGCAGTCTGCGAAGGACACAGCTTGGAAGGAGTGGCTGGCCATGTGGACGGAGAATTGTATACACTTACATCGTGCTAGAGCCAGTGATGTATACAAAATTAAAAACGTTCTTATCATATACGACTGACTCTAGCTGGTGGTGGCATATGGGTATCCAAAATTTTTAAAATTCGCTGGACTTGAACAAAACCTTCAAAGAATTCAGTGACAGAGATATTGTACTCTCTAGCGCAGGAATTTCCTCTTCATTGGATTACTTGTCCCTTTTCTTTGCTAAACAATTGAAAGGAAGAACAAGGGCATGATCGAGCTACTCTGCCTCGTTCATGCCGATCCAACTGGCGAGGCGAGTGTTGCGGATGGCCATCCGTGCGTTTGTAGGTAGGCAGGCACGCCCCGGTCCAGCTCTCTCTGTCGAGCGTTCTGTTCCTGCAAAAGATAGCTCTGCTCTGCACGGCGGCTAAGCTTTAGCTTCCCTGGATGGATGCTGGATTCATGCTACGCTGACAATCCACAGCTACAGTCCATCCGTTGATTGATCAACATGCGTGTTAAAAATGGATTAGCCTACTAGTAGCTTGTTCAGTCAGTGGTGGTGGTTGCCGTTTGCCAACGGATCGATCGACCTGCTTTTGGTATGGTAGGTGTGCTGCAGCTGGCTTATTGGCCCGGCGTTCGCATTCACAAGGAGAACGATCGATCATATCGATGCTATATCTATATATACCAAGCGTCGAATGATGCATACGTAGCGTGTGCAGGTAGACCAGTGACCTCGCCGTCTCCTTCTCTGCCTGCCCTTAAATAACTCTCCACGATTGCAGTGTTGCTGTGTGCTCGAGCAGCACTGATCGATGAGTCCATTCAGCAATCAAGTTGTGCGTCGTTAATTGAGGAATCGACTTCAGGAAACTGTTCACGGTTGCGTGTGCCGTTTACTTGCCAAGATTCAGACGATGGTGGCGGCGAACAAGTAGGATACTCGGTCGCTAATAAGCTGTGCGTGGTTAGGCTAATCAGGAGACTTGGAAGACAAAAATGAAGCTCTGACCAGTCAGTGAATCGTTTGGTTTTTAATCTGTGGGCAGGTAGGAAAATTTGCAATGAACTTTCAGTTTCTGAAATGGCGACTGACGGACTGCGACTGCAACAGCACAAGGGAGCAAAGGACAAAAAGAAACTGGCACAAGATTCGTCCAAAAAACGAGAACAACGGAAAAGAAAAATGTCGCGAGAGCTACTGCCTGTTTATGTAGTTGGTTGGTATGGCTGGGGTTGTACACTGCTTCCCCTGTCGCTCTCGCGAGAACAATCAAAAGGCTTGGCTGGTTTGCATGGCCATGGCTGCAACGACAACCGCAGGCACCAGCTCTGTCGCTGTGCGGTTACGTTCTCGGGAGGGCCCTACTTCTTTCTCTCTCTGTTTTTTTTAACAAGCAGCTTGCGGCTGCTATATTAATAAAAGGGAAAGTCCAACGGGCAAAACAAAATAAAGTTACGTACACTCTGTACACTCACATCCCGGCTAGCGCCTCGGAAAAAGAACAGGGCGTCACAATATACAATTAAGTACGCCTCACGACCTCTATAAACCGCTCTAGGTGCTTAGCCCCCATCGCCACCCATGTACTTGCCTCCTCTTTTATCCTGGCCACTAAAAAGTTGATGGATTGTTCCTGGTGTTGGAAAATCAGTACATTGCGCTCCTTCCATATCTCCCACAGCACTAGGATGATCGGTGTTCTCAATCCTTTCTTATCGACGACCTGCACGCCCGCTAAAGTTGACCACCAGTCGTGTAGCATGTCATGAGGAATCCAACGATTTGGGTCCATGTCTTCCCACCTGGTCCATGCACTCACTTGAGTCCAAATGCTCCTCGTGAAGCTGCCTTCAGTGAATAGGTGCATTCCGGTCTCCTGAGTTGCGTCGCTAAAAACGCAACGTGGATTACTCGGCCATCCCCGACGTGCCAGTCGATCCGCCATCTAGATGCTGTCCTGAATGTCCAGCCAGATGAATAACTTACACTTTGGTGGCGTCCACGGTTTCCATATGAGTGCCTCAAAATTAGTCGTCATGGAACCAAAGAACTGTGCTCGGTATGTTGATTGTGTGCTATATCGCCCATCTACCGTCAACTTCCATAGGATGGTGTCCTGGACTCCCGTCCTGAGTTGTACTCGGGTCGCCGCCATCCATAGTCGGTGGTACTCTATGAAGTGTGTCATCGAGAGACCATGATGTAGGAGGTCTAAGTCAGTGATCCAAGCATCATCAGTGAGAGCATCACGCAGCGATCTGTTCTTTCTTCTTGAGATGTTTCTTCTTGAGATGTTAAATAGGTTCGGTGCCATGTCTCTTGACCTGTGGCCATCTATCCATCCACAGTCCCAGAAAGATATTGTATTGCCGTCACAATTATTTAAGTCGTGGTTGCCGCGAAGAGCTTACGGTCGGCTTGCGTGCAGGGGACATCATAGTCATCCCAAAGTGCACCCTCATTCATCCACTTCTGCCATAGCCAATGTAAACGTAGGGCCCTGGAGAATTTTGCCATATGCAACACTCCTAGACCACCTCCTTTCTTGTGGCTGGCTGACCGGTTCAGTTGACTCCTCTTAGCATCAATAATCTTCATGATCTCCTTTGGTGCATTTAGAGCTATGAGAAGATAAATTCATTGGGCAGTTAGCACCGATTTGACAAGCTGATCTCCCAGCTGTTGTCATATTTCTAGCGCTCCAACTGCTCAGTTTCCCAATTGCCTTGTCCACTAATGGCTGAAAGTGCACCGCCTTTAACCGTGTCGTAGAGAGCAGTAGACCCAGGTATTTGACAGGGAAGGTGCCATGCTTTGCCGGGAGGTTTTGCAGCACTTTGGTTAGCTCTATTCCTTGACAATGAATGGGCAGCATTGTTGATTTTTGGAAGTTTGATTTGAGCCCTATCATCTCGCCGTCTCGCCAAACATATTCAGGATGTTTACAAGTGCATCTATCTCCTCCTTTCTAGGCGCATTGAACAACGCCGCATCATTTGTGTACATTGATATCCTACATGAGGGGCCATATCCTCGCAGCTTAGAGAAGATACCCATATCCGTTGCCAATTCAATTAGCCTCTGCAGTGGGTCGATTGCTATGACGAAGAGGAGTGACGAGAGGGGGTCGCCTTGTCTTAGACCCCAATCATGCTTTAGTGGTTGATTTGGGACCCCATTTAGGAAGACTCTGGAGGAGGATGTCGATAGTAACGCCGCGATCCAGTTGCACCAACGTGTCGGGAAACCAAGGTGTTGCATGAGGGTCAGTAGATAATCCCACCTAACCAAGTCGAACGCCTTTGCAATGTCCAATTTAAGGAATATTGCTGGCACTTTGTTGCAATGGTAGCGCCTGGCTGTGTTGCGCACTGACATAAAATTATCGTGTATGCTCCTATTCTTGATGAATGCACTCTAGCATTTGGAAACAATTGAGTTCATATATAGTTGAAGCCTTAGTGCCAAAGCTTCAGTGATGATTTTGATGAAGGAATGAATCAGGCTTATGGGCCTGAAATCCTAGACGGTGTCAGCCTGCTCTTTATTTGGCAACAGTATGATGTTTGCTGAATTTATAAGCCCTAAGGTGTTGCAACGAAGCAAATAAAAAGCATTTGCCACCACCATTACATCTTGCTAATTATCTCCCAGCATGACTTAAGGAAGCACCCAGTGTACCCGTCCGGTCTTGGAGCTCTATCACTCGGCAATTTGTCGATGGCCTTTTGATTTCCTCCTCTGATAAAGGTGAGTCTAGCGAGGACAGATCATGGGTGTTGATTCATAGGTTGTCCCAATTGAAATCAGTCTGTCTCGGCCATGGATGTTGCATGGCGCTATTGAAGAAGTTTTGGATCTCGGTTGCTTTTTCATCATGTGTGCATGCCCATTGTAAGCCCTTTTTTAATTTGTGAATCAAGTTTTTCCAGCGCCTGGAGTTGACCCAACGGTGGAAAAAATGTATGTTTGCATCTCCCAGTTTTAGATTGTTAATTCTGCTCGCTTGGTTTTTACGTGCTCGTTCGATGGCGGCGAGACCCAATGCTCTTGTCTTTAGGCGGCTACGCAAGAGGCGTTCTTCATCGGATAGTGCACGCTGCTCTTGCGCTATGTCCAATCTTAGAATAATCTCTAGGGTCATGAAAAGTTGCATTCTAGCATCAGGTATGAGACAGTTTGACCACTCCCCGATCGTATCATGCAGCTTGTGATATAATCTGTGGAAAGGCTCAACATGTGTTGTTGGTGCATTCCATGCTTGGGTGACTGTATCCTTAAATCGTGGAAGTTTAGTCCAAAAATATTTGAATTTGAATGATTTTGGACGTCTCGGGCCACTCTGGTTGGATAACAAGAGTGGACAATTGTCGGATAGGGAAGTGGATAGGGCTTGTAGTGTATGTTTGGTGAATGCCTATTCCCATTGCTCATTGGTGAATACTTTATCGAGTTTAACAAGAGTAGGGTTTCTTCTCTCATTGCTCCACGTGAACTTTCTATTTTGGAGGTGAATCTCGTGTAGATCACAGGCGTCCAAGGTGTCTCTAAACATGGTCATGTGGCTCCAGTTTAGTCTAGTGTTGTTCTTGTTGCTCGCTTTATAGATGAGGTTAAAATCACCTAGAACTAGCCATTGGGAGTAGTTCCCTGGGTTTAGAGATTCCAACTCGGCCAGTAAATATGCTTTCCTGCTAGCTCTGGTCAGGCCATAAACAACCTGTTGACGTCGGATTTTGACACGTGTTTTGAATCGGTGTTAAAGAATGAGAGAAACGGGCCGATGCGGCAGGCTAAAAGCTACAGTTGGGAATCGGCCGATTAAAGCTACAGTTGGGAATCGGCCGATTGAAGCTACAGTGTTTCGGCCAATTGACAAAAGGGGTCGGTAAAGGTTGGCCAATTTGGGCCTAAGGTCGGCTAGGGAAAAGATCAGCTGAAGAAGGGGATTGGCCCGTAGGGAGATGACAACCAACTCTGATACGAGTTGTGTTTTTGTTATCATTTAAAATTAGAGATAGATCCTAGTCGGTTAGAAAATTAGTTGTAAATAGGCTATAAATAGCCACCTCTAGAGGTTTGTAAAGGACACACATCAATCAATATAACCAATCTACTTTTTACTCGTACTTTACTTTCAAGTCGGCGACTTCGCCAAAATACTTTTTCTTTCACGAGTTTATACGGGTTGGCAGGGCTGCATCGACACGATCTCCGGCCGATTCTGTAAGTTCCGCTTATCGAGTAATATCTAAGCTTTAACTTCGGGCGCATCGCTATTATTTCGTTTAGATTTATTCACCAGTTATCGATATCAACTAGAATCGTAGGTTCCACCTGTTATTTTAGTTTTTATCACCAGTTATCCAGCTTGAGATACGAACTGTCGGCTTTTATTACTTTCATTCTTTGTTATCATATAGCCAATTAGATCTATCCCAAGTGTTGTTTTTCCAACGTTGTTTAGTTTGCTCTAGTAGCTTTTTTTACCATCGCTACACGGTATCGGCTGTTTTATAGCTGGTCACCTCTACAGTAAATTAATCGATTCGCCAACACGCCTTTAAAGACGGATCGGAACTTTAGCCGATCCGAACCCCTGGAATTTAATATTTTATTTCCTTGTCAATCAACAGGTCAGATTGACTGGCACGCCGCACGAACCGCACCAAGGCGATAACCTGAATAGGAGTTAAGCAGATTCTCCCGGGTCATGTGTCCGATGCTGAGGATCATCGGCCGATTTCCAGCGCCAACACACTTTTGGCACGCCCGGTGGGACCAAACAACATCCAACATGTTGAAGGCTGCCGAGGTCTCTGAAGACAACGTCATCGAAATTACTGAAGCAGATCTCAAGGATGACCAGAAGGAAGAAGTGGCAAGACATCTAGAAGAATACAGGAAGACATGCTTGCAATCCTTTAGTCGTACCAGCAACGGGGAGACCCTCAAGAAAGCTCCTCTTCCAACTCCCTGCCATATCACCATCGCTCAGGACTCAGGGAAAATGTCCGACATGATTCAACAGTCGGTTTAACTGGCTATGATGAACTAGTCCACAGTAATGACCAACACGGTATACAATGCCATCATCAGTTCCTTGGTCAGCGGCGTAGCTCAGGGGTATCAGGGACCAACGTACGCCCCACCCATCGTAGCTCCAATCAGAGGCTTCTCAGCGGTGCCAAGCGCGTCTCACTTGGCTCCTCAACCGATACCAATGCAACATGGAGGGTACAACGCTTCAATACCCCTAGGATACAACGACGCACCATCCTACCAATCACAAGCGCCATCTCAGCCTACTCAAATTTCCTCCGTATAACCGCCGCTCTCAAACTCGGCACCGTGGGGAATACCAGCAATGACGGCCGAGCTAGATCCGACAACCAGTTACGGCAACCCTCCAGTCCAGGCATCATTCCAATCAGCCATCCGGCCGACGGTCCCACAATATCAGCCGACCATGTTAGAAGTTAGCAAGGGGGCAGACAATGAAGAAACGCTCAGGGGTGCAACACCGATGATACTATACGACGAAGTGACAGATCCCCTACGCCATCAACCATCAGCTACTCAGCCGACTGCCCAACCACAAAATCTGCAGCACACTCTGATCCATCACCCAGTCATGGCACCGCCGGTCCAGCAGCACGTACCGATTCCTCAACTGGTCATACATCAGCAGCAGGTGGATTGGACCGCAAGGATAGCAGAAGTAATTCAAGATCAATTTGGGTTGAAGCTAAAGGTACAAACCTACACGTACAAGACACCATACCCACCTGCCTACGACCTGTTACCGTTTGCCCATCGGTACAAGGTCCCCGATTTCACCAAATTCTCGGGATCGGATGACACGTCAACGGTAGAGCACGTGAATCGATTCATTATCCAGTGCGGGGAAGCCGCCACGCAAGATGCTCTGCGAGTACGATTATTCTCGTTATCCCTATCCGGATCGACCTTCCAGTGGTTCACTACACTGCCGCCCAATTCCATCGTTACTTGGGCCGATTTGGAGAAATAGTTCCATAAATACTTCTAAGCGAGAGTCCACGAGATGAAGCTCTTAGATCTAACCATCCTCAAGCAGAGGAGCAACGAACCAGTGACCAGTGACGTACAAAGGTTCAGAGAGATCAGGAACAAGTGCTACACCCTGGTCACCTCAGCCGTGGCTTGACTAGGGGGAGCGGTGGTTGAACGGAGGCGACCTGCAATGAGAGGGGGAGTAACTGCTCCGAGGGGACGCAGTAAAGGCGGAGCTCCCCCTCCAAGACCGTCGTGTCTAGCACGAATCCTCATCGGTGGATCTTCTAAGGACTTGGGCGTAAGTGCGGCGTGCTGGGGGAGAGCGGCCCCGACCTCCTTCCGATGGGATCTGCGAAGCACTCACCTGGATCTTGGCGTTGACCTTGGGCCTAGCGCACGGTTGTAGTGCAACCGGATCTGCGATTGGCTTGGGTGACGGGTGGGGGCGGCTGGCGTGGCCGACCAGGCGGCTACGGAGTTCCTGGATTTGGCATGGGGGCGGCGGAAGAGTCTAGGTTGCGGTGGCACGGGCGTCATTGCTGGGAGCGGAGCACGTGGGGGCATGTTTGTTTTTACCCGTGTGGAACATGTGGTTACCTTTGTGCCCTACTTCTTTCTTGGATTTCCTGCGAATGCTTGCTAAGAAACTCACGTATGTAGAAGCATCGGTTGGCCGATTGTTCCCTGTGTTTCTAAACATGTATACACATACATACATCAGCATCAGTCGCAAACTGGCAGCCGGTCTTGTACCAAACATTGCAGCCGACGTGCTATTTTCCACAGACGTGTTAGTCATACAAGTAGTGGCGGAGCTAGGGGGTGACCAGCAGGGGCCATGGCCCCCCTAACATCACATAGATTGTTTTATCCTGTATACTTATTAGTGCATGACAGTGATGAATTGCTGATTACTGATGGCCAAAAGTAGCTACAGCGCGCATGCATGGGCCTTGGCAGCTCGGATTGACCTATTTGTAATATCCACTCTAGCAATGGAATAAATATTTATAACCATCTCCTTCTTCCTGTAAATAGACCCTTATAACTTTGTGAAGAGGACTTTTAACCATGTACTCCTACTATGTCATATGTGCTTTCTATCTAATGGTTCATCTCTCACCTATTCAAGATCTTTATCCCAACACTTACCTTTTATTTCTTCTTCATTGCGCCTCCATCAGCCCCGCCTCCTCCTCCCCGCCTTCTCCTCCTCTAGCCTAGCTTCCTACCATAGCCTGCCACGATAACACGGTAGAGCCTTAGCCTCCATCCTACCCCTCTTCATTTAGTGGTTAGACATTTCAAGTGGCGGGCGATGTTCTTGCCTCCCCATCGCAAGAACATATTTCTAGATAAATTAGTTGATTTTATCGCCTAATAATGCAATTCAAATTATCTCTAAGGGGACCAATGCCCCCCTCCCACCCACTCCACACATGGAGGAACACACATTCAAAGACTCAATTTAGTCAAAGTCATCATCAAGAATAATAATACACTTATATACAATTGACCATCATAAGGTGATGTATATATGTCCTCCTACGGATGCCCGCTGATTAGCATCTTCTTTCATTAGGTGTCCATGTTTATGAAGGCTGGAAGCGTCATGGGCTTCATGGCCCATTTCAAGAAATGCATGGCTGAATCTTCAGGGGCTTCTATATGCCTTCCGGAAGGTATACAAGGAACTCATCTTTAAAGTCCATATTAAGCCCATGTACAATATTTTTTTAACATTCATCAACATTTATTGATATTTATCTATATTTTTGGCTTAATTATAACCAATATTTCTTGACGTTAGCTAACATTTTTTTATATGTACCTATATTTTTCTTTAACTTTTTACACTCACAAACATTATTTCTCAACAATTTTTTACACGCATCAAATTTTTTTTTGCATTCATCAATATTTTTTGACATTCACCAACTTTTTTGCCTAAAAAATGTTAAGATATTTCATTTAAAATGTTGAAGTAGTTCATTGGGCCATTGTGGGCTAGTGACTGGATTACTGCTGGGTTATAGATGTTTAGTTATCTTTCTATGGGAAGATAGATAGGAAATCCGGATTCTTCGCTTCTGGAGTTTTGGGGTTGGGTCAGGAAAGTTTTTTTTGACCTTGGATCAGTAAGACAATTCCGTTTATATATTTCAACAAAAAAAAACTTCCATGTGTTTTCCTGTAGCATTGAACATAAAAAGCCCAAAACAACATACTTTCCTGTAGTACTCAGGAATGGAGAGCGTGCGTGCATGTAGTCTCTATATTTGTACGATGTTTGTAATAACCAGGGGATAGGATTTCACTTTTTGAATTTTTCCCCAATCGAAAGCATCGAAATTTCAGCTGAAATTTAGACTAAAAGGTCTATCTTTCGATGAAGAGACTGAATTTCGGACACTGAAAAGATCGAAATTTCACAAAATTCATGAAAATCCGGTAATAACATACTTTCACATGAATCATTCGTGCTGCGAACGATTAGCAAACTGTCCTTTTCAAACCATGCACGTATCCCATTCTCAACAAGTCACCACAACGATCATCAGCCGGCCACTTCTCCACATTCAGTCACACACCGCGCGATGGCTGCATCTCAGCGCAGGATGCCGGGGGTGCAGTAGGTCCCGTTGAGCCACCCGTCGGCGACGGCGTGGTAGGCGGCGTCGGTGAGGTGGATGCCGTCCCAGACCAGGTGCTTCTCCGGGTCGGCGCAGGCGCTCGCCCCGGTCATCCCGCACCGCGCCCTGTTATTGTAGTTGTAGCTGCCCTGCCCGCCGGCGCCGCAGCACACTCTCAGCCCATATTTCAGCCCTGCGCACAGTGCAAAAACACACACATGGATTCACTGGATCAGGCTGTCACCACGCACAGTCGAACAGGAACGGCACGTCGTCAGAGCTGCCGCACGTACCGAAGGTCTCCGGTGAGCGGACCATGTCGGCGACCTGGGCGTAGAAGTCGGCGTACATGAGCCTGACGCCGGCGTGCTTGCTCCGGAGGCCCGACACCGCCTGCTTCAGCAGATCGTTGTGGTAGCTGGACAGGTTGTTGAAGCTCTTGAGGCAGCCGATCTCGTCGTAGTCGTCCTTGCTGGAGCTCGGGTACAGCGTCAGGTACAGCGGGAAGCACCCGATCGGCAGCACGCCCGGCACCACGACGTCCACGGCGCCGAGCTCGATCAGCGCCTGCAGGTCCGTAATTTCAAAAGCTTTGCTGAATTTTTATTAGAAGAAAAGAGACGAAAATAAGAGTAAAATGTACGGCCGGCCCTTTAACTTGGCAGCGAGCGTCATCTAGGTCCTCAAACTCCCAGAATGCACATCTACATTCCTAAACTTACTAATCGGTTCACGTGAGGTCCAAATCTCCATAAGTACCATTAAACTACTCACGTGGCATGTTGACCGTACAATGACATGGTCTGACATGTGGGATCCGTATATTATGCCTATCTCTCTTCTGCAAACCTCTCTCATGACCCATGTTTCTAATATAAAAGAAAAAAGAAAAAATCCACCCGTGGGGAAGCAGGAGGTGGCCGGGGTCGTGCAGCGGATGGGGATGATGGCCGCAACCGTGCACGGTGGCCCCGCAGGGGCAGCCTGGCCGAAGCAAACAGCCGCCGAGCTGCGGCGCAGTACGGGCAGACGGCGCTAGTGGCCGCGGCCCGGCACGTGCCGGCGGTCGCGGCTTGCTTGGGTGGGCAGCGTTTGAGGGGCGATGGGCGCGGCGGCCATGCTCCATACAGCGGTAGTGGTCGTGCATGATGGTAGCGCCAGGCCTCCTCGCCCGCAACGCTGGTGCTTTTTGGTAGATGCTGATTTTGCTCTTGTGGTTTTGTTGCGTGCTCGGGTGGGAAGAGTTACAGGACGATCACCGGGTGGAGTGGAGTATGGATTTCTACGCGGGAGGCTCGGCGTCGCGCGGCAGTGGAAGCCGCCGGGGCACGCTGACCACACGTGGCCGTCCCCACGCGCCAACGACCACCGCGGCCTCCCTCTTCTTCCTCGCCGGCACCCATCGCCTCCTCCGTGCAGCCCTCCTATTCCTCGTCTGCGCGGCGGTGATGGTGGCGGCGCCGGGCACGGCGGCTTCGGGGCAAATGCAGCGGGCGTCGTGGGTGACTTGGTTGGCGACACTCCGGCTTGGGTTGCTGCTTCTATGGTGTTGCTGGAGGAGTAGGAGGAGGAGGAGGAGAGGGGAGGCGGAGCTGACGTCGGGGTGGAAAGTAAGAGGCACTTGCTGGTGGCGTGCGTGCTGCCACCGCTGCTGCCCAAGCGCAGGGCGGTCCCGACGTCCGTGAGGTGGCAGTTCCAGCCCGGTTGCGGGCGGCACGCGGCTGTTCCGCTCGGCCGCCCTCGGTCTGGAGATGCTGGTGTGTGCGGTAGCCCAGTGCAGGCGGGTGGTGGCACCCCCGCGGGGGAGGACTACGGCCGGCCCGACCTCACCAGCACCCCAAGCTC
Organism: Setaria italica; assembly: GCF_000263155.2. Lineage (NCBI taxonomy): Eukaryota > Viridiplantae > Streptophyta > Magnoliopsida > Poales > Poaceae > Setaria > Setaria italica. The sequence continues at coordinate 13,391,487 of NC_028454.1, read as the reverse complement.
GAGCGCATCACCGCCAGTGGGGGATTGAGGTGATGGGAGGTGGACCTGACATGTGGACCCGACATGTCCGGTCCACATCATCAGCATGCCACGCGGCCAGTTTAATGCTGGTTATGGAGATTTGGACCTCACGTGAACCGATTAGCAAGTTTAGAGATGTAGATGTGTATTTTGGGAGTTTGGGAACCTAGATGACAGTCGCTACCAAGTTGAAGGGCCGGCCGTACATTTTACTCTGAAAATAAATACAAAGAAATAAAAAAAAGAGAGGAAAAAAAGAAGAGAAACAACTATTACAACCGGTGGTGCAGGTCTAATTTAACCGTCATCACGAGACCAGTTTTGGTGCGTCTTCCCGACGAGGGCAAGTGTGCGTTCTGGTGCGGGACACGTACCTCTAGGCTGTTCGTGATCTTGTCGATGATCTGGGGCACGTAGGTTCTGACCTCGGCCATGCCCTTGCCGCCGAAGAGCGGCGCGTTGTAGTCGTTGCCGCCGAACTCGCCGACGATGAACAGGGAGTTGTTCAGGTAGCTCTTGCAATCTACACACAGTACATAATTCATTATATGTTCAGTTGGAGCCTGCTAACGCATGCTAATAAGTGATAAAACAAGAGTGAAAGGTCACCGCTGCCGCAGATGGAGGGCATGAGCTGCTGGAACCACTGGATCTGGGTGCCCAGGGGCCCGTTGTTCCAGATGCTGTTGCCCAGGCCGTGTGACTGGAAGAAGTCGAAGTCCATGGTGGTGGCGCCGATGATGGCCATGTTCGCGCCCTTCTTGAAGTCGCCGCCGCTCGCCTTGGACGGTGGAAGCAGCGGCAAGCGGAAGTGCTCAGCTGCACGTGCACGACCGGACATAAAAAGGTCACCGCGCCAAGTATTTTCATGTTATGAGTCATGACATGCATGCCGAAAGCATGTAACCAAGAGAGAAATTAAAGGTCAGGCACACCGCACACACCTAGGAAGTCTACGACGACGCGGCCGTCGGTGCACCGGCCGGTGGGGCGCCCGAAGTGGGTGTTCCCGTACGGCGGCTGCCCGGTGGTGAGCCAGGACGGGCAGCCGCCGGAGCCCGTGCAAAGGTTGCCGGTGTCGGAGATGGAGTCCCCGAAGCTGTAGATTGCGTTGTAGATCTGCGAGCACCCGTGCCGGGCGACGGAGAGGAGGAAGACGATGAGCACCGCCGCCCTCAGCATTGCTGATCAGATAGGGTGGCTGCAAGTTTGTGCTTGGTTGCAACGCACAGTGAGCAAGCACGTCCATTTATAAGACGAGGCTGCGTGCGAGCACGTCACCGTCACCCACACAAGGCAGGTACACACCCCCTGTAAATTTGCTCTAGCTTTGTCAATGGAAAAATATGTGACATTTACAATATCAAATAAATGCACTATTAAAATATATTTCATGGTCGGTGAAATTTGATTTAATGTGTAGATATGCATTTTTATATAAACTTGATCAAAATTAGAGAAATTTAACTTAGGACAAAATCCTAAAACAACTTACAATTTAAAACAAGCAAGTAGATAGTAGGGCTGTTTGGATCTGGAGCTAAAATTTAGTCCGTGTCACATCGAATATTCGGATGCTAATTAGGAGGACTAAACATGAGCTAATTACAAAACTAATTGCAGAACCCCTAGGCTAAATCGAGAGACAAATCTATTAAGCCTAATTAATCCATCATTAGCGAATGTTTACTGTAGCACTATATTGTCAAATCATGGACTAATTAGGCTTAATAGATTCGTCTCGTGATTTAGCCTAGGGGTTGTGAAATTGGTTTTATAATTAGTCTATATTTAATACTCCTAATTAGTGTCCAAATATTCGATATGACAAGGGCTAAAATTTAGCCCGGGGATCCAGACACCCTCTAAGAGTCTTATCGTAGACCATGCATACATCTGTGGGTTTATGTTAGCGCATACAACTGCACAAACTGAAATTTTGAGGCAAGCTGATTGGAAACCAGATGGCATAACGACCGAGGTTGTATACTGAACATAAGTTATTAAATGAGTTGACCATATGGCCTTCTCTTTAGAGATAAAGAGTGAAAATATAGTACCTGCTGGAAAGATAAAGACAGCCATTATCGCTCAAAGATGGCAGATAGATTCATAGTTAGCATGGAAACACATATCATTTCAAATGGGGACCATGCATGTTCTTTTTCGTTCCTGGATACCCACAACATGGTAAAGACACATAACTTCTAGAAAAGGTTGCAGCTGCAAGTTGATTGAGCCTATAATGACAGGTCTTGATTACTTGCACAGTACATTATCTAGTGCACCAGACATGATATTTGTAGATTGTGCAAGAGTGTAAACACAGACGTATGAGGATACATGCGGAAGTTAGTGTTTCCAGCATTAAGAGCCTAACAAGAATTAACAAAGCATTAGTGACAAGAGCTGAAGAGCACGTAGCGATGGGAATGACACGCAGCAGCATAAGTGATCACTGATTAACAGCACAAGGCTGCGAGAAGGACCAGTGCTTTGGCGGTGGCGGCGGCGGCGGCGCACGGGGGGAGAGGGATGTTGATGGGAATGGTGGTGCTTCTGGATTTGATAATGGAGAGATAACAGGCAATTTTGCAATGCGATAGGAATTGGCGGGAGGTGGATTCTGACTTAAACGAGTCAGTTGGATGGAACGGGCCGTACAGGCCTGACCAGCGTTGGGCCTTTTGGCCCAGTATAGAAGAGCATCAGGCCCACCCTTGTAACGGAGAGTTGTGAGGATTAAGAGTTGGGGTTGGCGTGGGGCCCACGGGGCAGAGTGTGGCTTAACCAGCATGTATCCTGTTACATTGAATTCAGTCTATGAACAGCAAAACCACAAATCCTATCCTATAATCGCTAGTTCAAAATCTGTGATTGATGGATAAAAGGCTTATGAAACAAACATACACACTTGAACTATCAGTTGATCGAAGATGCGTAAGACTGTATGTAGGATAAAAGGCCTGAAACAAACATACACACTTGTGTCCTCCTCCATTTTGACTTAGGTTGGATTCAGAATGTTCTTTAGCATAAATCGCATGTGCTGCCACGATTCACAAACTGTCCGTTTCTAATTAACAACCATACTCGTTTCACATTGCTTGTCAGATATGATGTCACCTGTACTAATCACCATAGCCAAGCCATCAGTTCCTAGCCAATATTATTTCGTCATTGATCCCTGCCGATCAGGCGATCACGACTCCACATTCTGTCGACCGTGCTTTGACTACATCTCATCAGTGCAGGATGCCGGGGCTGCAGTAGGTCCCGTCGAGCCACCCGCCGGCGATGGAGCCATAGGCGGCGTCGGTGAGATGGACGCCGTCCCAGGCCAGGTACTTCTCCGGGTCGCCGCAGGCGCTCGCCCCGGCCGTGCCGCAATTCGCGCCGTTGTTGTAGTTGTAGGGGCCCTCGCCGCCGGCGCCGCAGCACACTCTCAGCCCGTACTCCAGCCCTGCACGTACACAGTGCGAAACCACAGCTGGATTGGAACAGGAACTGCCCGTCGATCCGTGCGTGCATGTCCGGAGGAAACAAGCGAGACGGAGTGACGGCGGCGCACGTACCGAAGGTCTCCGGTGACCGGACCATGTCCGTGACCTGGGCGTAGAAGTCGGCGTACATGAGCCTGACGCCGGCGTGCTTGCTCCGGAGGCCCGACAGCGCCTGCTTCAGCAACTCGTTGTGGTAGCTGGACAGGCTGTTGAAGCTCCTGAGGCAGCCGATCTCGTCGTAGTCGTCCTTGTTCGAGCTCGGGTACAGCGTCAGGTACACCGGGAAGCACCCGATCGGCAGCACGCCCGGCACTACGACGTCCACGGCGCCCAGCCCGATCAGCGTCTGTGCACGTGTTCGTTTCATTCGTCGCAAAGATCACGTCAGATTTTGGGGTTCTTCCTATCATCAGGACACGCGTATGTTCTGCATCGTGGAGTGGGTGCCGCACAACTTGTACCTCCACGCCGGTTGTGATCCTGTCGACGACCTGGGGCACGTAGCTCCTGGCCTCGGCCATGCCCTTGCCGGGGGTGAAGAGGGCCGCGTTGTAGTCGTTGCCCCCGAACTCGCCGACGATGAACAGGGAGTTGCTGAAGTAGCTCTTGCAGCCTGCATCTGCACAATTTACATTTAGAATGCATTGTTCGCACAAATCACAAATAAAACAGCTCAGAGGATCCAAGTGTAATGAAACAGAGGTGAAGACGGTCACCGGTGCCGCAGATGGAGGGCATGAGCTGCTGGAACCACTGGATCTGAGTGCCCAAGGAGCCGTCGTTCCAGACGCTGGCACCCAGCCCGCGGGACTTGAAGAAGTCGAAGTCCATGGCGGTGGCGCCGATGATGGCCATGTTCGCGCCCTTCTTGAAGTCGCCGCCGCTCGCCTTGGAAGGCGGGAGCAGCGGCAAGCCAAAGCGCTCCGCTGCGCGTGCACGAACGGACATGAAAGGTCAGTACCAGTACGTGACATGCTTGCCAAGCATGTAGCTGTGAACACACAGAATCATCGAGAACGCACGCACCCAGGAAGTCGACGACGACGCGGCCGTCGGTGCACCGGCCGGTGGGGCGCCCGAAGTGGGTGTTCCCGTACGGCGGCTTCCCTGTGTTGTCCCACGACGGGCAGCCGCCAGAGCCCGCGCAGAGGTTGCCGGTGTCGGAGATGGAGTCCCCGAAGCTGTAGATCGCGTTGTAGCGCTGGGAACACCCGTGCCCGGCAAAGGAGAGGAGGAAGACGATGAGCACCGCCGCCCTCACCATCGCTGGTCAGATACGTGATACCCAGAGGGACTGCTGCTTTGTGCTTGGTTGCAACGCACAGCTAACAGACGCGGCCGTTTATAAGCTTGAAGCTTCGAGGTTCGAGCAGCTGAGCTAGCACCGAACTTTGGCCATCGGTTGGGGTGTCGTTTTGATTTGGAGGGTTGCTCAGTCGCCATGTCCAGCCGTATCCATGTGCTATCAGATTCCTAGTCTCGTCGTACTATAAGGCAGTAAGATTCATCTTTTTCAAACAGTGGAGAACCTTTTGAACCTTTGTCTGCCCTTTTTTCCTTCTTGATTACAAACATCTTTTTGCTCAGACGATGGTCCATGAATCAAGAACCTGCTGAAATAGATAAGAATGTCACCCTCTTGTCTCCTGTGGTTTCCTATATGGCTATATTGAGTTTTGCCAAAACATATCCTCTGGCTATTATCTCTATCCCTGCTATTTTCCATAACAAAACATTGGAGTTGGTGGTGATGATAGATGTGCCTGCCTGCCTGCCTGCCATGAGCCCATGACCACCTCTCTTCCCTAAACTTTATCTTATTCAACCACACTCGTTCTTGAATGCGATTAATAGCTAGGAATTTACTTATCATCTTAGTTATTTCATTTGCACATAATTAACTATCTACATGCTTTGTCATCTGTTATATAACACCATTTTCACATGGACTATGTATATACATGTACCTTTTTATTTATGCACAGATAATTTTGCTAGTTTTGTTTTAATAATTGATGAAACTATGTAATCTTATTCGTTTGATCAGAATAGGGCCATGGTTTACCAATTGCAACCCCAAATACTAGAAAAAAAAGGCAGTGTGGTGCACTGGCTGTTACATGTTTTCGATTGGATATGTTACCGGCGTAACAGCGAGTATCAAACACGTAGTTAGCATTCGCATCAACCACACATGAAGCACCAACACCCTTGGTGGTGCAAGAAAATGAATGCCTTTATGTCCACCTCAAGCAGGGCCCAATCCCAATATTAGCAGGCAGGCTGAAGATCAATGAAAGCGACGCGACTGCTTGGCTGCTCGGTGATAAGGTGGTTGCCAAACTAGTCGATTGGAGAAACTGCGATCAACCACGGCATTTCCCTCTTCCTTGCAAAACGATGACGAGAACATCCAATGGGAATCAAAGGGGAAAAAAAATCTTATGACACCACCACCTACCAGGCCGCTGAACATCACACAGCAAACCGCATCAGTGAAAGTTCAGTTCATATCAACTTTCACCTCCGATCCCAAGATCTATCAGAAGAAACAATTTCGTCACGTACCTGATGAATATGAAATGGGAATTTGGCCTTTGGTGACAGCTATTTTCTGCTAGCGGTCAATTCGGGTTGCTGAATGTGGTCTGCTTAACATCTTCAGGAAGTTCAGAGGAAGGGAAAAGGCATGTCTCCAGTAACGCTCCTAGTGTGTGGTGCAGACGAAGACTTCGAGTTCCTGTCAGAGGTACTCAATGCTGCAGGCAGGCACCAGAAGCTGCAATCTTGCACATCCCATTGGAATTTCCTGACTCTTCTCATATGTGATCTGATGATGCCATAGATCGAGCTGCTGTCGAGGCTGAACCACTGCCATGTGGTGACATTGCTGGGGTACTGCTCGGAGATCCAGGGCCGGCAGCTGGAGAGGCTGCTGGTGATTCAGACAGTGACCTGAATGCTTGTCACTGAATGCTGAGATTTTTTCTTTCGAGGGTGCAGATCACTGACCTTGCCATGGCCAGGTGCCTGATGAACGACGGCGTGACGAGCTGCTCGAGCTCGCCGGCGCGGATCACCGACCTTGGTAGGAGATCGATAGTGGATTTGGTTAGTGCAGCGGTGCCATCAGCAATAAGCTCGAGGCCGGGGAGGAATGGATCTTGTTCGTGTCCTCAGTCCTCACCATCCACACTGCATGTCTGCATATGCATCCCTGAATGTACAGTACACATGCAAACGCGATTAGATTGAGAAGGAAAGGAGGTCATCGTGCTGCATCTGCACTGTTCATCGATTCGTCTGCCGTCGCCGCCGTAGGCCCGTACCTCATCCAGCATCTGGGCGCACCGCACCCGTGCTCGGCCTTTGTGCGCATCCTCCGCACCGCTTCCGGCGACGGTGTCCGCCACGGCGCCATGTGCTTGCGATCGCGGCCAGCCCGACCGTCACCGGCGACACCAGCACTGGCCGCCGGCGCCGAGGCTTTAATTCCCGGCACTGATTTCACAACGTACTGCCACCGTGGGTCGGCCAGAACGCGTTGGTGCGGGATCCAGACCCTGAAGACCTCCCCGTCGGCTTCGGCGTCCGCCGGCGGAGGCTATGCCATCCAGGGGGTTATATGCAAATATTTGGATAATCGCGATCCAAATTAGGACGTTTTGTGTAAATATTGGGATCGCGACCAATAATCGCGATCCATTTCAGGGGGGTGTTCGTAAATATCTAGATCGTGGTTAGTCATCGCGATCCAATTTAGGGGTTTTGTGCGAAATGAGTTGGATCCCCCGTCCCCGCCGCCGCCGCCCGCCGCCTCCATGGCCGGCTCCGAGGTCCCGGCACGCGCCTGGATGCTGTGGCCGCGACTTGATGCCCCGCCGGCTATGGGAGATGGGGAGACTAGAGGCCCACACATGGCTACACCGCCGGCGCAGCCTTCTACGACGAATCCCTCGGGGGAATCCCGACGGACCCCCGCCCCCCGGCACGCCGCCGCAGCGGCGGAAGGTTCCCAGGATGTTTCACGGTGGCCGGCTGACCTACTCGAACACACGCACTACCCAAGACAACCGCAAGTCCGACCAAATCAGTGTTGCGACGATCACCGTCAACGTTTAGCAATCGTTGGTCATCGTCCCGCTAATCAGTAATCAGACGCAACAACACCAGGCGGTGCCGAAACTGACAGGTCCCCAGAACAAGTAGTAGCACTAGTAACAACACTCGTCACAAGGTCACAGTCAACAAATCTCTGAAATTCAATCGCAGAATATAATCCACCAAAGTATATTGTTGGGGATCGCCAAAACACCAAACACCCTCGAGCGCCGATCGTGGGTAAAAACTCTCTAACTTTGCAAGATCTAGATGAAGGAACAAAACTTAATTAACCTTGCAAGTTTTTATAGAAGCTATCTGATAGTAAAACTCGTACCCTCGCATCTTCTTTGTTATTGGAGGGACTTGAAGTGGCAACTAATTGTTGATCACCAAATTCCAATTGAGCTAACCCTCGAGTGTTCGAAGTCAATCCCGAACACCGAGCTTTCACCTTTTTTATTCTTTACTAGGAACGCAGCCTAAAGGAAGACGTCACAAGGTTATAAATTCTCGGAGCAGCATAATAAATCAGGCGCCACGAGATTGGACAACTGTCTCGGACCGAGGGTGAAGACATGGGGCTGGAGGATCGATCTGGTGCGAAGGTGAAGCTCCAAGGTTGGGAGGATGGAAGCGTGAGAAACGTGACCACGTGGAGAAATTCAATTTGTATACGTTACCCTCAATGATCTTTATGTACGGCATATCCTAGAAATGTAGTGGTTGAGGAAGGATATTTTCGGAATGTAAAATGGCTCCCTGGTCACTGTAAAAGGGGAGCCCTACCTTGTTGTAAAAGGAAGGCTACAATTTTTCTATTTTCAAGTGCTATCTCCTTTTATCCACAAATCTATTCGGTATCAAATTTCTTTGAGACTAACAGGGCGTCCACCGTGTTCTCAGCCGTAAAACAACCCACGATGCCACAACCAAAGAAGAAGAAGATCACACCACAGGAAACCACCGAGGGTGAAAGAGAGCAAGAGAGAGGGACTTGTCCTTATTAGTCAAGACGACACAGACACCTTAGAGAGGTTAAGTGAGAGTTGAGGCTAACTTACGAACAAAAAGTGAGCAATAAAGAGCCAAGGCGGAGGAGAAACAAGCACAAGACACGATTTACTTGGAGCAACAGAAAAAGAATTGGCCTCGATACTCAAACAACTCAAAACCCTAAAAAAATAAAAAGAAAGATTTGCCCAGAGAATTGAAAGCACTAGTGGCTAGAAAAATAGCAAAACTAAATCAAGCAAACAAATAATTGGCAGAATTGCGAGAAGAATTGGATGAACTACAATACTTGCAAAACATGCCACCACAACCACCAACTTCGAGACAGCAACATATCATGAATGACGACGCATCTATCCCACAGACAAATACTAACCTCGCTGGGCACAACATCCCAGTGATGACAAACACCTATGTAACAGTAGATCAAAACTCTCCATTGTCCTTGGGCTTGCAAACGGCTCCATGGTCTACAACCTCCAAGGCGGTTTCACTGCCAAAGTTCAATGGGCAAAATGACCCTCGCCACTTCCTCATGAGCTACGAAGCTGCAATAGCATCAGCTGGACGAAACAATGTTGTCTTAGCCAAGTCCCTAATCATAGCCTGCGAAGGAGCAGCACTGAACTAATACTAGCTACTCCCACCACAGTCAATATACAGGTGGATAAATCTCAAAACAAAGCTAATACAAAACTTCCAAGACTTCCATCGTGCAACAACAGACCCGAGCGACTTGTTCCATGGCATCCAAAAAGATAAAGAACCCCTAGCCAGTTATGTCAGAAGATTTGTGCAATTGAAGTCACAAACTCCGGATGTGGACAAAAGTGTAGCCGTAGCAGCCTGCATTAGAGGGCTAATACCAGGCCCAACAGCTTCGCATCTAACAAGAGAAAAGCCAAAAACCATGAAAGCTATGTTCGCCGAGCTGGGAAAAGTACTGCAAGTCAGATGAGGACCACAGAAAAAGAGTGATGGAACGAAACCACCAAAAGCAAGCTTAAAAAGATCAAAATTGGCAAGCCTCGAAATACAATTTTGCACAACACCAGCATCCATACCCATCTCAAGGTTGGGATTGGGAATCCCAAACAGGATATAGAGAGAAGGAGAAAGGAGAGAGAAAGCCAAATGAACAAGTGAACAAAATGAACAAATGGCCAAAAGTCCTCTCCTCCGAGCCCTAGGGCTCTATTTATAGGGAGGAGAGGTGGCTGTTTGTGTTAATTCCATTGGTGGGGTTGAATATTACAAACAGATCCCTAGACTTTACAAAGAGGTCCCTAGATGTTACAACTGAGTCCCTAAGCCTTACAAACAAATCCTTAGACCCCATTTCGGACCTCTTTTATACACAAAGGGACTTCCTAGCCTTAGTCCACTTAAATCGCACCTCCAACAGTAGCCCCTGAACTATTTGGCCTTGGCCGGCACAACAAGGCCTAATAGTTGCTCATGTTTAAAAGAGGTTAACAACTCATTCTCCGGATGTAAGCCTTTGGGTGACTTGAATGATAGCTTTGAATCGGTATAAAATTTCATTCCTGACCCTCGATCAGCAGGCCTTGGTTTGATGGCTAATGTAGTCGAAGTAGTCGTGGCTGAAGGTAGCTGTAACATCTTCAAACCTTCTCTCACGAGCACCAGGTTACTAGGATGGATTGGTCTTCCAGTACACCCCCTAGCCCCTCTTGGCTGGTGTTCGTGAGAGAAGCTCCGCATGTAGTGGAAGTAATCGAAGTTGAATCGTACGTGAAGTCGGTGATGACGTTGAAGTTGATAGCGAGCCCCTCGAGGCAATGTAGTGATGGCGAGGTAGATGACGATGTTGAGGGTGAGCCCCTTAAGCCGATGTAGCGGAGGTAAAATCGAGGGTGATGCCGAGGTTGAGCCCCTTAGCCAATGCAGCGGAAAATGCGAAGTCGCCGAATGATGGGTCGATGGGCTATACCCTCGCTGCTGGTAGCTTTAAGTTGTCGCTGTGCTGGCAGCTTTTTCAACCTCGCGACAAGCGCTTGAAAAGATTAGCCTCGCCGTCCTTAGGCTTAAACCCTCGAGGTTGCAGTCCATCACGTGGTAAAATCCCAAGGGATATAGATAGATAGATAGATAGATAGATAGATAGATAGCATGCGCGAGGCTTATCATGATTGAAAGCGTAGCGCATTGGTTAGTCTTGAAAGCTGTTATTAGCTAAAGGATATGAATTCAAGTCCCAAGTTTAAGAGTTTAGTAGTCCTGCGACATCTTTCTGTGTTTGCTGCAAGAGTTCTTGCCATACAGCTTGGATGCTACGTTGGTTGCATTCTCGACGTCATGATGCGAGGTTGGGCGCGACAGTTCAGGTCGCTTATGCCTTTTTTCTTTTATCGGCCGAGGATAGCCGCGAGGGTCCAGCTTATTAGCACGGGGGTTCATGCTAGCTTATTTTCTTTTTTTCTGAGCTGAGATCAAAATCATAAGAGAAACGAGTCGAGGTTAACTATTAAAAGTACTCAAGCAGTGTGTGCTTGAGTTTTTTTTTACACTTATGCTTGAGGTTTACAGGTCGAAATCCTATCAGCAATTTGTTTTTAGAGAAAGGATAAGTTACTTAGCTCCTCGAAGGTCCTCTTCTATGGATTTTGGACTTTTGTAATTAATTAAACACCCTCGCTTGCTGATGGTAGTGCTGCCTTGGTGCATGCATGCGGAGGTTCCAAGGGCAGCTTGGTCTGCGGAGGTTAGAATGCAACTTGACTTGCAAGGTTCCGCAGCTTTGCGCGGAGGTTCCGAGCACAACCTGACTTGCGAGATTCCGCAGCTTGCCCCCACGGAGATTCCGGGAACAGCTGACTTGCGAGGTTCCGGAGCTCCGGCTTTCGGGGGTGTTGAACAAGGTGATCGATGAATATATCAAGTGAATGTATTAGCAAAGTAAAATATAGGTGGCAAGGGGAACAAGCTAAGGGTGATGAGCTTCGCTGTAAGCAGCAGGTTTGACGGGGACGCAGCTCATCTGGCAGCTTCGCTGCTGAGACCCTTTGCCTTGGTGCCGTCGACTTGTGTGAAATCCTTGCATGCACCCACGGTGGCAAGTGACAAACCAATGCTGCAAGGTGATTAGAAAGGGTGCATTTCATTTTTGAAACCTTGACTGGGAGCCTCGAGGGTGACGTGATTGAAGAATCTTGTCCAAAGAAAAGGAACAAGACCCCAATTACTTATCCGGTTCAACGTTCGAGGGTGCAGCCTAACTCCGTGCTCGGATTGTGTACGGCCATATGAATTTCGTTGGTTACGTGAGCACTCTCAACTGCAGATTATGTAAGGGGCTTTGTGCTGGTACCTCACCATGACTTGGATGATACACTAGCTTTTATCTGTGGTGGTGGAGCCTCGAGGCAGGCCCAGGTCTCCTGGCCACTTCGGTGCCATGATGAACTGCAGCTTCGGCGCCGAGCATATCATCAGAGCAAGTTCATAACCTCATCGCACTTATTATTTAACCTCAGGGTCTTGAGCATGCACTCGCAAGTAACGAGCTGTGCTCTAGCTTGCAACTATGGTGCCTAGAAGCTTCGATGCCATCGATTGGAGGTTGATGTATCTCGAGCACAAACTGCTAGTACCTTTGATACTTCCATATAAATCCTTACAAAACTAAAAACCAGGTTTTCTAATCAACTTGCCACCCTGATGGCTCGCAGCAAAACTCAAGCATCAAGCCTTGTCGAATCTGAAGTTCATATCTGTGACGGTACCAAGGTTGAGCCCCTCGAGATCAAGCCTTGTCAAATATGAAGTTCCGAAGGTGAAGGCGGAGTCCCTTAGCCCGCAAAGTCGTGAGTTCGACTTTGCTTGTGTCTGTGATGCTGTGAATTTTTGTGAATTTTTGAGGTTCGAAACCTTTGGCAGGCGGTCTGTGAATTTTTGAGGTTCGAAACCTTTGGCAAGTGGTCTTGTGTCTGTGATGCTGTGAATTTTTGAGGCATAGTGAGGATTTCATAAGTAAAAGAAAGTTGATAAAAACTTGCTTTGAGTTTTGTGGACTTAAATTTTATGAAAAGTAAGGTCGAAATCGCAACTCTTGGTTGCTTCGACCGTGAAACTTTGAACCCTGCTAGGTTAGAGGGAAAACAAGTGTACATTGCAATATAAAGTTGATGCCGCAACTTGTTGTTGCCTCTGACTCTGAATGCTTGAACGAAAAGTAAAACTGATGCCGCAACTTGTTGTTGCTTTTAGCTCAGAGCTTGCATAGAAATGCAAGGCTTTACTTGCGTAGAAATGCAAGATTCAAGTGTTTACATCTACTGTTGGGATAAGCAAACCTCTGTGCAGAAATGCAAGTCTCGATTGCGCCGAAACACAATGTAATTAAAAATGCTTAAAAGGTAGAGACGATGCTGCAACTTTTTGTGGCTTTTGGCTTTGAATGTTTGAGCAAAAAGTAATATTGCAGAAAAGGTAAACTTGTGGATCGTCACCCAACTTCTCTTTTACGAAATTGAACCTCTTAGCCTCTCGGGCTTTTCTGATTCATGCACGAAAGTCAGGTGATGATTTTGATGCATGCTTTGATGCATATGAATGAAATGCTTGCATATGCAAAGATATATCTTGTAGTTTTGATTGAAACTTGAGCACGCAATAGAATAGTGCCCTGAATTGCTTTAATCAACCTCCGAAGGTTGTGACTTGGTGCTAACCATTATAGTGAAAGGCCAATGATTGATGAAAGCCCATAGAGATAATTCCAATAGTTGATGGGAGCCAAAGGTCCGTAAGATATATCACTTGATGAAAACCAACGCGCCATTAAAACCAATATATCATGCCCCAACTCTTGACTTGGTTATGAGGTGAAAACCAATGTACCTGAAAATAAAAAGTGCGAGGGTCTAATATAAAAGGGTTAGCTTTAAGCGGGTGGAGAGGGGCTTACGGTGGTGAAAAACTGCATGCTAAAGAAAAAAAATTCAATATATAAGATGTAGCTTGCACTGTTTTAAATTTTGATCAGAGTCTGCATGCCTCATCTGACCACGATGTAGTAACAATACAAATAAATAGATTAGTCAACAAAAGTTTGCTCGTGCTCAAGCTTTTGTGGACTTACTTTTCAAGCATCAAGCTATAGTCGATATCGTAACTCTTGGTTCCTTCGACTATCATTTTGAACTTAGTCTCATGGGGATAAAACATTGCATTGAATATAGTTAGTGAGAAAATTTTCTAAGGAAAACAACTGAGTTTCTAGGGTAGCCCCGTATGCATGGGCACGCTCCGTAGTTAAGCGCTGGGGAGTGAATAAAATTGCCCAGCTGCTCTAAAGCTCAATCTGGTAAGCGAACAATAAACATATAACTAGATTGCCTTTGTATGTTAGAAAACCAATAAACCAATGCCCTTCATCATGTTTCTTGTAGAAAACCACATGACGCCAGCAAAGGTCATCCAAAATGATTATTGACCAAGTAGCAGAGCTCTGCATTTTTTAAGAGGAGGTACCCTCCATGGAGGGGTTGGCGAATTAATTTTACGTCACTGAATTAACTTAGCTGGGGAAAGGTAAGCAGCTTATAAAAAGGTGACAACATGCGCGTATGGCAAGGATGAAATAATAAGCAAAGTATTTTAAAGGATACATCCTGCAAACATAGATGTTAGCTTAGAGGGGGCACTATCTATAACTCCATACGCACGCAGATAGTGTATAAGATGCATGTGCATAGGAAACCCAATAAACCTTGTTACATAACTGAAGCTATTGAATATGTAAAACGTTTGTTCTTTTACTCTAAGGCCTTAAGCAGTACGCTATAGTAGTTAAACATTTAATCATGCATATTGCGGTAAGAAGACAAACAGAAAAGAAATCGAAGCTTACGTACTATACAAATCAGAGTGGTTGATTTGGTAGATTGCTTACCCTCGAGATGTTAGAGGTTCTGGGATATTGAGTCTCACCATAGCATCATTTTTGATAAATTGTAGACTTACCTTAATTTTTTCCTGAAGCAAAAAGGGGGCCCAACCATCGCTGCTGCTGGGCTGCCAGAACTAGTGCTGCCGAGGCTCTTAATCCTACTTGTGCATGTATAAAGATTATTTTTTACGTAGCTTAATTAATGTTGCTAAGTTAAGAAAGCCACCACTACTTTGACAAACGAGGGTTCTGCAGATGTTTGCAAAATTATGTTGGCCGGTTCAGCTAGCTTCGATCGTGTGTATGACAGTGCATGCATGCTTGCTCGCTAGATGCATGTTTGGCCTTGGCAGCACATTCACGGGGAGCTTGGTTGCGTGCTGGTAGTTTCACATGCATGCAGGAAATCGGGAACAGCGGCCAGCTGCTTTGCTTGCTCGAGGTTGCGAGCCTCGGTCTTGTGCCGCCCGTCCGCACTGTCGATGTTGGCAGCGAGGGTTTACCGCGGAGGTCGACACTTGCCGAGGGTTCGCTACAAGGGTTCTGCGCATGCCGCGGAGGTTCTAGCTGTGAGGTTCAGCGAGGGTTTAGTACTTGCGGCCAAGGTTCGAGGTTGCCGCGAGGCTTCTAGGCGGCCTCGATGGTTCTGCTCTTGCCGCCAAGGTTCGAGGTTGCCGCGGAGGTTCTAGCTGCGAGGTTAGCCGAGTTGCTCAGCTTCGAGGTTAGAAGTTGTTTGGCTTCGAGGTTAGCCGAGTTTCCCAGCACAACTTGATTTGCGACTTTACGAGGTTAACTGCGCCGGCAAGGTGCGGAGGTGAAGTAAAATGGAAGAGTTTATCTGCTAGCTTTAGGCGCACGGCCGTGCGCATGTGACGCAAAAATAACATGTAGCTTCGGTTGTTCGATCAAGCAGGATAGGCTCAACTTCGCTATCCATGTTAATGGCAACATAATTATTGCTATTTTGGCAGTCTGACACGGTTAAACGCCCAAGTGCCTTTCGAGAGGTGAAACTTCGATTGGTGTTCAGACTGTACAAGCTGCTCAGCGTGGTTTTAATTTTCCTTATCATAGTTTTGCTCTTGTTTGATGGGCTGTCAGCCCAACGAGGGTGACATGATAATGACGACGATATTTATAACCTCGCCTGGAACGTACATTCTTGCCTCCGAGCTATGTGGACAAGTGCATCCTTGCGTGATAGACGGTGACATACGTATGCGAAGGTGTGCGGTATGCATTGGAAATGTTGGTGTCGCGAGGTCGTGGAGGTTTGGAGCGGAGGTCCTGCAGCTTGGCTTGTCTTGTCTTGCGAGGGTTCCGTAGTTTAGCTTCAGGAGATTTTGAGACTTTGTGAGGTTTCCAGCTTGCCGATTCACACGGTCGTAGAGCTCGCCGCGAGGGTTCTTGCACCTGGGAACTGAGGTGATGGACAGCGTTGCCTATTTGCTTGAGTGTGCACTCGGAGGTTCGTGGCTCGCCACGGATGTTCGCTTGCTGCTGAGGTTCTAGTTGAATAGCTAGCCCGAGGCTTATTAGAATTGAAAAGCTTTGTGCTAAAGGATATTTAAATCCCATAGCTGTTGACTTGCAACAAACGATCGAGGGTGGTGAGATTAAAGTAAGGCATATTAAGGGATGAGACATGACCTTCAATTGGTTGAAAGCATGACGTGAGGTTCCTGCCGTGGAGGTCGTCGCTCGCTACAGAGGTTTTAGCTGCGGGGGTAGAGCTTGCTGAGGAGATTGACGCTTGCTGCGAGGGTTCTCGGCAGCTTCGAGGATTCAGCTCTTGCCGTCAAAGTTTGAGCTTGCTGTGGAGGTCGTGCTTGTTGCGAGGGTTCTTAATTGGCAGCCTCGAGTGTTCTTGCGGAGGTCGTTGTCGATGGCCCTGCGAGGATTCTTGCCGCGGAGGTCGCGCTTGCCACGAGGGTACGGTGCGCTTGTTGCTGCGTCCAGGTGGGTTTGTGCTGGAGCCTCTGCGTCGTTGCTCGGTCAGCAGCTCTTGGTTATCCTGTCAATATGTCACGATGCCTGGAAGTATCGAGGGTAAAGCTGAAAGCTTTTTCTTTGTTTTAATATCATGGGTGAGCTTCGATTGGATTTGTTGGTTTCCATTAGCCAGAAATTAGCTAGCGACGGTCATCATAGTTTTATTATCACATGTGTTTTGTTGTTGTAAAGCGAGATGGAAATGAACGAAGGTGACGTGATCAAATAATTTATCTCGGGAAAAAAACATGCGCTTCACTCTATAAATTTTTCTCCTTTCGTGGTATGCCGTGAACTTTTATTTCGTGCGAAAACTACAGTGGGCAAAACTACAGTGGGCGTTAGTGTTGGGATTGGGAATCCCGAACAGGTTATAGAGAGAAGGAGAAAGAAGAGAGAAAGCCAAATGAACTCGTGAACAAAATGAACAAATGGTCAAAAGTCCTCTCCTCCAAGCTAGGATTCTATTTATAGGGAGGAGGAGGTGGTTGTTTATGTTAATTCTATTGGTGGGGTTGAATATTACAGACAGATTCTTGACTTTACAAAGAGATCCCTAGATGTTACAACTAAGTCCCTAACCCTTACAAACAAGGCCTTAGATCCCATTTCGAACCTTTTTTATACACAAAGGCGGTTCCTAGCCTTAGTTAACCTCGCAAGTTCTTATGGGAGCTATTCTGGTAGTAAAACTCGTACCCTCGCATCTTCTTTGTTGCTGGAGGGACTTGAAGCTGGCAACTAATAACTAATGACCAAACTCCAATTGAGCTAACCCTCGAGTGTTCGGAGTTAGTCTCGAACACCGAGCTTTCACCTTTTTACTCTTTACTCAGGAATGGAGCCTGAAGGAAGACGTCGCGAGGTTATAAGTTCTCGGAGCAGCATAATGAACCAGATGCCACGAGGTTGGACAACTATCTCGGACCAAGGGTGAAGACACGAGGCTAGAGGATCGATCTGGCACGAAGGTGAAGCCCCGAGGTTGGGAGGATGGAAGCGTAAGAAACGTGACCACATGGATAAATTCAATTTGTACACGTTACCCTCAGTGAAATTTATGTATGGCATATTCTAGAAATGTAGTGGTTGCGGAAAGACATTTTCAGAATGTAAAGTGGCTCACGGGTTACTATAGAAGGGGAGCCCTACCCTGTTGTAAAAGGAAGGCTACAATTTTTCTATTTTCAGGTGCTATCTCCTTTTATCCACAAATCTGTTCGGTATCAAATTTCTTTGAGACCAACAGCACGCCTACCATGTTCTCAGCCATAAAACAACCCACGATGTCACAACCAAAGAAGAAGAAGATCACACCACAGGAAACCACCGAGGGCGAAAGAGAGCAAGAGATAGGACTTATCCTTATTGGTCAAGACGACACAAACACCTTAGAGAGGTTAAAGAGAGTCGAGGCTAACTTACAAACAAGAAATGAGAAAAAAAGAGCCGAGGCGCGGGCAACAAACCAAACATAACTAGAAACAAGCACAAGAAACGATTTACTTGGAGCAATAGAAAAAGAATTGGCCTCGGTACTCAAATAGCTCGAAACCTTAAAAAAATAAAAAGAAAGATTTGCCCAAAGAATTGGAAGCACAACGGCTAGCGGTTAGGAAAGTAGCAAAACTAAATCAACCAAAAAAACAATTGGCAGAATTGTGAGAAGAATTGGATGAACTACAATACTTGCAAAACACGCCACCACAACCACCAACTTCGAGACAGCAACATATCATGAACAACGCATCTATCCCACAGATAAATACTAACCTCGCTGGGCACAACGTCCCAATGATGAAAAACACCTATGTAACAGTAGATCAAAACTCCCCATTGTCCTTGCAAACGGCTACATGGTCTACAACCTCCAAGGCGGTTTCACTGCCAAAGTTCAATGGGCAAAATGACCCTCGCCAATTCCTCATGAGCTACGAAGCTGCAATAGCATCAGTTGGACGAGACGATGTTGTCTTAGCCAAGTCCCTAATCATAGCCTGGGAAGGAGCAGCACTGAACTGGTACTCGCTACACAGTCAATATACAGTTGGATAGATCTCAAAATAAAGCTAATACAAAACTTCCAAGACTTCCATCGTGCAACAACAGACCCGAGCGACTTGTTCCATGGCATCCAAAAAGATAAAGAACCCCTGGCCAGTTATGTCAGAAGATTTGTGCAATTGAAGTCACAAACTCCGGATGTGGACGAAAGTGTAGCCATAGCAGCCTGCATTAGAGGGCTAACACCAGGCCCAACAGCTTTGCATCTAACAAGAGAAAAGTCAAAAACCATGGAAGCTATGTTCGCCGAGCTGGAAAAGTACTATAGGTCAGATGAGGATCACAGAAAAAGAGTGATGGAAAGAAACCGCCAAAGGCAAGCTCAAAAAGACTAAAATTGGCAAGCCTCGAAATACAATTTCGCACAACACCAGCAGTCATACCCAGCTCAACATGTGTTACCTATCGAGGGTGCTCAATCCACACAACAGCAAAGTCAAGATCATAATAGACAACCCCAACAACAATAGGAAACAAGCTATAGCAACGAGCAAAGAGGCAGTCATTCCGGAAGAGGGAGAGGCTGAGGTAGAGGACCTCCGAGGCTGCACAATCAAAACAATCAACCTCAAATGTTCTATTGCACATTTCATGGCAAGCTACTAGATCATGTGACTGACTTTTACCTGGAAATAAAAAAGACCTTTGAAAGAATAGCTAAAGAAAAAAGAGTAGCCGCAGCACCAAAAACCATCCACCATACCTCTTTTTGGCCACAACAGCCATACTTCCAAGCTTATCCACAAACAAACTCAAATATTAACCTCGCAAACTCCTTTGCCAATCTTTCCTTCAACTACCAATCCACCATGATGTGACAACCTTCGTCGCAGTTTCAACCTCAAAGTCAGCAAGCCTCGCAAACCGCAAGCTTTGCACCTTCCCATCCTCTACACAAGATACCACTACCTCCACAAAATCTACCCAATCAAATACCTAAAACCGAGCCTAACAATACCCAAAATAACAACCCCAAAGCCCTACCCACCTACGGCATGATAATGCCAATGTCGGGAGCATCCTCGCAAGAACTCGAAAATCCAAAAACCAATTCAAATGCTTGCCCACCTATGGCATGATCATGCCAATAGCCGGTGGATCCTCTCTAGAATTTGAGAACAAATGACAAAGGCAAAATTATATCAGACAATTCCATTCCATCATCCCTGATGGGCCACCAGCCAAGCCGGAATGGGCACACATGCCCATCTCCTTCATGGAAGAAGACTTTAAACTCAAAACAGCCGCGCATAATGATGCGATGGTGATCGAGGCTATCGTTGCGGGATGGAAAATCAGAAAAGTGCTAGTCGATAATGGAAGCTCAGCGGATATCATTTTCGCAAGCACATTTAGAGAAATGAAAATTGATCCTCACCTGCTACAGCTAGTAGAAGTGCCACCGCTCGGCTTTGGCGGAAAATCAGTACGAGCCTTAGGAAAAATAACACTACCGGTATCATTTGGAAACTAAGACAACACCAGAACGGAACACATAACGTTCGACGTTGTGGAGATGTACTATCCATACTTCGCTATCTTTGACAGGGGATTCATTAACAAGTTTGACGCAATTATAAGGCAGCTTTTCTTACGTATGAAAATCCCAGCCATGAAAGGGGTCATTACAGTCTACGGCGATCAACAAACAACCAGAAACATTGAAAAAGGTGCAACCCCGGGCCAGAAAAATATTCACCACCTAGCAAGCCCCGACGAGGTTGAGTCATCAGAAAAGAAAAAAAACATACATCGAGCCTAAAAGAGACAAAAAAAAAGGTGAAAATGAGCGCCAACGGAGAAACAAAAAAAGTGCTACTAGATGAATGCATTCTAGATAGAGCTGTAACAATTGGGGCCAACCTCGAGCCCAATGAAGAAAAGCACCTAATTGAGTTCCTGAACAAAAATAAGGATGTCTTTGCATGGTCCGCAAGTGACTTGCAAGGAGTTAATAGAGATATAATAGAACACAAGCTAGAGATAAACAAAGGCGTGAAACCCAAAAAGCAAAAGCTTCGAAAAATGTCAGAAGACAAGATACAAGCTATCAAAGCAGAGGTTCAAAGGCTAGCTGATGCCAATGTAATACGCGCAGTCATGTATCCTAAATGGCTAGCAAACATAGTCCCAGTCAAGAAGAAGAATGGCAAATGGAAAATGTGTATAGATTTCACTGATCTAAATAAGGCTTGCCAAAAGATGACCGCCCACTAGAAAGGGTCGAAAAAGTGGTAGATGACGCTGCAAATAGAGAAATGTTGTCACTACCAGACATGTTCTCAAGTTATCACCAGGTGCGAATGAAAAAAGAAGATGAGGAAAAGACAAATTTCATAACTCCATTCGGGGCATACTGCTTTATAAGAATGCCTGAGGGGCTCAAGAATATGAGGCAAACTTTCTCAAGAATGATAGCAATAATCCTGAGTAAGCAACTTCGAAGAAACATTCTAGCCTACGTGGATGATATTGTTGTAAAAAGTGACAAACGAAAAGATCATATTCATGACCCTTTCCAAAAAGAAAAACAGTATTTATTCCCTATTTGCTACGAGTTTTGTTACAAGTCCGAAAAGCATTTCTATTGCATAACAAAGACCCGAACCTTGAAACCTTGAGGCTCTAAAGCCCAAGGGGCTCAAAACCTCAAGTAGCGCACCTGATATAACAACCAAACATAAAACACCCTCGAAGCAAAAAGGATTCATGAGAACTAGCGCATAAATAAAAAGCACGAGAGATGATAAACACAACCATTAACAAACACATTTAAACAGCTAAGGTCGATCAGGCATCCTGTACAGCAAATGTTTACAATCGCCAAATATTACAACCAACAAATGTCTCACTTCCAGACCCTAAAATCAAGCTAACAAGGCGAGCCTCGAGCCTACACCTCGTGCTGCCCAGAACCACCAGCTTCACCTTCCTCGCTCGATCCCTCTCCCTTGACCTGATCACAACAACATCAGTAAGAAAGCAACTAGAAAAGGTACAAATATAAAACAAGAGATAAGAACACAAACCTTCACGAGTCGATCACGAGCAAAAGCCTCGCATGCCGCATCCAGAAGCTGCCCAGAATTGTTTCAAGAAATTTTTCTTCAAAATTTTAATTTTTTTAGAAATCTCTTGTTCATCAAGCTCCAAGGCTAAGGGAAATTAATAGCTGCATGCCCCAAACTTCAGAAATTCGGAACAACCCTCACTCTCCAGCAATTTCAGCATGCCCTCGCAGCAAAAAGAGGCCGCGTAGTCGCTAGCCCCAGCAATGACCAAGGGCAAGGACTCAAACTCTTGGTCCATCCAATCAAACATTTCTTTGGCACCCTTGTTGATAAGGAAAGGAAGGGGATCAACACCAAACTATGCCAAAGTAAGTTTATATCCATCGTGAATTTGTGCAAACTTGGTCTTCAGCACCTACTCCACTTCATCAATAAAAACTTTCTGGTCCTCAAGGCTCTTGCCAAGCGTATGGATCATCGTATCATTTTCAGCACAAGCTTTCTGCAAAGATGAAATAGTTGTTGAATCTTTCTCAATAGTGCTTCGCAATTTCTCCAAAACTCCAAGATTGTCTTACGAATTCTTCTCCAAATTTTCTACCCTCTGAATGAGATCACTGCATGTTTTCACGAGCAATTATTTGTTTTTCTTTAAATTTGTGTTTTCCTCGAAAAGAGAGGTCTTGAGATCATTTAAAGCAGTATTCTATTTTTTCAACCTCACGATCTCAACCTCGAGTTCAATAATTTTAGTGCTACGGCTAAGTGCAGCTTTCTCTTTCTCCCGAAGCCTATCAACGACAACCTTACCAGCAATCACAGCCTAAAAAGAGAAACAATGAAAAACAAGTAAAAAACTTGAGAAGAAGACGGCATCGCCAAACTACCAAAACCTCGATAGTCGTAAAAGCAATACCTTATACCCAAGGGTAGCTGTTATTCTTGCCAAATGATTAGGGTCGTAGCACCGTAAAGACTTCTCGTACTCTATTAAAACAGCGAACACCATATAAGTAAGCAAGTAAGCAAGAATCAAACAAAACAAGAGACATCATCAAAATACTAACCCTTAGGATCAAATGAACTGCCTCGAGTATCATCTTGAGTAAAACACTTAACCCTTGTAGGAACCTGAGGAATTTGCTCTTTTTCCTTAGCAACCTCGCCCTCCTCAGAAACCTCAAAAGAAATACAAGTTTTAGCCACCCCCAAAGCTGCCTTCATTGTTTCACCTACAACCTGGAGTGAGTCCCTCGATCCCCATAGAAGCGGCGGATTTAAAGGATCATCAACCTCACCTGACCCAGGTGCATGAACAGACATCCCTAAGATCTGTGCCAAAAGCCTTGTTGTAATCAACCACAGACTAAGGTAGAGCGGAGCCCTCGGGTACAGGATCCACTCTTAGAAGCATCGAGGGCTCGTTGTATGGCTCTCCAACTACGCCAACAGTATTTTGCAATTCCATCAAAAAATTAATAGAGGCACCGCTAGCATCTACGAAGCTTAATTTACGTGAAAATTTGATGACATTCTTACCTGGCTCAGCAGGCACCAGATCAGGTTTGTCATCCTTGGTAGCAACAGCAACCTCGGGGTGCAGCTCTTTTTGAGGAGACCTCTTCTCAGTTTTGAGGCGCAGAGATGAAGCCAAAGACAAGTCCTCGTTCAAAAATCCTTCATCATCATCATCAAGGACATTAACAATTCTAACCTCAGTTTTCTTACCAGCCTTCTTCAATTTCAGCCCAGCAAAAGCTCCAGCGGCTTCGAGTTCTAACCTCGTAGCATCTGGCTTAACCTCGGGCTCACGCATTGTAGGCGTAGAGCTCTTGACAACCTTAGGATTTTTGCCGAAAGAGCTCAACTACTGATCGGCAAAAGAACCCTAACCAAGCAAGCTTTTCTTTTTAAGAGCCTCGAGGCCAGAGGTCTTGGACTTCTTGCTGACCTCGACCACAGGCAAAGAAGCTGAGTCCTCAGATTTCTTCTTTCCCTTGCCTCCATTCCCACCAATCTCAATAGAGCCAGTCACGCTAACCTCGCGCATCCGCTTAGAGGGTTTGCGAGGTTTGGCGTGAGGTTCAACCTCTATACCCATCTCGGACAGCACACGATTCACTCGTAGACCGTGAGTAACAATCTTGCAAGCAGACAAAAACTCACTCTCGTGGCAAGGCCCCTCTCTCAACCTCGTCAAAAAAAACAAGGCATGAACTCACTCTCGTGGCAAGGCCCCTCTCTCAACCTTGTCAAAAAAAACTCACTCTCGTGGCAAGCCCGCCTCTCAACCTCGTCAACAAAAAAAAACTCACTCTCCTTTGGCGTCCATCCGTAAGAAAGGGGCCAGATGTCCGCAGCCAAAAAATTCTTCAACTAAGTCTCGCCTGGCAACACATGAACAAGCAAGAACAAGGCATCCTCGCAAGCCCAAAAAGTCTTTGTTCTCAAGAAAGGTGAAGCAGTTGTAATGTTCAAAGGCGACATCGAGCTGAAGAAGGGGTAAAATGGCTGACCATAACCAGAAGCCTCG
Source organism: Setaria italica (assembly GCF_000263155.2). Classification (NCBI taxonomy): domain Eukaryota; kingdom Viridiplantae; phylum Streptophyta; class Magnoliopsida; order Poales; family Poaceae; genus Setaria; species Setaria italica. The sequence continues at coordinate 13,367,334 of NC_028454.1, read as the reverse complement.
AACATATCTATCTTAATGTAAAACCAATAGCTAAGCCACTCATCATCCCATCTGTTCTTTTGTGCCATAGAGAGCTCAACCCTGGAAATTTTCTTACTCGCATTTTTCCTTCGGGTTGTAAACATGCAACAGCCGAACTGCGTCTCAAAAGTCCCCTCCTCTTCATCAAACTCAACCCTCTTCTTCTGAATATGAAGCTCAAAGAGCCTCGCAAAACCATCAACATCAATCACACCTCCAAACGTGCGCTGAATCCAGTAAAACTTAGAGAGCACCACGAAGGCATTAGGCGTAAGCTGGTGAAGCTTAGCATTATATCTATCAAAAGCTGAGGCAACATCTTATCACAGGGAAACTGCAGGCCGGCGGTAAAGAAATCCCTAAAAACCACAGCCTCGCCAATTTTAGGTTTTGGCACAAGCTCTTCACCAGAAGGCCTAGCAACACCCTCAGGAAAATAGCCCTCACTAACATAAAAATCAGTAGTATTTTGTGAAACCAAAGAACGCCCAAAGTGAAGGGTTGGAGGGAAAGTATCCTTGCTAGCCATAAGGTCCAATGGGTCAACCTCGACGTTTGTAAGATCCTCCCCACTGTCACTATCGGAAGAAATCTCCAAATGATCAGAACCCTCGTGAGCCTCTTGTCCCTCGGGAGCGTCACCTTGCAGCCTCGCTTGCTGTTAACTCTTCAGAGTTATCAATCTCACAATTTGCATAATTCGAGCCAACTAAACAACACTTAAAAGTAAATAAAAAAGCAAACAATAGAGCAAGAGGCAAACAAGAATGCAAAATATGAATAAGAACAATACCTTCGAAGCTACGAAGACTGACGAAAACAGCCGAGGAAGCGTGAATCTCAAAGCACTAAGCAAGCAGCGCGCAAACTCACAGCAAAAAGCGAGGGTAGCCCTGAGCGACCCGTACCCCCCACCTTTTATAGGGGAGCTAACGGGCGCGAACGGACGCCTCAAACCTCGAACTGAAGCCGAAGAGGTAACCAATCAAAAATTGACACTTCAGGCATAAAAAGTAATCGTTGGCTCACCTCTCCTCCGACGCTCGAGGGTGACGTTTTTGATAGAGCAATCCATTGTCGCGGGTTTGGCCCGTTGGAGTCGACCCTCACCCATGAGGGGCTACTGTTGGGGATCGCCAAAACGCCAAACACCCTCGAGGGCCGTCCGTGGATAAAAACTCTCTAACCTCGCAAGATCTGGACCAAGGAATAAAACTTAGTTAACCTCGCAAGTTCTTATGGGAGCTATTCTGGTAGTAAAACTCGTACCCTCACATCTTCTTTGTTGTCGGAGGGACTTGAAGCTGGCACCTGATAATTGATGACAAAACTCCAATTGAGCTAACCCTCGAGTGTTTGGAGTTAGTCCCGAACACCAACATTTCACCTTTTTACTCTTTACTCAGGAACGGAGCTCGCGAGGTTATAAGTTCTCGGAGCAGCATAATGAACCAGGCGCCACAAGGTTGGACAACTGTCTCGGATCGAGGGTGAAGACACGAGGCTGGAGGATCGATCTGGCGCGAAGGTGAAGTCCCGAGGTTGGGAGGATGGAAGCGTAAGAAACGTGACCACATGGAGAAATTCAATTTGTACGTACCCTTAGTGACTTTTATGTACGGCATATCATAGGAATGTAGTGGTTGAGAAAGAACATTTTCGAAATGTAAAGTGGCTCACGGGTCACTATAAAAGAGGAGCCCTACCTGTTGTAAAAGGAGCGCTACAGTTTTTCTATTTTCAGGTGCTATCTTCTTTTATCCACAAATCTATCAAATTTCTTTCAGACCAACATATATTCAGAAGAATGAAATCAGCCGACGATGATACGAATATACAGCAAGAAATCTGTGGACGAACACAAAGTGCCGAACCGGAGTCTAATAGTAACTTGGAGGTAGCACGAGGCAGGTAGCTAGCTACGGTGGAACAGCGGCGAAGTGGATGATGATCAGCAGGGTATCTTGGAGGTGAACCATGTCATGACATGGAGCGGCGCCTTGACGAGCTCGACGGCCACCTCCAGCAGCAGCGTCACGCACAGGCAGCAGGGGCAGATGCACGAGATGGGCAGCCTGCGAATTGAACACAGCGTAACCAGCAGAATTAGTTAGTCTCGTCGGATCATCAAGGCCGTGCCGATCCACAAGAGAGATTGAGAAGGGAAATCAAAGGAGAAATTCCGGCCGGGAACAACAAACGCACCCGATGATCCAGATGATGGCGCCGACGAAGGAGACGATGACGGCGAGGAGCGCGAAGGGAAGGCCCAGGAGCCACCCCAGGGGCCGGCACTCGCCGTCGCCGCCGCAGCACATCCTCTCTCGATCCTCTCCTCCCCTCCGGCTCCGGCGCGGAGATCAGATGCAATAATCAATGCCGGCCGCTGCGTTGCGCTGCTTGCTGCGCTGGCGTAGAAAACCAAGTGCGCGCAAGACTACAAGAGCTAATCCGATCCGTATATATGGAGGCGTGCGGTCTCGGGTGGTCGCTTTCCTTCCTTCCGGTGCTGAGAAGCCCAACACGCTTTCCTTCTCAGCTGACGACGACCGCGATGGCGAGAGGAAGGAACTGCCCGCTCGCTCGCCGGTTACCCAGACGGCCAGACGCGCACCCGATCACGTCACGGGGTTTCGTGGGTGGAGTTTGACTCGTGGACCGCAGTTCCGGCTATTGAACCCGTGGTGACGCCGGCGCCCGGGGGCGCGTGGCGGCGCGCGGTTTGGCCGCCCTCCTACTCCGTCCTGGCTTGGACCGGGGTGGGACGTGCCAGGTTCCAGGCGACACCCTGACACCCATGCCATGTGGAGTTGGTTGGGGCTTGGAAGGCGAGGCGAAGGTCCGGGGCGTCCGGCTCCGGCCGTGGCGGTTTCGCTCGCCAGTGGCCACTGCCTGGCTCCCACGTTACTCGTTGAATTCTACGCGCCAGATCAGATCACCCCAACTCAATGATTTCGTGATCAGACATAGGCAGAGAAAGTATAGATAATTGTTCCGTGACGCATGCGTGCACTAAAAGATGGTCAATTAAGGAGCTTCGCGATGATACGGAATCTCAGCTATCTATAGGTAAACATCAGGGCCAGCAGCGCAATGCTCATTCAGAAGCTGAGACATTTTGTCAGCTCACTGAGCTGGGAGGCGGCAGCAAACGGAACAATCTAGACGTTCCCGATCCAATATGAACCTAAAGAGACATGTACAGATCTTCTTCTGCTCCTTTTGCCACAGTGTTGCAGACCCATGATCCCCAAAGCCAAATATTGTTTGCACTGATCTTGGTACATCATCAAGAACTATACTCTGGCTTCCTTTCAATGTTTTGATAATCAATATATTAGTTAACTTTCACCAGGTAAAGTTCTTCAGCAAGTATCATCATCAAAAGCACGGAGCAAAAATAAAGCATGTACTTAGGGCCTGTTTGGCTCCATGGTGTTAAAGTTTAACACCCGTCACATCGAATGTTTGGATGCTAATTAGGAGTATTAAACATAGACTAATTACAAAACTAATTGCACAGATGGAGTGTAATTCGTGAGACGAATCTATTAAGCCTAATTAGTCCATGATTTGACAATGTGGTGCTACAGTAACCATTTGCTAATGATGGATTAATTAGGCTTAATAGATTCGTCACGCGAATTAGCACAGGGTTCTGCAATTAGTTTTATAATTAGCTCATGTTTAGTTCTCCTAATTAGCATCCGAACATCCGATGTGACACTGTTAAAGTTTAGCACCTCGTATCCAAACACCCCCTTAGTGCATCGCACGGAAGCAAGCTGTAATGATAAGGCACCTGAACCGAAGAAACTGCACACTCCATCCACAAAAGATTGTGTGCATATCACCCAATTGTCCATAGGAATACTTTGACAAGAAACACCAACATAACGTTCGTACAAAAAAAATCAGTATTTATGTATAACTAAGACAAATACTATCGGTTGCGGTGATTTCATCCTCTGGCCAATTAGCACGGGTGGATCGACTTATCTAACATACCATGCACCCTTAGCAACAAAAGAATGTCCTAGAAGCATATGTGTCAGAAGCACAACTTAGTACTAGTTAGTAATACCCATAAGCATAACACCAATCACCATCAATGGAACATTGATCAGTCATCTTTCCACCAACACTAATCTGTACTCAAATTAAAAGCCAGGCGCCCAGGCGCGAAACTGAATAGTACAGGATTCCAAGAAGCCACCAACAAATCACTCTGCTACTTCTCACAAAGTCACAAGCATCAAATGTCTGGAATGAACCGCAGATATGAATATACAACAATCTGTGGAGACGCACAAAAAATTAACCATGTACTCACTGTATACAACCTGTCATCCAGATCATCCCAATTTAATAATTGCTCAATCAAAATGCGTAGAAAAATAATAATAAACCAATCTTCCATGACACATCCTTGTTGGACTGACTACACTAATCATGAATTCCTGATTGTAAAGCTCTGCAGTGATGATGCGGAATCAATCATACATAGGAATCAGTACAGCCATGGATGATAAAATTACATGGCTGGAGACAACATGCTGTATCTCAGTAAGCTTGCAGCAGAATGAAGAATTGAATTGTCTCTGTTCTAGCAATTGAAATCCACCACGAATGATCTTTTAAGTAATCCAGCGATCTACAGCTTCCGGTTCCTGTTTCCAGCCTACAAGATCTGGGTGTCCACTTGACAGCAGGTATCTTTGCAAGCATACACAGATGAGTTGTATAACATGCATTGACTATTAACTATCTTTCCACTCCAGCAAGAAGAAACCTAAAATGGTCAAGATTAAATACTATTCAATGCTACTCAAATAGAAATGTGATACTATACTAAGTTAAGTTATGGAGAAGTCCTGTTTCTTCTTCGCGCATTCTAGAGACAATTTCAGCAGGAGACCATTTACAGGTTATGGAGCATGGACTATGGACCATTAGCAAGTTAGAGCATAGATGTCAGAATATACGATTTTGTCCTACAAACTTAAGCGTTTATGATCTGGATTGATGGTGGATAGATAGTCAAGTTTATCTATCTCAAACTGAAAAGAAAAAAAATGGTTGTTGACAATTTATATGAAAAACAAACCATGTAGCTTTTTAGAGTTCAAGAAGAGTAAGTTTACACATGGTAAAAAAAAATAGTAGAGTGCCTACCCAGTCTCTCATGTACATCAAGTAGAACTTAATCATTCAAACTTGCATTCTCTTTCTCCATCTCAACAATACAAGCTAGTCTATCATGCACCTGTCAAGGACATGTTATTAGTTTAAGTTCATTGCAAAACATCAGCGTCGAAAACTAATCAGTCTCTTACCTCTTCAAGTTTTTGTGCAGATTCCTGTTTAAACTTCTCATCATACCTGAAATAATATAATCATTAACCCTCTTATAGCTGTCAAATGCTTGTAGATATACACTGCTGAGTCAGGACCTACCACTCTCGAGGTATACCAGCTTCATCACGAGCCGGATAGTTAAATGGACCCTTCAATACAACACCATACTCCTTTATCAAGTCTGAAATGTTAATGTGAATATTGCATTAGACAACATAATTTTGTATATGCATATATAGTACTCTAGACGATTAGGCGAGACAAACCTTTAAAAGTATCACCAGAATCACGACCCATCATTTGGCATACTTTCAGAAACCAATACAAACCTACAGAAACATGTGCAAGCTCTTCCTCTGCTACTCTTGCCACAATATCTGCTGATCGATGATCCCCAAAACCAAATAACCTTTGGACTAATCTTGGTCCAGCATCAAGGCCTCTAGCTTCCTATCAAGATTCTAATAATCAACATATTGGTCAATTGTAACAAAACAGTTTTTGAGGAAGCTTTATCACCGAAATAATGGTACCTACTAGTACCAGCTGAATACTAGCAAGTTCAATAATCAACTAAAATTAAACATGTATTTATTAGGACAAGCATCACGCATAAGGAAGCAGTATTGATGTGGCACCTGAACCAAAGGAATCACAGCCAATCGTGCAGAAACATCACTTGACGACTTTGCACATTCCCTCCAAAGAAGATTGTGAACTGGCATATCACCATAACTGTCCACAGATATACTATGACATGTTAGAGCAACCTGGCATCGCTCATCATTCACTAAAAAAAAGTCACCGTCCATGTATAACTAAGGCAATATTATAGGCGGACATGTGGTTTCCTCCTCTGACCAGTGACACATGAATACATGATACGGACATTTATATATTATACAATGGAATCGAAGAAGTAGGTAGCTGGTCCTGCATTTTTTTGCGCCACTCACCTGAACCCAAGCTCAGCTAGGCGCTGCGAGTACCACCGAAAGTGGCGGCTCTCGTCGTCTGCCACACGAGCGAAATCCGCGAAGAAGCCGTCTCCCAGCGTGTCCCTGAGCGGCGCGAACCGCACGACGGTGTCCCACGCGAGGTCGATGGCGTTGAGCTCGACGTGCGCCAGGTTGTGCAGCATGTACGCGTTGAGCGGCACCCGCATCTCCTTGTGCGTGGTCATCTCCTTCTGCGTCACCTGCATAAAGAGCAATATCAGCAGTACAGTCACCCACTCCTGCTCGATGGAATGCCAAATCCAGGAGGAAGCGCTCCTACCACGAGGGGCTTGTCGGGCCTGGCAGGGTGGTCGGGGGCCGTGGCCTGGCCGACGGGGAGCCCGGCGACCCACCGGGAGAAGGCGGCGTGCGTGAGCCGCGCCTTGGCGAGGGGGTCGGCGGTGGACAGCACCAGCGCACCCATCTCCGCCAGCGACGAGCCCGCGCCGGCGTCAGGTTCGGGCGGGGCCCCGGCCGCCTCCTCGGCGTCGGAGGCGCAGGGGCCATCGGGGCCCCACGTGCGGAGGTCGCTGGGCGGTGCCCGGCGCCAGGCGTGGAGGCCCGGCCATGGGAGCGGCGAGGGGGAGGCGGCGGCGGATGCCGCGGCTGACAGGAGGCGACGGGGTGCGGGGCCGCGTGGCAGTGGGAGCGGGGGGAGGCGGCGGAGCGGGAGCATTTGGTGGCCGGTGCCGTTTGTTTCCGACCTCCCGGGATAACGCGAATTTCCTTGGGGTTCTGCGAATAAACGATGCGCTGTGAACTGCTCGCGCAAATTTCACGAGTCCTATTCCGGCAAATTTTCATGGAAAATACAAACATAACACTCTGTCCTGCTTGAAAAGTGAGAATTTCATGCGAAATCATCCAGTTCATACTGGAATACTCTTCGAGCAGGACAAGGTAGATCCATCCAGACCAACACATGCTCAGATTCTCCATTCAAACATGACCTGTCGTACAACAGATGTTCAGTCAGCTTCACCATTGAAAGATCACCGGCGATGCGGCGGAGCAATCCAACAAGAACCCAGAAACATTTGCATTCTGGAGGCCGTCTACGAGACGATGAAGTTCAGGGTGCTGGTCTGCTGAACTTCTTTCCGTACCAGTCACAATGGAGCTGAGTTCAGTTCAAACTTCAAACAAATGCGCAGCGCTATTTTAAGATGCAGTGCAACCGGAGACAGACAAAAAAAATGATCAATGCTAATGCAAACACCAACAGAAATTACACAACTATAACAATTGTACAATCTTACAACAGGGCGAGGCCTCCAGGTTCCTGGTCTTCACCCCACCGCTTGTTTTACTGCCCCCAGTTTGCAGGTTTCTTCCTATCCAATGTGAGGTAACTTCCAGCTTGACGACTAGAGAAACGCAGCACTCTACAATAAGTACATGACTGCAAATAGTGTTGCAGATGAATTGGGCATGAGCTATCCCACGCAACCACTTCTGAGACCAAAACAACAACAGCATGGCAGATGGCACTGGTTAGGGTCCCTACATAACCAAAATTTACAACAATCTCGCCGACAATTTCACGCTAGAATCATTGGTGAACTAAGGAGTTATGGCCTTTCCAGTCTCAAATCAACACCTGCAAACGAAATCGGACATGTCAGTTTTGTGATTGTGTGATCATGGAATTAGTTATAATTTAGTCAGTTTATTATTTCATATAGTTGGTCGTTTGGATCAGAAGTTAAATGCATTATTTCAGAAGCAGGTAGACTCAAAGCATCCGCATTTCCCTACCATGATTTGTTTAAAAGCTTAACTAACTCTTGCTTTATGAGCAACAACCTTTGGCAATAAAAGCTACCTGAAATAATCACTAACAATGACAAAACGAGCAAACAAGGCATAAGCTTAAGCCTTGCAATAGTACTAGTAATAGAAAGGAAAACAAATTCCTGTACTTAGTGCAATTCATAGTTATGTATTAAATCAAGCAATCTACAGCACATTTGGTTTCAGATCTGCATCCCATTGCGCATAACAAACTATGTGACAACAAAAATTGCTCAATCACATTCACCAAGGCTATGGAGGGCTGATCTATGCCTCCAAGGTAGAAAAATTGACAGAATAAGACAATCAAGCAGACAAGTACCTATCTAAGCTCAAGAAAAGGTAAAGTACAAAAATAAAGAGAAGCAAATCAGGCCCAATCTTTACAACTTGGCCTTGATGATACATTGACTAGTAAGTGAGGAATTTGAACATCACAACATGTTTTCAGGTCAACTTATGTTTTCAAATGACCCACAACATAACTGCAGATTTTTTTTTTATCTGAACTGCAAAACTTTCTGCCAATGGCAAAAACTTACTCGATGGGCTAGACCAGCACGGCCATATATAGACAGATGATGAAAATGGGAAAGGATACCAAGAAAGCCTAGTACTTGAAAAGTTGAAATCCGCGAAAAAAAACGGAGCAAGTAAACGTCAAACAACTATGATATGAATACCTTCCTCTCGTGTTTTCCAAATATAGTTAGAATTGGACTAACAAACAACCAGCCCAAAGTACGCCAAAAAGCAGAATTGATACAATTGTTCACCCATTGCTCAAATTCTGAGGACACTAGTACAATTCCAGGATACATTAATTCCTAACAAGGATTTTTTATATTAGTTTGGTGTACAAATCCACGATGTATTAATTCCTAATACGGATCTTTTATACTAGTTTGGTGCTACAGCTGAAACTAGAGCCACATAAAGGCAAAGAAATATCAAACCATGAAACTGGCTAGCAAGGAGAAAATGAAAAGGAAAGGTAAAGAGATCAAATCAGTTTGGATCGTAAACCTGATAGCTGTCATAAAGACGAGGTGGAGGGCTAGAGCCTAGAGTACTCGATACTCGCAACGAAACAAAGAAAGTATTGTACTAAGAAAAAACAAATCATACAGAAGGTGCTAATATAGTTTTGAAGAACAATTGTATCTAGGCGCGCCTAAATAAATGAAGTATGAATTATAAATATTGGCAGTATCAGAAACACGTATAGGATCATTTGGAACACTTTGAGTTGCCATACAAAAATTAGGTTAATAACAGTAGACTAATCAAATATACTACAAATTAACAGCATGACATTAAATTCGCATACACGTACAGTACAATGTGCCACTTCACATATGAGTATGTGACATTAAATATGCAAGAAGACAAACAGTTGGCACACACAAAAAGAAAAACAGTTCCGGGCTACATGCGAGGAAAAAGTTAAAGAACTCTGCTATGCTGTTGATGTGAATACTTTGACTTTGTCAACCATTTACAATTTATCTAGGGGACACCTTTAATGCTTACCTAAAAAAGTGTCTCTGTAACCAACATGCGTACTTTCTTTAGTTGGGAAAATTACTACCATGCGTTGTTTTAAGATCACAGTAATAAAAGCCTTTGCAGACTTAAATCATGTGAATGGTGACTCCCAGATATAAACTAAAATCAGTAGATCGACACCACAGATTATCACCAATTAAATGTTAATTGATTTTACTTACAAGCCAACAAAGGAAGCTACTTATACTGGTGCTCCTAGTAGAACGACCAAGGTCGTCACCACCAAGCCTGCACATTTATTTCTTACCATGTTCTGTGCAAAAACTATAGGACAAAGCCAACAGTTTACATTTCGCCAACAGAACGTTCAAACGATAGAGGCATAAGATGTCACATTGGTCTATGGAATTTCATTTCTAAAGCTTATGCAGATGGGAAAAAAGGCTAAATATTTAGGATTGATGGCTGAGCAAATGCAATACATGACCCAGATAGTTGAATTCTGGATTGCTCATGTGAGCTTATCAATCAGCATCTTCTGTAAGTTAGATGACAAATATCCATCCAGAAGCTTTATGACAAATATCCATCCAGAAGCTTTCTGGCAAAAAACAATTAACTAATTAACTGGTTCCACAGAGGACATGAATTGTCTGTACAGCCTTGTGATTTGTAGCTCCAAAAATGTTTATTGAATTTGAAGAATTTACCAAATTATTCGACATTATATGCAAATGATTGCTCCATTAATGTAGAATATACCTGGGCTATTGATGCTACGTTCTGGGTGACTGTGGTGCATCAGAGCCATCTGCTGATGAACTATCTGTGTCCGTATCTGCACATGTTTCTCAAAGTAAATTCATGTGTTTCCTAAATACTTCCAAACCTAACCTTTATAAAGAAGAATACAGGATCCAAAAGATTGTCTTGTTATGATATCTGCAAAATAAGGGAACATTTACCACTAGAGGACGAGCCCGAGTCACTACTAGAGCTTCCAGAACTACTTGATCTACCAGCAGTCTCTCCCTTCTGATCTTCCAAATGACCCGGTGATGATTCACCCACGTATCTCTCATTGTCATCTGTAGTTGAGTATACTTAGTCAATTCTTTTGCAGTGATAAGAACAGAAGATAATAGGCACAAGTGGTTGTTGCATTAGAAGCATGATTATAATGATACATTTATTCTTTTCTCAAACAGAAAGAACGAGCATAGCAATTACAAGAATGCCCTAAAGACACATGTCCCGCCTACCTGCTGCATTTTCCTTAGGTGGTTGTGGTTCAACATCAACTGCTTCTGGTTCTGGAATCTGTAACAGCAAGACAGCAATAAGAACCAAATGGAAAATATTACCTAAAACTTAATGCAGGCACCAATACTAACAACCAAAATCATACCGGTTCTTGTACTGCAGGAATCTGATCCTGATCTGCCTCATCCTGCCTCACATGCTCTATCTTCTCCAGCTCCTGATCAGGCTCAGCCTCAGCCTCAGCCTCATCTGGCCTTACTGCAGAAAGCTCAGCCTTCCGCTTATTCTTAGTTATACTCTTCTTATAGTTTGTCACAAATCTATCAAGCTCCCATAATGTTTCAACATCAAAGCTATCGATATCAACCTCAATCTCATCATCATGCTGGCTGAGTGACAGGTTCCTCTTCTTTATGATCTGAACAACATTGTCTAGCTTCTCTGGTGGCAAATCCTGGAGGTTATTGCTAAGCCGCTGCTTCTCCCAGAAGGTCATATCCCTCTTATTTGGCTCCCTTGCCTTGGGCTTCTTTAAAACAGGTGGCCTGCCAGTGTGTGGCTTCGGTGTGGCCTCCATCCCAGCAGCATGGACGGTCGAATCCGACCTCTCTAACACCCTAGAATTATCTATCTCCTTTGGTTTTCTGGGTGCAGCCGAGGACGGTGTAGGAGGCTGTGGTGATAGCTGCGCTACCTCAGCTTCAATCTCCGGCCACTTCTCCTCAAACATGTTCAGCAGCTGCTCGGCCATGAAGTGCACGTCCTGCCCCTTGGGGTTGTACGTCATGGCATTCTGGAACGTTAGACGCACATCCCCGGCGAACTCCCGTGGTGACTTGTACTGTCCTGCCGCTAGCTTTGACTTGACAGTGCCGAGGTCCATGGGCTTGGTGATGATGGTATGGTAGTCGTGCAGGCCAAGCGCACTCGCATCTACCGGCTTGTTGAACACCCAGCTGTGCTTGTGCTTCATGAGCCTGGCAAGCACCGCGGCGCAGGTCTTGAACACGGGCGCGTAGAGCTTGCGCCGCGCCTCCGCCGAGAGGTGCGGGTGCGGGGCTCCCCCGCCCTTCTTGGACTTGTGCTTGGACGCCGGCGGGTGCGGCGGGAGCGGCGTGGAGGGGTCGGTGGCGGAGAGAGCGGAGGAGGGGGCGGGAGCCGGGAGGGAGCTGAGGCGCTTGGAGGCGGCGCGCACCTGGGCGAGCTCGGCAGAGAGGCGGCGGCGGAGCTCCCGGCGGGTGGCCAGCGTGGAGGGCAGCGAGAAGGTGACGGTGGGGAGGAGCGGGCCGTTGCTGTGGGAGTCGAAGGAGGGGACGCTGGGAGCCTTGGAGCTGGCGTGGGATTTGCGAGAGTAGGGTTTGCTGGACGGCGAGGGCGGCCCGGAGGCCATTCTGGGCGGGTCAACGGCAGCGGCGGATCGAGGACGGCGGCGGATCGGAGGCGGCGATTTGGGGATTTGGGCGGAGGAGGCGAAACGGGGAGGAAGGGGTTCGGTGAGGGCTTGGTGCTGGTGGGGCAAGCGCTGGCAGCTGCTACCGTGCAAGGGAGAGAAACAAGATCCAGTTTTTTTTTTCTTTTCCTCTTTGCTCTGTTTTGGCTCCCTCTTTTGCTTGTCTCCTTTCCGTTGTTGGTAAAAAAAAATTAGTTGATCTTCGTTCCAGTGATCTGAGTGCGGTCCGATTCGAAATGCAAACAGTAACTAACATTGTTGTGAAAGTATTCTATCAAGTGCTCCCTCCATCTCAAATTATAAGTCGTTTGGTTTTTCTAGGTGTATGGATATTATTATGCATCTATAGTGTATACTCAGATTCATAATAATATATATGAACCTACAAAAGTCAAAATAAGTTATAATTTGGAACGGAGGGAGTAATATCTATATGAATTTAGAAAAGTCAAAACGACCTGTAATTTGGAGCGATGGGAGTAATATCTATCGTACATTGTAAATCTATGCAATTTTTGTATATTAATGTCAAGGTTTAAAAATTTTGACCATGAAGAATCGCAAAATGACATGTGTTATAGACTAAGGAGTATGAGATCATCAACATTGTTTTGGTTTATCTATGACATATTAGCTCGTGCATAGAATTGATCCTACAGGAAAAAATAACAGAATTATGACACAATTTGCATAAAAGTATAATAGTATCATCTATAACGGTAAGAGCTGGTAATTAATCGGATAGTGTCAAACGATAAGATGTTTCCATTCAATAAGGCGAGTGTTGCGGAGAGAAGAAGGTATCTTTTTAGACATCTAGAGTCGGAGTCGTAACGTAAAGGCTAGTATTGCGATTGGCGTGACAAAATGCATTGCCGATGGCTTTTGTTGTCTTGTCTCGTGCCCGACAAAACGATCCATAAAATGTAATAATATCACCTATAACGGTAAAAGTTAGTCATTAATCTGATAGTGTCAAATGATATGGTGTTTCCACTTAATAAAGCGAGCGTTGTTAAGAGACACGTTGGCGTCGTGTAGCCCTAAACTCAAATCCTAATGATTGTTTGAAATAGAGAGAGTGGAGAGACGGGTTCAAAAGAGATTGTAACATAAGCTTCAAACGCATTATGCTATTGGTTTAGCTTTTATGGAAAAATAGATCCACTTAAGGAAAAAAGATGATATAAACAGTACGCTTGTTGATTTAAAACTGATCAGATCAGTTATAGCGTGTGTAGACTAGATGTATTTTTCTAAAGTTCTATTGACGCTCCGTCCATGTTTGATGCTCACATCTCTAACTACACTCTATTCCAAATCGCAACTACAAACCATTGTTTTGCTGGCGGTGAACACAACAGTCTCAGGCGAGTTTCCTCTTATTTTTTCGGAAAAAAGAATCTGAGAGTTGGATCACTGTTTCCGTTATAAAAGTCATCATGACCATACTGCGCGTGCTTCAGGTCGGCTCAGCCACCGCATCTCCAGCACCGCTGAATCGGAAGGAGATGATATCACGGCGAACGGCCGGAATATGCTCGTCGGTGCCAATGATTCGCCTGCTGGACGCGAGTCAAATTAAATTCGGCATGATGACTTCACGAGCTCACCCCAAGATTCCGTCTCATCCACCAGATGACCAGATCACACACGGCCACCTACCCTGCGCCAGATGACGAGGTAGCCGCCACTGCCACTGCCAGTCCGCCGCACAGCCTCCAAAGCCGCATCCCAAGAAGCGAAGCGCTCTGTGACTGAGTGAGTGAGCCCGCGCGGCAGATTCCCCGATCCGAGCGATCCACCATGCGGCCGCGGCTGGTGCTCTTCGGCGACTCCATCACCGAGCAGTCCTTCGAGTCCGGCGGATGGGGCGCCGCGCTCACCGACCGCTTCGCCCGCCAGGTACGTACGTGCGCGTGTTTCCTCTCTGGCGTCGCGCCGCCGCCGGCCGCCGTGGACTGACCCGTGTCTGGGGCCCCTGCCCCGCCCTCTGATTTGATCCAGGCGGACGTGGTGCTGCGCGGGCTCAGCGGGTACAACACGCGGTGGGCGCTCAAGGTGCTGCCGCGGGCCATGGAGGGCGCGGCGGACGCGGACCCGGCGGCCGTCACCGTCTTCTTCGGCGCCAATGACGCCTCGCTGCCCGACCAAGTGCAGGCGCACCAGAACGTCCCGCTCGAGGAGTACCAGACCAACCTCCGCGCCATCTGCGCCTACTTTAAGGTTTAGAAGAAGTTGCTGTCTAGCCTTGTGCGATCATATGATTCCCAGATTCGGATATGTTGGATTCTTCTTCGCTCATGTATCTGTTTCTTGGTTCTTCGATCGCAGGAGCGATGGCCCTCCGCTGCTATCATACTCATCACTCCCCCACCGATTTACGAGACAGCGAGAATCCGGTAAACAAATAAATCCACTTTTGAGGATACTACAAATGGAATAGATCCACCGATTTATCACTCGTCACTCTACTGATCTTTAGCTTTCAGAAGGGAATCTAGTGGTCAACCGTAGAAAAATCAAATCATTGGGTGCCTTTCGTATACTGATTCCCATTAGTTTCCTTTTTTGCTGTGATGCTTATATGCTATTCCTGCATTCAGCCATGGATGCAAGTTGTATGCGGTGAACTGCATCTTTCCAGATTGCTGCTTACAGTAAGCGAAAACGTGCTCAGCATTTACTGCTAATCATCACACCGATATACGAACCTGCAAAAATCTGTCTAGAAATAGCCACCACTTGTTTATCTGTAGCTAGTGCGCCTAGCTTTTGCGACAAGAATCTATCGAGTAACCGTTGATTTGTGTGAATCACACCGATGAATGATGATGTCTTCTCAACCATAGATAGCTGTTGCACATGGGCCATTCCTGTTGCATCTCCTCACAACAAACATGTCTTTTAACACTATACTTCAGAGCCTCTCTGTACATGCTAATTTTGATGATCGTGGCTTGAGGGGAGAAAAAACGGGAAATGCTGAGTTACATCAGACCAGACTACGAGGTTTATTTAGGGCAGGACATGCTTATTTTGGACTTACATACATTTGTCAAAGAGTCCCATGAGATACGATTCTTTGGATGTTGCCTGTATTTTCCATTCAAGGCACGTGCATTCTATGTGTTGGGATTGTCTCTGTCTTTCTAGGCATGTCCTGCTAACTGATTTTCCGCAAAATGCACCGTTACTAAAGTAGATTTCAAGCATCCACACTGATTATCCCTGTCTTCTTATGCAGAGACATTTATGGAGTTGATGACTCTGCACGACAAGCAGAAAGAACCAACGAGGCTGCTGGCTCTTATGCACAGGCATGCATAGCTGTTGCCAAAGAATTGGGCCATCCGGTTATAGACATCTGGACAAAGATGCAGGAATTTCCAGATTGGCAAACATCTGCATTAAGGTAATGCATCTATTTCAATTACCCCCGGGAGTAATGCAGGATCCAGATAGGCTAATAAACGGATACTACTCTGTATTTTTCCGGTATCTAGTTTTAAAACTATCTTGCATTTCTTTGTCCCATCATTAACAATGTGCACTGGATATTTCCATTTGCTATAGGGGGGAATCGAACTTATGTATACATTTGGTTGTTCTGTTGACTGTTGCTAAGACCAGTAGCCTATGCTAATAGAATACACTGTGTAGAAATTTGAAGTGGGTAACAATCTACTGCACTTAATTTTCTTTTAAAACTTACATGTATCTACTATGTGATATATTGATGATTACTAATGGGGCAGTACATTACTACTTTTAGGTTTCTCCATTATCAGATTTTAGGCTCTGGCGTTCTGTAATAAGTGCTGTGATTCTTTGTTTTTATGCTGGGATTCTAAATCGATTATTGCGTGATATCTGTTCCAATCTGCACATCTTTTTTTCCGATGTGCAAGCACTAGATAACATTTTTTACACCTTGATGCAGTGATGGGCTTCACTTCACGCCTACTGGAAACAAGATCCTGTTCGACGAGTTGGTGCAGACGCTGGCAGGCATCGGTTTCAGCAAGGAGAGCCTCCCATATGATCTCCCCCTCTACCCCGAAATCGACCCCAAGGACCCCATGAAAGCTTTCGGAGCTTGAAGAGGACGCCTTAGTGCATGATTGGATTAGAGATGTTTGCTCGTGTCAAATGATGTGCCCTACTCACTATCTGTTCTGTTTGGCAGTGCGTGTGCGACTTTTACTTCTGGAATTGTGTTTTGTCCTTTGTAATTAATATGCATAAGTACTACTGATGCCATCACATAAACAGTGAAATTCAATAAATGGCATTTTTTTCAGTACTTCATTTTCGAGGCTTGGAAATCAGACGTGCACAAAATGGGTCCGCTTCAGCAGCCCTGTATATTGGCACGGTGCACAGTAGGCGATGACTTAAAAATGCCGCGAGTATTTCAAAATCATGAAAAAAAAATAGGTGATTGAGCAACGCAACTTCAGAGGCATTCTCCAGAAATGGTTTAGGGAAGGGGAAAAAAGGGTTCGAAGCTTTGGGCCAGTGAGCGGAGGCCCATGAGAATGAGAGAAGAAGAAAGAACTTTTTAGATGACCTTGCTCGGCTGCCGCCTCCGGTTAACTACCGACGAGTTCAAATCTCCTTGATTGTATGAACATGAAAAAAAATCAGTCGCTTGAATCGCAGGAAATGCATTGGCATTCCAAACATTACCGATCAGGTGACAGTCGCATCTTCACATGTATTGGCAGTATGTACCATGCACATTCCCATGTAACTGCAAAGAGTACACAGATTCATCAATCATCACAGGTAGGCAGGGCAACTCGCTGCATCATAGATGGACCATGGCTGCCTGGCGTGAACCAGCTCCCGGGGTCATGCATCCTTTCTCAATCTGTGGTAGCAGGCCAGCACTGGTGAATATAGCTGGACTGATTCATGGTGTCCTGCATAACTGCAATTGCAGCACCGCAAGAAACGGCCAATCTCTGATCCGGAGCAATGGCACGGTCCGACTCCAATCTTGCTTTCAGTGAGATCACACGGGCTGTTTAGGTGCAAACTCCGACCATATCAAAGTATTGAAAAGATCACACTACCCGGAGGAATCATGCAGTGAAAGGCAAACCAAGTTGCAATGTCACGGCATAATTTTCTCAATTTTTTTTCATTTGGGATATAGAGGTGACACAACACGACATTGTTAGTTTGGTATCCCAGAACAGAAGGGTCAAGAACAACCAACCAAAAATTTTGGGTGAGATTCTTTTTTTTACCTAGGCAAAAGCTGATATATACACTAACTTACATCGATCCGTCACTTCCTATGTTGACAGGGTCACCGACTTTGGCGGCCAGACGACAGGATACATACACATCAGACTCTAAGAGGTCTCTGTTTCACTCAGCAAAAACTTTGGGCTTTCGTACCCTTTGGCTCCTGCAATTTACAGCCACCGCCAGCACAGCCTTCTCAGTCTTCACATTCAAGGGGGCGCTTTCAGTCTCCTTTGTTGCGGAGGGCGCATTTGCAGTCTCCTGCTTCTTTGCTGCTGAGGATGGCTTCCCAGTTTCCTGCTTCTTTGCTGCTGAGGATGGCTTCCCAGTTTCCTCCTTTGCTGCTGAGGATGGCTTACCAGTTTCCTGCTTCTTCGATGGTACAGATTCACGCTTCTTCGCATCTGCAGGTTCATTTCCAGTTTTGCGCTTCTTCCTAGCTGAGCGAGCAGTCATGGTTCCCAGCCCCATTGAACCAGAGGGCGCGCTCTCAGTTTTCTCCACTGCCGCAGCAGAAGGTGTGCCCCCAGTTTTGTTCTTTGCAGCTGAGGGTGTGCCCTCAGCTTTCTCCTTTGCAGGTGTTTTGGAGGTCTCTTTCTTCTTATTCTTCTTCTTCTTGGTGAGAAAAGAGCCTTTCTTCCTCTTCTTCTTAGGTTTAAGCTCCTTGCTCTGAGGGGAGACAGGCTCCACCGCTGGAGCAGAAGTGCTATCAACTGGAGCACAAGTGTTCTTAACTTCTGCTGGAGCAGAAATGTTCTTCGTTTCTGCTGGGCCTTTGTTAGAAGTTCCAGAAGGCAGATGCTTGGCCTTACCAAACTGCCGATGCACTACATTGGCTGCTTGATTGTCTATGAGGATATCATAAGTGTTCTGCAAAAAAGAAACAGTAGTAGAATCAACTAAATGCATGTGCAAATATATTGGCCAAGAAGCAAACACGTTCATCTTTTTTTTTTCTGGAGATGGTTCGAAATCAGTAAAATAGTTCTAGATAATAAAATAATAACAGCCACAGCTCCACATCTAAAGTAAGATTTTAAAACTGTCATTGGAACATAACATACTAAATTACTAGTATTGTGTGTTTGGAAAACAAAGTTAAAAATGAATTGCTTTGTCACATGCAAAATTCATAGGGATATCTTCTGACAAAGTAATATTGAGTTCTGGATGAATCTGATTCACAGACATCTTAATAAATTTTAGATCAGTTTGACACTAATGTAAACATCTGACATGGCACCCATACCTCATGTCCAAGATATAACTACAAATTCCAGGTTCTATGGGGGCAATAGCATCTGTTTTCTGTTTACATGGAAACTAGACTTTTTTTATTTAAAAGTAAACTAGGAAAGTCGCAATACCTACAATATTTTACGGATGCAGGAAAGGTTTGATTATTTCTCAATGGGGACTCTATACACCCCATGCCTACTGTGTGCATATAAGATGATCTAAATTCCAATTTGAAAGCAGTAACACTGAGAGGATCAACCCAAATCAAAACAAGCACTAATAAAGAATTAAAAGAGGAATAAGATTAAGCAAAGGACCAAAGAATTACTTCTTTGCATAAATCCCCAATGTGACCATTTGGTATGGAATTGTCAGTACCCAAGAGTTGGTCCATTGTGACGTATTTCTCCCTCAAGTGATTGCACTCTCCACTTCTTTCTTCAGCATTCCTATTTTCATCTTTTAAATGAGCATCAGTTTCCATGTCAGGCAAAGCAGGTCTCACTGCAAGAGCTGATACATCATCCTTCAGCAAAACGTTTAGATTCTTCCTTTTCCGTGGTTTACTATATCGACACTCCATATAAGAGAATGAGTGCTTTTGAGTATGCTGCCTCTCCTGAGGCACCCTGACATGAGTACTGTACTCAGAAATCACCAAATTTTCTCCTCCAGAATGAGCCTTGCTAAGACGATCTTGCAGCAGATGAACTCTAGACTGGAGCCCGTCAATTGTCATGAGTGCGTGCTTTAAAATGAGTTGCTCAAAAATCATATCATAATTCTCGGAATTGAGCAATGTAATAGTGTCAAGTCCACCTCTGATACAGCCATCAACTGCATGAAGAACAAACCAAACACGATACATAATTAACACTTGCATGAAAATTACTTAGGCAGCAAATATAGATTAATTGCATTTTCTGCATGGCCAATCTAACTAAACCCCAAGTGGCTATGTGTGTCCTTCAGTGATCTAATCAGAAAATGAGAATGCTACAATAAAATCCAATGAAACCATAGAGGATCAGAAAGGTGTTCGGCACATTTTAATATACATAGATATATAAACTACTCCCTCTGTCAAATTATATTGGGTATGCATGTTTCAGGAAAATTCAAACTTTGTATATTTTGACTTGGTCAAATTATAAGTATGTCTAGTGCATTAAATTATACAGATACATTCATATTTCAATTTGCTTTTAATCTATATTCATTTTATAGATAAGAATAGTTATACTACAAGAAAACAATGGTCAAAGTCTAATTTTGAATCCTGGTAAAAAAAGAGTCTAGTTTTGAAGACTGTGTCAAAATAAAATACACACTATATACTTGGATGGTGGGAATAGTTGATTGGTTACTTCACAAACAATGAGGTAGCCACCAACACAAGAGCTCGGTCACTTCTACCAAACAGATTTGGTTTCAGGATCCATGCAATCAAACTTTAAAAACCTTGACCACTAAAGTACGCATAAGCATTAAAATTTGTCACTATAATGGCATTGGTAGATTATCCATGTGAACCGCTTTCAAGCAATTATTTTTTACATATTTTTTACTGACATTTTAGTAAAATCAAAGGTGTGTGTGTAATGTACTGTTAATGTCCATAACAGAAAGTAAAAAATATGGCTACAAGGCTACATTAGGTATCTCACAAAAGCAATTTTTCTTCTCACAACCAGATCTAGGAGCTAACTCGGTTTAATGTAACTATGCTTAATACCATGCTTTCAATTTTAACTCCACTAAAAAGTTTGACCACATGGGCAAATTCGTACCTGTACTGCCACAATCATCATCAATTAAGATACCACCAGTTTCAGCTCCCTTATTTTGCTTATCTGCCAAATATTGGAAGATTCTTACAATTAACAACTAAACTAGGTGCAAAATCAACTTGGCTATGAATAAATTGATGTCCTATCCCTACAAAAAGGTAGACATAATTGGATGTCAGACTAGAACCATTATAGTATGACAATATCTGGTGCTTGTTGATGTACAAGGGCCCATCCACATTTTCTTCATGTCTCTTCCTCTTTCTCCTCTTCATAATACTGTCCCCATGGCCTTTGTGAATCTGCCTCGATTCTAACCTAGAAACATTTGCTTTGCTTACTGCTAGCTGTAGTTCCTTTTCTTTCTTGATTAGAGCAAGCTCCCTGTCATACTTTGATACTTGAGATGACAGCTCCTTCACACGCAACTCTAACCACTGGCATCTCCACAGAATTGGAAGAACAGAATCCCTCCACTCAGCTGTCACCTTTTTCCTTCTGAAGGGCAATCCATATCACAAAATTTGCCCCAAAAAAAGAAGTGTCTCAGAATAACAAAACTTTACATTATAACGACATATTGTAAGAATATAACAAATAGCTGCTTGCTCCAATGATATTCTAACTATACCGTAAAATGACAGGTAAGCTAACAGTTTGAAACACTCACAAGAGTAGCTCAACTAGCGGTTTCCTTGTTCATGACTACACATTATAAGCACACTATCAAAGAAAGGCAATAAGCATGAAACCTGATCGACAATATTTCCTGACATGCACAAAAGGGAATCTATAATGGTCTACAGCATCAAAGATAAACATCATCAATGATGGTCCCAATCAGTATATGATATCTATTCATGGGTTTGAATCCCAGGCTAGAACTTCTTTGTGATTTAGACTGTCATGCTTAGCAAATATTATTTAGTTATCTAGGCAAACTTTGCCCCCCCCCCCCCCCCACACACACACAACAAAAAAAAAAGGAAAAGAGAAAAATGGTAACCCTAACCCAAGGACTCTCTCTAAACAGAAGGATAGTGTGCTCTATGTTTTAATCTTTGGCCCTTGTTTAGTTCACCCCCAACTCCCAACTTTGGCACTATGCAAAAAGAAGATTCTCCATCATATCAAACTTGCGGTACATGCATGAAGTACTAAATGTAGATGAAATTAAAAACTAATTGCACAGTTTTGTTGTACTTTGCGAGACGAATCTTTTGAGCCTAATTAGTCAATGTTTGGACAATAATTCACAAATACAAACGAAATGCTACAGTATGCTACAGTGCTGTAACAGTAATTTGGCACCTCCAAACTTTGGTAACTAAACTTTGATTCACTGCTGAATTGACAGACACGTGATCCCCCGTGCTGTGCTGATTATCATGGAATTAATTGACCTAGTTGTTGAAATCAAAGTCCTGGTGAAATAAACAACACTACAATTTTACAGTGCTTCTGAAGAAGCTGCCATTTGCTCAATTATCTTTTTAAATAGCCATGCTAACAAATAGAAGACCTTAGGAGTACCCGGTAATTGTTTTGTTCTGATTGTGGTAGGCATACTTGGCATAAGTGGCCACCTGCTTCAATTATGCATAGAAGAATTGGGCAGAAATTATACCCAGGTCTTAATGTATCAGGTGCTATCATCACCTTCTAAAATTTAATATTTCATATACAAAAGATGAACGAAATATACCTCGAAAAAGGAAATTTTCGACGATAAAGCAGTAATTACTATGCATACAAGACACCGTATTACGTTTACTGAATCATTTCTTTCCGTTTTGGTTACATTGGTCCTACTTTTCTTGCTGCTTCTGCAGACAGTAATTAGAACATAGTATACCAGTCGAAAGTCAAAACCCTACTAAAACCTTCTGTTTTGTAACCAGGAGCATGGGACCAACACCAAAACACATCAGTGCCTAAACTGCCTAGCATAATCCCACACCTGTTCATTCTACCATGAACCAGGACGGCACAATCATCAGATCAGTAACATTCAGAGAACACGAGGAACTGATGAGAAGACTCACCTTGGCAGCTTTGAGTACCCACTACCATTGGCATCAGCTGAGATGACAGAATCCACCTCCGGTTCACCCCCATCAGCCTCACCTTCGAAACCGGAGCTGGTGTCCCCGAACGAGCTCGAGCATTCGACGGCATCACCTCCCCGATCTGTAGCAAGGCCAGGAGCCACCACCTTCTGAGGGCCACCGTTCGTGCAGACGGCCTCGGCTATCACCACCACCATGCTGCTTTGGTTCCTGCCTTCCTGGCGCCACCACCGCCCCCGTCCTCAGCACATCAATGGCTGCAGCAGGAGCAGTAGCGGGCGCCACGGAAACCAGGGGCGGACCCAGCATAGGACATGGGTGTACACTGGGTCAGATCCGAACACAATCAGCTCACGCTAGGAGCAGGAAGGGAAGGGAAGGAGCGGGCATACCTGGTGGGTACTCGTCGATGGAAAAGGACCCGGCGAAGACTTGGCGAATAGCGCCGGCGGCGCTCGCCCAGTCGTCGCCGCCGCCAGGAAAGGAAGATGGGGGAAAGGAACAGAGATCAGGGGGAGGGGGTGAACCGTAAACGCCGCGAACGACCGAACGATATGTTTTTTTTTCTTCTTTCATTACCAGTTTACCACTTTATAGTTTATACATACTTAACAAAATTGGTTAACTTCTCTATGTCCTTTTAAGAAGTTGGCTCACATGACTCATACGTTGGCTATTTTTTTCTTCAAATTACACGGTACAGACTTAGACACTCATGTACACGTACACACACTTACCCCTACGAATACACGCAACCTTTCCCTACCCTTGTTAGTCATCTCTGAAAGATTGAGCCGATAAATCTTCAAAATTGATAAAATCATCGTTGGCGTCTCGCTGTCGATAGGCACGTCGCCTACCACTAAAAGAATAGAGCCAGTTAAATCCTAGAATAAGGCTCTGTTTGGCACGGCTCCACTCCTAAACTCCAGCAACTCCATCAAAAAATTCAGCCAAACACCCTAACTCCAAAACTCCATGGAGTTGCCAACTCCATGGAGCTGTAGTGCAAATGGAGGTGGAGTTTTGGAGCACCTCTTTTGCTGCTCCAGAAACCTCTCTTTTGAACCTCCTCGTAGAGTTGGTGGGTAATTACCCACTGTTGGCGCTAGAAATCGGTCAACCGGATCCCAGCGGCCGACACACGACCCGGGAGAATCTGCTTAGCTCCTGTTCGGGTGAATGCCCTGGTGCGGTTCGCGCGGCGTGCCAGCCAATCTGACCTGTTGATTGGCAAGGAAGAACACGTATCAAATTCAGTAACTACGATCGGCTAAGTTTCCGATCGAGATAGCTTATCGGCAGATCGGCCGATTTACTGTGGTAAAGGAATCGGCTACAAGATGGCACGATCCTTATAACCTCGTAGATAGAAAAGTATTAAAGTAATCGGTACAAGGTATGTAGTAACAGCACTAGGAAAAGATCTAATCGGCAACAGATGGATCTGGCAACAGAAAGTAATGAAAGCCGATACTACCGATTCCTAGTAGGATAACTGGTGATAAAAACTAGAAAAACAGGTAAAAACCTATGAATCTAGCCGATATCGATAACTGATGAATAAATCTAAACGAAACAACAGCGATACGCCGGAAGTTAAAGCTTAGATATTACTCGATAAACGGAACTTACAGAATCGGCCGGAGATCAAGATGATGCAGCCCTGCCAACTCGCACGAACTCGTGAGAAAGAAAAAGTGATGGCGAAGTCGCCTGCTTGAAAGTAAGTATGAAGAATAAAGTAACTTGTTGTATTGATTGATTGTTGTCTACAGATTTACAAAGGTAGCTATTTATAGCCCCGTACAAATAATCTTCTTAACCGACTAGGACTCTATCTCTAATTCAAACAGAAAACAAATATCTACAAGCACAATCCGTGCTAAACTAATTACCCCACGCTTCGTGGGCTGAACTCCACCTTATCTTTCCACCTTCCCAAACCCATACAGGCCCACTTTAGTCCACCTTCCTGATCGGCCGATTTCTCATCAGCAAAGGATTGCCGATTGGGAACCTGACGTATTTACTCTGAAGTGAAGTAAAAGCCTCTTGACCGATTCCGCACTGTAGCCCCTTTTGACCGATTCCCATCTGCACTCCTTCGATTTCCTTCTTCTTTGACGCCGATTCTACTGATGACGAAATCCGGCGTCAACACATGCCCCCCAGTTTCGGAGTAAAACATAATCCTTTACTTCGAAATTCTTTACAACCTCTCCTCCGAAACGGCCGCAGTGAAAATATCCTTCCGTTTCGCGGTCTCCCGGCTGATCATTGCAATTTTTTGAA
Organism: Setaria italica; assembly: GCF_000263155.2. NCBI lineage: Eukaryota > Viridiplantae > Streptophyta > Magnoliopsida > Poales > Poaceae > Setaria > Setaria italica. The sequence continues at coordinate 13,342,289 of NC_028454.1, read as the reverse complement.
ACGGGCGCCCACGACGGCCACTACCCCGAAAAACTCGACGCGCCGGCGCGGTGAAAATTCCGTTTTTACCCTTCCTTCAGGCACCCTATAAATATCACTTCACCGCAACTCGTCTTCAAGCTCACATTTCTTTTCCAGCGCGCGCACCTCCTTCTTTCTTCAATCTTGCCATCGAAGTTTTCCAGTTTCAGCTCCAATCACTTCTTCCCCTTTTCCCTTCAATGGCGACTCCCTCCGGCAACTCCCCAGCACGCGATGCTCCAGGGACAATTCCTCCGGTGGAGGTAGCGACGGCCGTCACTTCTTCGACAGATGCAAGGGCTTCATCAGAAATCCCAATGGCGGTTCCCTTCACAGCCCCATCATCTGCACCAACGTCGGTGGCCACGCCGATTACTCAGAACTTTATCCCGGAGGTAAATACCGAATCCTCTCCTTATCGGCAATATTTTAGATCTACTCCTTACATTCCTATGCCCTCTTTTTCTTTTTAGGCGGTTAGAGATAGAATTACCATTCATCTCACGGATAGCCCCGGCCTTGTTTGTCTCGGTCCCATGGGAAACCCAGATCCGGCGATTCTTATAAATTCGGAAACTGACCGGATTCCTTTCAAACGGTCCGATATGAACTTAAATCAATGGGCAAGTACTTTTAGATCCTGGCCGAATGAAACCCCTGGTTGGAGGGAATGGTACCAACGGGTGGCCGCGTCCAGGAGCGTTTCATGGGATGAGCTTAAAATCGGCCAATGCATCAACCTTTCTCTGTCGCAGATGGAGAAAAATGAGCCGCTAGTGATGGCAGCTTCCTATTTCTGGTCTGACGCCCTTAATGCATTTTTATTTGGTCATGGTCCTATGACTCCCACTCTGGCCGATGTGGTCCTCTTGACTGGCTTAGACGTATCCTCCCTTGACACGCCTTTCCAACTTCTGAATGTTCCGTCGCATCGGCTGGACACAAGAGGAATCGGCGGCTGGAAGGGCTTTATTAGTGATAACAAGAAGACCGGTACTGTGGATAACAGGGAGCACACCGCTTTCCTGATAATGTGGCTCGAAAAACACTTCTTCTGTGGAAGAGCCGCCGGCCCAACAACCAACACCCAATCTTTAGCCGAGGCACTGTCCAAAGGAAGCTGCATTCCTCTCGGGAAACATCTTCTGGGCGCCGTGTACCACATGCTCCACCAAATCGGCACAAAACTTTCCAAAGGAGAACCAATCGGCAACCCAGGTGGGCCTTGGTGGTTCGTCAATTTATGGTTGAACCTCTATATGAACAGGATCACTCGGCAGCCAGTGGACCGCATGTCATTTCCCAATATTGAATCGGCAGAAGACCCTACCGAGCGTCGCCGATGTATGTCTTATGGCGAAGCAGCGTCAGCTTTTCCAGGTTGTGCATATTCTGCTACAAAAGTAGCCGAGTACTTTCGATGCTTTTACAACGGATTCAATGAGGACGCCACTATCTGGTTCCCATACCAGCGAGACATCCCAGTTTTTGAGCTCCCCTCCTGCTTTGACTCGACTTCTGGCCGATTTGATGAAGGTCTTTATGAAGAATTGATCAAACCAGGAATCTTACCGGCCAACTTCTTCTCGGGGAAAAATGCCCCTACATATGAGTTCTACAACCCGTCTACTGCTGCTCGACAATTCGGCATGGGTCAACTGCCGATACGGGTGTATTTTGCTGGCCGAATCAAGTTCAGAGAAGCGCTCAAAACTGGCCTGGACTATTGTCGGCTGCGAGACCGAATTCCGGATTCCAGTACAATCAACTTGAATGAATGGCTATTATATCCATTTGCAATCCAGCCTTTCAAGCTTTGGTGGGCCGAATGGAAGCAGTTCTTATTCTGCAATTCAGCATCGGCGTACTGTAACCTTCTAGATCCATCCAACATTGATCCTAACGCCGAGGTATTTCTGCTTATTGACTGTATTCTTTTCACCATAATTGAGCACCTAATGATTTCATTTTTCCTTTAGGCTGAGAATCAAGTTCCTCCCACGCACAGCCGCAGTGGTCGGCTAATAGAGAGTTATCCGTACACCACTTACCCTCTCATCGGCTATGACGCTCCATCAGTCGATATGATCGCTGGCCGATCGAAGAGAGTTCAGAAGAAGGTCGTCAAGAAAACTAGTCGCCGAGTCCGGGCTCGTACGGCATCGGCGGACCCTCCTGAACCCGCATCGGCAGAAGTCTTGACTGCACCGCCCCCGGCCACACAAAGTACTGATACCCAAGCCATTACACAAGCCGGAGCGGCTGCCGCCTCACTATTGCTGGAAGCCTTACAAGTGAGTTCGAGCTTTATCACTTCCGATCTGTCAACTCGGTATTAATTCTTGTTCACTTTGTGCTTCTTAGGGTTCTTCTATGGAAATATCACAGTCAGTGACAACTCGACTGGATGCCAACACGCCCCTGCCTTCATCCGTTGAGGTACGGTACTTGTCTTATGGACTTCCTTCGGGTATTTGCATATAACATATTTAACCGATCCCTCGATGCAGACCATCAGTACACCAAGCGTTCCTCGACAACCGATTCCTTCCCAGGGAGCCGGTCAGAGCACCGTGCCGATTGTCGTAGAGTCTTCTTCATCGGATGAACCCATGACTCAGGCCACCGAACAAGATCCAACGGCTCCACAAGCGCAGCATGAGGAAATCCGTTTTAAGATGGTAAGTTCTTGAACCAGCCTCACCAGCCGATTTACTCTGTTCCCCTGCCGATTTACCCTTTTTCTTTATTCTTTTCAGGAACAGGACTCTCCCAACAACAGTCTCTTCTCCTTCGCAGTCGCTCTCTCTGATGATGAGGAGACTTCTTCTCGCCAAGTTGCCTTAAGCTCCGTCCCTGACGACGTCCGGGCTAAGCTTACCAATATCCGATCCCTCCTTCAAGGGGATATCGGCCGATTGGTAGAGGATGCTTCGCCGATTCGGCAACTTTTTAGTGACGTCAGCGGACGAGTACCAGAGGAAGCGGAAGAGGCGTTGGCACCGGCGGCTTTTATTGAGTCCATGAGGATTCCCGTTTTTAGAGCCCTTCGTCATATGGCCGACCGCGCGAAACTGGCCAAGATTCGTGAAGATGAAAATGCTTTCAAGCACCAGGCCCAGGAAGCGAATCGGCGGATCCATGTCTTGGAAGATTCACGGCCGACGATCATTAGTGAAATAGATCGCCTCAAACGACGGAGGGCGGACCTTGCCAAAGAAATGGAACAAGTGACCAAGGCCATCAGCGCCGAAGAGAGCAGACTTCAAGAATTACCTTCGGCTATTGCCGATTTAACACGGGAGAGGCAGCGTCTTGCTCAGGAAGCTCTGAGACTTCACCGCACCGCATCGGAAGTCCCTGGATCGGCAGAAGAAGACCAACGGGTTCTTGACTCCACCGATCAGATCCGGCGTCGGGCCATCACGGCTATCGATACCCTTTTGGGTAATCTGTAAAACGCTGACCGTTTTGTACGAACATTTACTGCCGTCTTTGACTGACCTTTCGTGATGCCTTCTATTTACTGCCTTCCTTATTACCGATGGGACGTGGCCTCATCAGATTTCACTGTATTCCCCCATAAATATCGACCTCGGCGCTTCCTCCCGATAACATCGATTTGGCTCCCATCTCATTTTCCCTCTTCTTCTCATCGGCGCAACCACTTTGTTATGGCTTCGTCATCGTCCTCTTCCGTCAACCAGGTGACGCTTCGCCTCCTTCTTCCAGATCTTAGGACGTGAATGCGCTTACTCATTCCCTCTCTGTTTCAGCCTCAACGCCTTAGTCCGGAACTTGTGCGCGCTATCGAGTGCCTACATTCTGAGGACCCCCTGACCCCGGAGGACAAAGTTCTGATCTTAGCTCATCAGGCGGAGCTCCAAGACCACATCACCGCAGATGCTCGGGTAGTCCTGGACGCCATGGTGAACGAACATCGCCATATGTCTCGAGCCGTGAGGAGTCATCGTCGCAACGTTCCTGGTGGTGACATCGTTTCGACGACCTGCACGATCCTGGGTTTCCTGGAAAGGAACGGCAACCCGTGGCTGCCTGCCGATAGGCCTCGTCCGCTTCTTCAGAACCCGCGGCCTTCCACTAATGGGGCCCGCATGCTTCCTCGGCCCGTCCTTCTGGCGGCGGCGGAGGCCTCGCGCCTTCCCGTAGATCTCCCCCGTCAAGTCGAAGCGGAGAGTTCAATGAAGGCCATAGAAGAAGAATACATTCGACTCATGATAGAGTTGGGTCGGGCTGAGAGGGAGTGTAAGAAAAAGGATAATTAGTTGCTGTATTTTTTATTCTAAGGGCGACTTAGTGTTTTGTCGGCCATGTAATCGGTCGCCCGTACCGAACGAATGTAATCGGTCCGAACAAATGTAATCGGCCATTATAAATGTAATCGGCCGTTCCGGTCGATTTCATATGCGTCTTAAAACCGAGTCGTGTCGGTCATTTTTGACTGTGTTTATCCCTTTAGGCCCCGACCCATATGCTCGGGTAGTATCTTTTTAAGTACCTCCCATTCAGAGCCCTAGTGAATTCTTCCCCCTCTGTTGTTTCCAAAATATACGCATTCCCTGGAGCGCATCTGCTGATTTTATACGGCCCTTCCCAGGTAGGAGACCATTTGCCGAATTTAGGATCTTTCGACCCGATCGGTAGTACCAACTTCCATACCAAATCTCCAGGGGAGAACTGTTTGACTTTGACCTTTTTATCGTACCACCTGGCTACTCTCTTTTTATTTTCTTCGATGCTTATTAGAGCTCTCAGTCGCTGGCCGGCCAAGTCATCAAGTTCTTCCTTCATCAGAACCGAGTAGTCATCGGCCGACAACTGGTCCTGAAGTGAAATGCGCCTTGATCCTGCCCTTGACTCCCATGGAAGTACTGCATCGTGACCGTATACTAACCGATAGGGGGATAACTTAGTCGCCCCATGACAGGCCATTCTGTATGCCCATAGGGCTTCGGTCAAACATAGGTGCCACTTCTTCGGGCATTCTTCAATCTTCCTTTTGATCAACTTGATTATTCCTTTGTTGGAGGATTCTGCTTGACCATTGGCTTGAGCGTAATACGGAGAAGAATTTAGCAATTTGATGCCCATATCGGTCGTGAATTCCTCAAATTCTCCCGATGTGAACATTGTTCCTTGATCGGTTGTTATAGTTTGAGGGATACCGAATCGGTATACGATATGATCCCTTACAAAATCGGCCATGATAGCCGAAGTCACAGTTCTTAGAGGGATTGCCTCCACCCATTTGGTGAAATAATCGGTGGCGACCAGAATAAACTTGTGCCCCTTGCTCGATGGTGGATAAATTTGGCCGATAAGGTCTATTCCCCACCCCCTGAACGGCCATGGTTTGATGATGGGATTCATGGCCGATGCGGGTGCACGCTGGACATTTCCGAACTTTTGACACTCCTGGCAACCCTTATAATATTTGAAACAATCTTCAAGGATCGTAGGCCAATAGTACCCATTGTTTCTGATCATCCACTTCATCTTATGTGCTGATTGATGAGCTCCGCATACCCCTTCATGGATTTCTCCCATTAGAGTCTTGGCTTCTTCTGTCCCGAGGCATTTAAGAAGAACACCATCGACCGTTCGGTAGAACAGATCATCTTCGAGCAACACGTACTTGGTAGCATGAAAGCGCACTCGTCGCTCCACCTTTTTGGACGGATCTTTTAGGTAATCGGCAATTTCCTTACGCCAATCGTCAGCTGCAAGCTCTAAGGCCATGGCGCCCGGAATCGGCCGATACCCAGATGCATGTTGAGCGAGTTTGTTTGCTTCTTCGTTGCGGTCTCTTGGGACGTGTTCGATTACTGCCGATCTGAATTCTTTCAACAGCTGCAAGCAATCTTCGTGATGGATTCGCAATATGTCATCTTTGCACTCAGCTCTTCCGGTTAGTTGATCCACAATTAGCATTGAATCTCCGAAGATCTCGACAGAATTGGCCTTGATTTCTCTCAATAATCGTAAGCCTTTTAATACAGCTCTGTACTCCGCTTGATTGTTTGTGGCGGCGGTTTCTATCGGCAGAGAAAAATCATATCTTGCCCCCCGAGGCGATATGAGAACGATGCCGATTCCCGATCCGACTCCGCATGATGACCCATCAAAAAATAACTGCCAAGGCGCTAGTTCCACGAAGGCGATCTCTGGCCCACAGTGCTGTGCGACGAAATCGGCCATGACTTGACCTTTGACGGCTTTTGCCGATTCATACCGTAGGTCAAATTCTGATAAAGCTAAAATCCATTTACCGATTCGCCCTTTCAATATCGGCAGTGACAGCATGTATTTCACTACATCATCTTTGCATACGACTATACACTCTGCCGACAGTAGATAGTGTCTGAGTTTGGTGCACGAGAAGTAAAGACACAAACACAAACGCTCTACTGGAGGATATCTTGTTTCGGCATCCAGGAGTCTTCTACTAACGTAATAAATCACCCGTTCTTTGCCTTCAAACTCTTGGACTAGAGCCGACCCAGTAGCTTTTTCATCGGCTGATAAATATAGTTTAAACGGCTTACCCGTTTGAGGGGGAACTAGGACTGGGGGCGAGACCAAGTATCGCTTGATGTCTTCTAACGCCTTGCACTGTTCTTCTCCCCAAATAAATTCTTGGTCTGGCTTCAACTTTAGAAGTGGTGTGAACGCCTGGATCCGTCCAGATAGATTAGATATAAATCTTCTGATGAAGTTTACTTTGCCGATTAGAGACTGTAGCTCAGTTTTGTTCTGTGGGGCGACGACTTTGTTGATAGCCGCTATGGTCTTCTGATTGACTTCAATACCTCGTTCGTGCACCATGAATCCTAAGAACTGTCCGGCGGAGACGCCGAAAGCGCATTTGTTGGGATTCATCTTAAGACCATGTTTTTTGGTGCACTCTAGGACCCTTCGCAAATCGGCTAGATGTTCTTCGTGGCTTTTGGACTTGACTACAACGTCGTCGATATAGATCTCCACCAGGAGGCCGATGAGTTTGTGGAAAATATAGTTCATGGCCCTCTGATATGTAGCACCAGCATTCTTCAAACCGAAAGTCATCACCACCCATTCGAATAGACCAAGATGTCCTGGACATCTGAAAGCCGTTTTGGGTATATCCTCTTCGGCCATGAGTATTTGATTGTATCCGGCGTTCCCATCCATGAAGCTAATAATTTTGTGCCCCGCGGCAGCGTCGATCAGCACATCGGCCGTAGGCATGGGGTAGCCATCCATCGGTGTGGCCTGATTAAGATTTCTGAAATCAACGCAAACGCGCAGCTTCCCGTTTTTCTTATACACCGGTACGATATTAGAAATCCACTCGGCGTAACGACATTGCCGAATAAATTTCGCTTCAATCAGCCGAGTTATTTCGGCTTTTATGTCTGGTAAAATTTTAGGATTGCATCGCCGTGCGGGTTGTTGGTACGGCCGATACCCTGGTTTTATGGGTAGCCGATGTTCAACAATAGATCGATCTAATCCGGGCATCTCGTGATACTCCCACGCAAAACAATCCTTCAATTCTCTTAATAAATTTGTCAATTCACACTTGTACTCTGGATCTAAATTTGCACTAATAAAAGTCGGCCTTGGTTTGGTCCCGTCACCTAAATCTATCATCTCTAATGAATCGGCCGACGTGAATCCGTGTCCCAGCTTCCCGTCTTCTCGGGCGAACTGATCCATTTATTGCGCTTCTTCGGAGCCGACTGCTCGGATCGGCTGTAGGCCAAAATCGGTGACCTTCAGGAAATCAGTTTCCCACACCCTACCCGATATGCACCTGACGGTTTCGCAGCTCCATTGCTGTGCGTCGGCTGCTGCGATGCTGTACGCGGAGTCGGCTTTGACCACCTCGATGTCGTCGCCGACCCATTGTACCAGGCATTGATGCATAGTTGACGGTATGCAGCAGTTTGCGTGTATCCAGTCTCGTCCAAGAAGCATATTATAGGACCCTTTGCCATTAATGACGAAAAACGTGGTAGGAAGGGTCTTACTGCCGATGGTGAGGTCGACGCAGAGGGCACCGCGGGCGTTTGACACCTTGCCTTCGAAGTCCTTGAGCATCATGTCCGTCCTGGTTAGGTCGTCGTCGCTCTTTCCCAGCTTTCGGAGGACGGCATATGGCATGATGTTGACGGCAGCTCCCCCGTCGACCATCAATTTAGTGAGGGGGCGACCGTCAACATGCCCTTTAAGGAACAACGCCTTCATATGTTGTCGTTCGTCGTCTTCGGGCTTTTCGAACGTGGCCATCATTGGTTCTAAACTCAACCGTGATGTTTGTTCCTCTATCGCCGACACATCCTGTTGATCGGCAGGAGTCATAAACTCCATCGGCAATATGAAAACCATACCGATTTCGGCTGCTGATTCGTCGCCCGCCGACTCATCGTTGCCCTTGTCGTTTCTTTTGGGGCGCCACACCCGAGGCCCTTCTTGCTTTTTGCCTATCGTGCCCTCTTCTTCTTGCTGCTCCCATTGGCGGAGGCGTTGGATTCTTCGTTTTTGTGATTTGGTTAAACCGTCGGGGCACCATCTAGGGTTTATTGGCCTCCTTTCTTTCCCGGCGCGTTCCCATTCTGGTTCGCGTCCTAACGGGTTCTCGTCTGTTACCCGGGCATCGGCCATGTCTTCGAGCCGGCTGTGAACGCTGGCTTTGCTATTTGATTGACCGTGTCGATCGGTCCTGCCCCCCTGCCTATTATAGCTTCTGCCTTCTGACCGATCGTATCGGTCACTTCTGCCCCCCAGCCGATCACGCATGGAAGGGCGCTGATCATCTGGGTTACGCCGGTTCCAGCTGATCGGTTCTGGCCTTCCCTCTCTGGAGCGGGACCTCGTGAACGGCCGATTGCTTCGATAGGGACCGTTGCACTCTGGGCAAGTATCGGCCGATGGAAGTCTGAGGTTATTTTCCCAACAATGGATGAAGAATGGGCATCTCCAATGTTCCTCATGCCGACGCATTGCTTCCTCTCGGGACCTCGATCGTTCATGTTGGCGTTGGTATTTTTGGAGCAGGAACTGGGAAGTAATGCGTGGTCCTTCTGGCTCACCGTCGTCGGCCTCCATCCGTCGCTTCCCCTTGATGTCTTTAGACGTGATTTGATTCCTGGGATCGACAGCGCCACTCCTTTTTGCCGATTCGGATGTCAGCACTTTTGTTTGGAGGGGATTCTTACTCGTATCCACCATGTTGGTAGGAAAAGGATGCTGATCAATCTTCATTGGTTTGGTCGGTTTTGTCGGCATTTCAAATTTGAGTCTGCCCTGCTCAATGGCCGACTGTATTTGTTGTCTGAAGATCTTGCACTCGTTGGTATCATGTGACGTGGCATTGTGCCACTTGCAATACTTCATCTTCTTCAACTGTTCGGCAGAGGGTATCGTGTGGTAAGGCGAGAGTTTAATCTGTCCTTCCTGGAGTAGAAGGTCGAATATTTTGTCAGCTTTAGTTGTATCGAAACCAAACGCTTCCGGCTCCTTTTTGCCGAATGGGCATGATATCGGCTTCTTTCCCTTAATCCACTCTGCAAGTCCGATTTCGGCGTCTTCTTCATCCTCTACTTCTTCCAGGAATGCTACTTTCTTCTGGAAATTCCTCCTTGGATCAAATGGACGCACCTCCTGCCCGGACAATCGGTGGACAATCTGGCTCAGGCTCTCGAACTCTTGTGAAGCATATTTCTCCTTAATGTGTGGTAGCAGGCCTTGGAAAGCTATATCGGCCAACTGTGCATCGGTTAGAGCCAGGGAGTAGCATTTGTTTCTGATTTCCCGAAACCTCTGTACGTACGAGGGTATCGGTTCATCACTTCGTTGCCGGAGGCTAGTTAAATCAGACAACTTCATTTCGTGGACTCCAGCATAGAAGTACTTGTGGAACTGCCTCTCTAGATCGGCCCATGTGATAATCGAGTTTGGTGGCAAAGTGGTGAACCATTGGAAAGCCGATCCAGACAAAGATGACGAGAACAACCGTACCCGTAGGGCATCCTGCGTAGCTGCTTCTCCGCATTGGATGATGAATCTATTCACATGTTCCACGGTAGAAGTATCATCCATTCCGGAAAATTTAGTGAAATCCGGAACTTTGTACCGATGGGGAAACGGCAACAAGTCGTACGTAGATGGGTATGGTGTTCTGTAGGTATAGGTTTGCACCTTCGGCTTCAGGCCGAATTGTTCTTGCATTACCTCCGCGATTTGCGCCGTCCAATCCGGTTGTTGTTGGGGAATAATTGGCGGCGGAATCGGTACATGTTGATAAATCGGAGGTTGAATAAAAGGGGATTGGTGAAAAGGTGGTATCTGAGTATAAGCCGGTGGTGTAGTAAAGGACGGCTGCTTGTAGGCACCACTCGTTTCATCATATAGCATGAGCTCTGATGTCTTGTTGACCTCCGGAGCGATAGGTTGGTATGGTGGTATGATCGGCCGAGTGGCCGTTTGGGAGGGTGTCTGGAACGGAGAATTTCCTTGGCCGACCGATTGATTCAAACCGGTCGTGTGTATGGGTGCCCCCCAGGGTAAAGGGATGACTGGAGGGAGTGGTGCAGAGGACGGCTGGATGGAGCCGTATCCCAAAGGGGTTGATGATGTGGAAGCACCAGATCCTCCGACTAAAGATTGGATCGGCTGTGAAGCCTGATAAGCCTGATTTGGTGGAATCGGCTGAAAATACGTAGGCCCCCTATACCCCTGTGGTATACCTCCGGCGAAGGAGTTGACAACAGCATTGTGCACCATGTTTGAAAGTACCGGGGATTGGTTGACGAAAGCGTGATGAAGAGATTGCTGAATCATATCGGACATTTTGTCCGAATCTTCTGAAATCGTGATCTGGCGGGGAGTAGGGAAAGGAGACTTTTTAACAGTTTCCCCGCTCCTGGAACGACTGAAAGATTTCAAGCAAGTTTTCCGGACTTGCTCCAAATACTGATTCAGATCTTCTTTTTGGTCGTCCTTTAGATTTGCTTCCGTCACTTCGATGACGTTATCTTCGGAGACTTCAGCAGCTTTCGACATGACAGCGGTTGTAATGGTCCCACCGGGCGTGCCAAAAGTGTGTTGGCGCTAGAAATCGGTCAACCGGATCCCAGCGGCCGACACACGACCCGGGAGAATCTGCTTAGCTCCTGTTCGGGTGAATGCCCTGGTGCGGTTCGCGCGGCGTGCCAGCCAATCTGACCTGTTGATTGGCAAGGAAGAACACGTATCAAATTCAGTAACTACGATCGGCTAAGTTTCCGATCGAGATAGCTTATCGGCAGATCGGCCGATTTACTGTGGTAAAGGAATCGGCTACAAGATGGCACGATCCTTATAACCTCGTAGATAGAAAAGTATTAAAGTAATCGGTACAAGGTATGTAGTAACAGCACTAGGAAAAGATCTAATCGGCAACAGATGGATCTGGCAACAGAAAGTAATGAAAGCCGATACTACCGATTCCTAGTAGGATAACTGGTGATAAAAACTAGAAAAACAGGTAAAAACCTATGAATCTAGCCGATATCGATAACTGATGAATAAATCTAAACGAAACAACAGCGATACGCCGGAAGTTAAAGCTTAGATATTACTCGATAAACGGAACTTACAGAATCGGCCGGAGATCAAGATGATGCAGCCCTGCCAACTCGCACGAACTCGTGAGAAAGAAAAAGTGATGGCGAAGTCGCCTGCTTGAAAGTAAGTATGAAGAATAAAGTAACTTGTTGTATTGATTGATTGTTGTCTACAGATTTACAAAGGTAGCTATTTATAGCCCCGTACAAATAATCTTCTTAACCGACTAGGACTCTATCTCTAATTCAAACAGAAAACAAATATCTACAAGCACAATCCGTGCTAAACTAATTACCCCACGCTTCGTGGGCTGAACTCCACCTTATCTTTCCACCTTCCCAAGCCCATACAGGCCCACTTTAGTCCACCTTCCTGATCGGCCGATTTCTCATCAGCAAAGGATTGCCGATTGGGAACCTGACGTATTTACTCTGAAGTGAAGTAAAAGCCTCTTGACCGATTCCGCACTGTAGCCCCTTTTGACCGATTCCCATCTGCACTCCTTCGATTTCCTTCTTCTTTGACGCCGATTCTACTGATGACGAAATCCGACGTCAACACCCACCAATGCCACTGGTTACACAAAAAAACATTTCATTCTATTCTCTCTTCTATTCTCTCGAGCCCCACTCGCCGCCAGAGCCCCGCCCGTCGCCGCCCCCGTGGCCGGCCAGCCTCGCCGCCCGCCACCCGCTGCCCGTCGCCGCCCGCCGCCTGTCGCCGCCCGCCGCCCGTCCTCGCCCGTCGCCACGCCCGCCGCCCGTCGCCGCCCGCCGCCTGTCGTCGCCCGTCGCCGCGCCCGCCCCTCGCCGCCGCCTGCCGCCGCGCCCGTCGCTCGTCGCCGCCTATCGTCGCCCGTCCTCGCCCGTCGCCGCCCGCCGCCTATCGTCGCACGTCGTCGCCCGTCGCCGCCCAGCCCGCCGCCCGTCGCCGCCCGCCGCCTCCCGTCGCCGCACCCGTCGCCCGTCGCCACCCGCCGCCCACCCCGCCGCCCAGCCCGCCACCCTCCCCGCCGCCCGTGGAGGGTCTCCCGTGTGCAGCACAGTGCAGTGAAAAAAGGGAAGAAGAGGATGGGATAGAGAGGATGACAAGTGGGGCCTTAATTAGGAGGCAACAATGGCAATCCACACTGAAATCGATCTTTTTTTGGAGCTGAGAGCACCATCTAGCCAAACACCCCATTTTTGTTCTGGAGTTTTTGAGCGGAGCTGGCTCCATGTGGAGTTCAGGAGTGGAGCAGCTCCACTCGAAGTTGGAGTCATGTCAAATAGGACCTAAATTTAGAAAAATGTGGACACCAGCGTCTAGTCGAGGATTTGAACTTGCTGGTTAGGTTTCCCCACCGAGGAATCTTACGAGGGAAATATTTTTATCCCA
>NC_028454.1:13302870-13327453 GCF_000263155.2 Setaria italica | reverse complement strand
AGGCGCCCTCCCGGAAGAGATCCTGGTAGCGGAATGCTCGCATTCCGGGCGGCGCAGATAGCCAGGCAGACCTGGGTATCGTCAGGCACTGGGTCCACCTCTGGACGTGAGCCACGTACGTGATATATATATATATATATATATATATATATATATATATCACATATGAGTTTCATGTGTGGCTATGTTAATAATGTGATTTTATTATTTCTTCCAATTTATTTTTCCTCTTTTCTTCCTCTTTCCTTTTCCCTTTTCTTTTTTTTCAATTCTTCTTTTCCTCTTCCCTTCCTATCTGTTCATTCTCTTCTTCCTTCCTTATCCATTCAGCTCGGCCTGGCACTGCCTCCACCCGTGGCGCTCGCCGGCTCATGCCTCGCCACCGGCCATCCCGTCCCTCGTCAACCCCGCCCACCTTCCCCCGCGTCATCACCCTCTATCGCGCCTCCACGGCCTCTGCCCTGCCTCCCCTTTGTCACACCCTGAATTTTTTGAATTTCAGGATGTGATTAAAAGGAATAATTAAACAATACTTTTCTCATAATTTTTCAAAATTTTACCAAAATTTATTTTTCTTTACAGGAAATTTAGTATAGGAAAATAATTGTTTATTTTTTAAATTAAATAAGGTTCTTCTATGTGTTGCATTCATGCCGATGCATCTTGGTGTTCCTTGGGTGCAAAAGGTTTCAAAATGCGTTTAGACATTGTCCAGATCCTTCTGAGAATTTTCCAGCTTTCCTGGAATTTTTCTCATTTTCCTACAGCTAAATCTAATTTTTTGATGGTTCTAAAATCCTTTTCACGAGCTCCAAATATTTTATTTGGACCCCTCGTGTTCCAATCTATCTCTAGGATTTTGTTTTCCTGAATTTTTAGGATTTTTAGAGTATTTTTTGTGGATTAAATGAATTATCTAAATTTTATTTCATGAGAATTGGTTCTGGAAAAAAAAAAGAAAACCCTTTTTCCCAGGCTGAGCCCACGGACCCGACCTGCTCAGGCCCAGCAACCAGCCTGCCAAGCCCATCGGGGCTCGTGGCCATGGATCCCTGAGCTGCAGGCTGAGCATGCCGCCGCCGCCCTCCCTGCCTTAGCGTACACGCCTGGGGCACACGCCCTATAAAGGGTGAGCGCTCGAGTCCCTGCCTCTCCCTGCTACCTGCGCCACCTCGCCCCGACCTCATCTAGCATAGCGCCGCCGCCTTGCAAGATTGCTGGACGAGCCGGGCGCCGCCGCCGGTTTTCTACCCGATTCGCCGTGTCTGGGCACCCCAAGGCGAAGCAGCTGCCATCCCGAGCAGCACCTCGATGAGCTGCGCCCGTTTCACCGGTTCCCGTCGTCTTTCTGCCGCCGGAGCGCCGCCGCCACGAGGAGCCCGAGCCGACTGCTATATTCTTCCGCCGGCGGCCAGATTTTGGCTGCCTCTATCTCTCTTCGTCGCTGGTGAGTGCATCTACGGGATCATCTCATCCACCTCCTGCGTCGCCCGCCTGAGACCTTAGCTCGCCGGAGCGCCGGCGAGCCGGTCGGCCAGAGACCACGGCGGGAGGAAGAAGATGACCCGCCAGTTTTGCGTCTAGCCCCCTTGAGAACCATGTAATGTTTCCCTCCTTTCTTTGTGTCTTCGCGAACTTGCAGATAACCCCCAAGAAGTTTTAGTTTACCTAGATCCAATCCAGCCCGTGGTTTTGCAGATCTAACCCCGACCTTAGATCTTTTCATGAGCACTGTTTCATGTGCCTTGGGAATTTTTCTTGCTAACCCCTGAAGTATGCGGTTAATTACGTTTAGACCCTTGCGACCTTGTTTAATCCATAGATTCTACGTTTTAACTCTGTTTGAGTGATTCTTTCACTCACGCGTTCGTCTTAACGTGCAGAGTAGTTTTGTACCGCTTTTCAGTACTGTTTTTAATTTAGTTCTTTTATTTGCTTGTATGTGCGTGCTCTGGATATTTGTCTTGGATGATTGATGCAAGTACAACAAACGTACTTCGAGGACATTCAAGAGAAAGAAGTTGAAGATATTCTGAGCAGCAACACTACTTATAGAAAGGCAAGTGTATCCATGTGATTTTGTCCCAATAATTTTATTTAATCACTATTGCTTATGCTTGCATTTAATTTGATGGGTCCTATTAAGGTTTGTTTAGTTTTTATGATAATTTCTTGTCAACCTGGGTTTATCTTTCTGTTGGGTAGCTATGCTTAGCTACTATACTTGGGTTATGGTGGTTCTAATGAACATTGATGATAAACCTATTTTATTATGCTATACCTTTATTTAATACAAGATTACAATGCTTAATTGGAACATGGAGCGACCACCAGGAAAACAGTGCAACCACAAGAACTATAATGGCTCTGGTCTTGGCTGAATAATTAGAAACTCTAGTCTGGGGTAATCTTACCGAAAGGGCAGGAGGAGCAGCGGTAGATTGGGTGTGATGCCTTGCTACTGATCCAGAAACCTTAGCGGGTTACCGCTTACTAGCAAATCTTTATAAAGGCCTCGTAGCGTCTTTATGGTCACACCTCGGTAGTGTGATGAGTGCCTGATCAGCACAACATGGTTTGGTTGGTTTGAACTTTTACGCGACTTGTGGGTAAAGATGTGCAACCTCTGCAGAGTGTAAAACTGATTGATCAGTTGTGCTCATGGTATAGAGCGGCCTGGACCCTCACATGATTAATATACTTGAAGATGGACTTAAATTGTGGTTATGGTTGTGCCGTATGTTTATGGCTTATGTTTATGTTAATTGTGATTGGTATATACTTATACCTTAGTAATCAGGTGCTAATAAAATTTGACCAACTAAAAATGCTTAATGTAGTGAACAAGTCAGCATTTCCTTGTCTAAGCCTTGCATTCATATTCTTCCCGCACTTGTTGAGTACGACATATGCTCACCCTTGCTATAACTAACATTGCTCAGAAGAAGAAGCTACTATGAAGATTGTTGTGAAGATGGTGCTGAATTCTAGGCGTACGCAACCCCTAGTCGATTGCCTGTGAAGTTTGGAGCCTCCGTTTCTAGGAATAACCTATGTATCTCTGATAGTCTTGTAAGTCTTTTTGTATTTTTTTATGTGATACCGTTGATGTTATTCACCTATGATGTCCTTATATGTATGAAACTTAATCCTGGCATACATATAGGTAGCACTTGGTTTTGTTTTAAAACCGGATGTGACACCCCGTGCTGTTAATTGGCGCAGTGGTGCCGGGTCGCCCTTCCCCCGTGCCTCCAAGGCCGCCGCCCTCACCTCTCCCGCAATCATCGGTGCCTTGTCGCCCTCTGCCCCAAGCTAGCTCCGCCCCACGCCGGGCAGCCCCATTCCGTCCTGCACCGGCAGCGCCGAGGCCCAAGCTGCCCCCCCACCCCCCCTCCCCCCTCCGGCCCCCGCGTTGTTTGTGCACCGCCGCCCAGTGGCAAAATATTTATAATTTCGATAAAAGGATAAGGGCGCATGCGTATTTTTGCATTCGTGGAGATGGATGAGCCGGGGAAAAGCTATTTTTTTTGCTTCTCCCACATAGTAGAAAATCTGGTGCAGCTTCTATCGGCTTTTGCGCACGAGCCGTTTTGCACGGGAGTGTTAGGGCTTCTTGAGAAGCCGCACATGAAACTCTGCCGGCTAAATAAAACGGGCCATCATCAATTCTGACAAGGCTATAGCAGCTTTGGAAAAGCTTCCTGCCAGTGGAGCACAGTCCATTCCATGCGCAGCAGGAGGGGCCGTATCGGTGCCGTGGCTGGCTGGGCTGGGTTTGTTGACTTGTTGTTGGCGTCGTACCCTTCCGCTTGTCGCGGCGGGAGTCCATGCATTGCTCCTTGTGACTAGCTAGCAACAGCAGCATGCATGACAGCCATGGACGGATGGTTGGGAGGTCCCCCAGCCTCGATTGAGCCACAACTATGCATCCTGCTGTCATCAGCCCGGCCGGCGGCGGGGCCATGCATGCATGCATGCCCAACTGTGCCTGACGACGACGGCCGGGCGGCTGTCGTCATCATATGCGTCGCCGATCGAGGCGCCGGTTGATCCGATCCGTGCCAAAAACAAGCGCAGGCCCCATTGCCCTTTTGTAACCTAGCTTCTTGCAAGTTTTTATTTTTTTTACCGGCCGGACGACCGATCTGAATTCTGATGCCTGATGGGTGGTTTTGGGGAGGAGGACGGGAGAGATTGGTGAGCGTGAAATCTGAATAATAACCGGACGGAAACGGCCGTGTCTGCGGTGGTGCTATGCGGGCATGTGAGTTGGCAGTTCTCGCTTTCAGGCTACTGCTGCTAGCTGCATACGGACTGCAAGTAAGACAGGTACTGTCCCGCTGGCCGATCAGGACAGCAGCCCCTGTGGCCCAAGCCCCACTGTTTGCATGCGGTGCAACAGCCTCTCACAGCGGCTACAGTAGGCAGCAGCGCCCTCGCCATCGCCACTTCGTCACCACTCACCGGCAGAGTAAACTAGTAGAGTGAACAACACTCACACAGCTCGTGTCACTGCGCTTTCGCCGCTGTCGGTCGGTCTCCTGCCCGTCGCCGTCGCCTGCACGAAAGAGCACGGTGGCCATCCCATCATCCGTCGCCGTCGATCACGGCACTACCGCCGGCTGGACGTGTTCCATTGCTCGCTCGTGTGCCAGCCTGCCAGGGTTCATTCAGTACTCGCCATCCCGGCCGGTTTCGGCCGGTGCCGGTCGGAGGTTGTGCGACCGGTCGGAGCCTCGGAGGGTGCCTGCATCTGGATCTCCAAGTCGTCGCCCCAGCCGGTGGCGCATTGATGTGCGCTCATCAGCTCGCACGGCCGGCGGCACCATCCTCATCCTCTCTAAAGCCGGGTCCGTCTCCATCGAACGAAGGAGCCTCTGGAGCCCCCGCGCGCGCTCCACTTCCACTCCACTTGCCCGTAGTACGCCACGGCATCTCCATTTATCGCGTCCAGCGCGGCGTCGTACGAGCCAGGCGCCCGCCGATCCGTCTCAGAGCTTTTGGATCAATCAGCCAGGCCGCCGGGGACGATGGGCCACGGCGGCCGCATTTACGGCTCTCATGTGCTTCTCATGTTCCGTTCTGCGCCGGTACAGGGGGGCGGCCGATCGGGATCCATTGGCCGCCCGCCTGCGGACGGGAACGTGGCCTGAGCCTGAGCCGCCTCCCTCTCGTGCATGGGCGAGACCCCCTGCAGAGTGCAGTGCTGTGCCCGGCCACCATTTTGTCGGAGTTGTCATGATACACCGGCAGCCGCGAACTCCACAGCGCCATGCACGACGCATCGCTGTCTGTCTGTCCACTCCACCCACGGATCGATCGTATTCGTATTCAAACCTACCGCTCGCTACCCAGCAGCTGTCAACAAGTACTGCCGGCTCGTGCCGTCGGGGTCGGGGGGGTCCGTCGCCACCACCTGCTAGCTCGTCGCGATCCAGGGCCGGGTGCGTCGTGCATGTGATGCTCCCCCGTCCCCGAATCTGAGGAGCTGTTGGCTTCCGGCTACAGCCACCGGCGCCGGGCGGGCCGGCCGGTGACTCGCTCGCTCGGTGGTCGTCGTCACTTCTTTTGGTGGCATGCGGGCGCCGGGCGGGGTGGCCGTGCAGGTGCATGTGATTCGCTCCGTTGGCTGTTTCTTGAC
Source organism: Setaria italica (assembly GCF_000263155.2). Lineage (NCBI taxonomy): Eukaryota > Viridiplantae > Streptophyta > Magnoliopsida > Poales > Poaceae > Setaria > Setaria italica. The sequence continues at coordinate 13,321,809 of NC_028454.1, read as the reverse complement.
CTGGATCGATCGATGCCTGTGCTTGTGCTTGACACTTACTGACAGGGCAAAGCTGAATGAAAGCTAAAGGTGCCAGACGCTCTCCAAACGGCAGATGCTACAGTACGCTTGTTGCGCCACCAAATCACTCTTTTTCTCAACAAAGCAAGCTCAAGGGATCTGGTTCTCCCTCCCCTCAATCTAAGATATAGATGTGACGGGTACGCGTCTTTGTTTCATTGTTTCGATCACTTGTAAAGTTGTATAGCATCTCTGCACGTACATGTGTGACCGGATTTAGTACAGATTCGACAATAATAGCTTTCATCTGTCGTGGATTAGTATGGTAGTACGGATTTAGTGTAGCATCACAAAGGCTTGTTAATTTTTGATCATTGAGTAATATAAGTTCAAGGTACCCAACGCATGCAAAAGAAACCGGTATGGTGATGTACTCTATTTGACAAACAAGGTATCTTCAACCATGATTTTTGTTTTACTAGTTTGCATGTTATTGTTATTAAGTTGTTGTTTAAGGTTTTGTCCACCACATTATCACAATTATAGCGTTCCCACTACCGGAAACTGGAATTTTCCTGTGTGCAGTCTATTTTCCATGACAGTACCACAGAAAGCACACATGACACATGGATATAGGAGTTACCCTGTCGGTTTTTATTATTGATGGTTCTTGGCGCAGAGGGAAAAATCGGTTTCTAGTAGTGTCCTAACATTAATTGTAATTTGAATTGCTCTTAATTTACTGGACCAAACATTACCCTCTTTGCATATTTGAACTGCTCAATTATTAATGGGTACATGCCAAAGTGAATATATACACATTTTTCTACCGCTGGTTGGAAATGTATAGTCATCTCAAATATTACATAAAATGCAACATTTTATGCAGTAGCTAAGAGAACTTGCAAACCTTGCAAGATATAACATCGATGGCCAGATTCATGAATAAGACACCATGCATGGTGTGGGTTTTCCGGAGAACACATGCACACTAATGTTCTAGATACATGAATAGAGCTGTGTTTGTCTTTTATATGCTCCTAGATCTTAGCTTTGCTGAGAATGAAACCTGGATGGCTGGTTAATTAACTTCTGTCATTGCTAGCCATTTTATCTAGGAGATTCTCTATATAATTAATACTATAACTTATCTCAGTGGTAATATAATTGTAACAACACACATCGTTATTGCAACACTACACTATAGCATAACGTGTATATAATACTATAACTTCTGTCATTGCTATGGACTGCCTGTATAAATCAAAATCATAACAACACTACACTATAGCATAGATCGCAGTGGTGTATTGCAATGGATCACGTGTATATAATATATGGATCAGTTTGCGAGCAACGCAAATTATATACCAGAGATCAAGGAGAACGAGACATGTTTAGAAGAAATAAGGTTGAGATACTCGGAGAACGAGACATGTTTAGAAGAAATCAGGTTGAGATACTCACATGTACTCATCTAAAAAAAAATACGAGGGACGTGTGATTTGATTCACATAATAACGCAAAATTTTATTAAGGGGTGTTTGATATAAGGTGCTGGGTCACATCGGATACTAATTAGGAGGATTAAATATGAGCTAATTACAAAACTAATTGCACAAATGGAGTCTAATTCGCGAGACGGATCTATTAAGCCTAATTAATCCATCATTAGCAAATGGTTACCGTAGCACCATATTGTCAAATTATGAACCAATTAGGCTTAATAGATTCGTCTCGCGAATTAGACTCCATCTGTATAATTACTTTTGTAATTAGACTATGTTTAATACTCCTAATTAGTATCAAATATCCGATGTGACAGGTGCTAAACTTTAGCCAAACAGGCCTAACTTGTGAGGCATGGCACTATAGGTAAAATCAAGAGTTGTCTGCATATAAATCCTCTGCATACGGCAGCAGCAAAATATTTGTCACAATGCAACTGCCGCCGCTGGGCCAGGCTAAATTAAGGCTGCAAAGTATGTACTACTACTTGCGATAACCACTTGTGCACTCATGCGTGCTGTGAATAGTATGGATGCATGTATAAAGTGTTAATTGCTCATTCCATGCTTCCAAGCATGCAAAGCACCCATCTCCCCCAAGGACAAGGAGTCAAGGAGGGTGAGAGGAGATAGCTGAAGAAGGGCCCAGCTGGGCTGCAAGTATCATGAGACATTGAGACATGCCTCCTCTCATCATCTCATCCCCACAGGAAAAATGACCATCCCCCTACTAAAGTTACAGCGACGACGACAGGGGCGGGCAGACAGAGGGAGCGAGTCCATGTGGAAGCCAATCAGAGAGTGGGATGAGAAGCGAGTGAAGCATGCCCCACATTGCATTTGCATCTCAGCATCTGCCACAAAGAGTTGCATCAGCCACTGCACGCTGCAGGCTACGGCGGCCTGAGGTAAAATGGTTAAAAAGCCGGCCGGGGGCATGTACTGTGCTAATGACACCCACAGCAGGGCCAGCAGGAGCGCCATGCAGACAGATCCTGTACTAATAACACGCAAAGAGACACAAAACCTTTTCCTTGTGTCATTCTTGCCGTGCCCAGTGATGGATAGATGGATGGAGTAGCTGTAGTATCATGGATGGCACAGGAAAGCTGCAGCTGCAGCTGCAGCTGCTGCTGCTGTCGCTGCGCCCTCCTGCAGTGTCCTGCTACAGCAGCAGCGGCAGGAAACCAATCACGTGCCGGACATTTAGGGTAAGAAAAAAAATATACTGCTAGATGAGGGTAAGACCATGCAATGCAGATATGAAATATGTAAGGCAAATATGAATTAGCAGTGCTGCTCAGTTTTCAAAAAAAAATGTAAGGCAAGGCTGTGTTGTTTTTAAAACAAGCTTAAAGTATACTACTCTTCTGGTGGCTTTGAGGTCATTAAATTTTTCAGCTACAAAGAAAGGCTTAGAAACAACAAGGCCAAAGATTAAAAATACTTAGTAGGCAGGTTGGAGTTTGGGGGATACTGGTTAGCTGCATAGAGTAATTTAAAACTTCAATAAAATATAAAATTGGGAGAAGATCTTAGGACAGGCCCAATCTGTTTCAAATGCCAATCAAAGCAAAGAGAGAACGAAAGACTCCTGTCCCCATCCACATATCTGGTTAACAACAACATCTACTAGCACTGGTAGCTCCTGAACCACAGGAGGAAGCGCAATAACCATCCATGCATCACCAACAAGAACGGGTGAAAAAAGCAAACAAAGCTTGAACTAGAGCAACTAGAACATCAACTAAACCTACTGGCTACTGCAATGCAACAAACAAGCCATCGATCTAGCCAATGTGCTGCATTCTCACAGGCCTAATTTCTAATTAAGAAGCTCCGAGTGAGTTCTTGAAGCAAAAACCAATGACACGAGCAGCAGATAGAGATCTAGAAAACCGACCGACCAACCAAACTGAGTGCTTGCTCCCCAACTTCGCTCCTCGCTCCATGTTGCAATCATCCATTGTCATCGGAAGCAGCAGCAATTCAACTACCTGAAATGGGGATGAAAATTGCATCAGAAATTTAGTCCAAGAAACGGCAATGCTGACACGATGAAGTAGAAATACAGTAGTAGAATTATGAGAGAATTCTCACAAGGGTGAGAGTGGAGGAGCTGAGGATGATGCTACTGGTACATGGTGTAGCGCTGAGTGCTCATGGTGGTTGGTGGTGGAGTAATCCGTGCTCCACTGCTGCTGTCAGTGGTGAGAAGCCGAGGACACGGACGGCGGCGTCTTGTCGCCATTGCCGCCGCCGCCGTTGTGCTCCTCGTCGCCCTGTATCCTGGTGGGGATGCGGAACCCGGGGAAGCCGACGCCGGGGGCGAACACGGTGGGGTTGAGCCCCCCTTGGCCTTGGTGGTGCTGCATCGGGTTGTCGGCTTCAACGGTCTCCGGCCATCCTCGGTCGGAGGGCTGGTTACTGGACTGAAGGGGTCCCCTCTGGAAGAAGAACTGGCTCTGGCCGGCAAGCGCCGCCTGCATGTGCGCCGCCTGCTGCGACACGTTGAACAGGTAGCCGCCAGTGCTCCCGCCGCCTGGGTCGGGCACGTTCCACGGCACCATGCGCTGTTGGCCCTGAGCTTGCTCGGCCCACATGGCGCCGCCGCCGCCGAACGAGTAGCTGGCGGCGCCGGGGAAGAGCGCCTGCTGCGCGGAGCCATTGCCGCCGTGGCCGTGCGACCGGTCCTGCTGCTGCTGGAACATGGGGTCTGGGTGAGACTGCAGCGACAGCCGGAGCTCCTGGCTGTGGCTGCCGGTGCGCGACAGGAGGTCAGGCGTGTAGCTCTGGAAGCCCATGGCCGACGACTGCGCCGCCGCCGTCGACGAGGACGCCTCCCCGCCTGCCGTGCCGGCCATGGGAAAGAACGACTTGATCGTGTCCGCGATGGAATCGGAGTCGAGCGACGCCGGAAGGAAGCCCGTGCCGCCGGCGCCACCGCTGGCTCCGCCCGCGCCGGGGAAGTCGAAGGACGTGTGCGCGACGGTGATGGCCTGCGCCTGGTCGTCGGAGTTCTCGGCGGAGTCGGGGTGCGTCGAGGAGGACGGCGGCGCGGCGGCATTGGCTACGGTGGCCGTGGGCTGCCACGCGGGCAGCACCTCGAGCTTGTCGATGGCGTCCTTGGCGTTCTTGATGAGCCAGTCGACGGCCTTGCTGGGGCGGTCGTAGCCCAGGCGGTCCTGCACGTCGTAGAACTGGATGGCCGTGTGCGCCGACAGGCGGACGCGGCGGTCGCGCGGCCCGCGCGCCGTACAGACCTTGCTGTGCCGGTCCTTGCGCCCCGTGGAGCGCACAATGTGCCCGCCCTGCACCGCCACGATCTCCCCGCCGCCGCCGCCGCCGCCTCTCACGCGCGAGTGGGACGCGGGAGTCGCGGCCACGATCTCGCCGCCTGCGCCTGCTCCTCCCCGCGACCGCGAGTGGGACGCCGCCGCGGGCGCCTGCGCCGCGAACTGGTGCACGTGGTGCTGACCGCCGACTCCCCCAAAGGAGAGGAGCTGCGGTTGGAAGCCGTGGTGGTGGTGGTGGTGGGACTGGCCGGCGTCGCCCATGGGCGCGAGAAGGGCATACTCGGCGGACAAGCCCCGCTGCCTCACGGCCGCCGCCGCCTGCAGGTGCTGGAGCTGGAAGACGGGGACCGGCGGCGGGTCTGCTTGGTCCTGCACTTCTTGGTGGAGCTGGAGCAGGCGGTGGTTGTGGTGCTGCTGCTGCTGCTGCTCATCTGCTTCCTGCTGCGCTCCTCCTCCTCCTCCTCCTCCTCCGCCGCCGCCGCCTCCGTCGCCGCCGTGAGGAACCCGGTGGTGGTGCCTCGGATCCAGATCCCCCGCCTGCTTGCCCGCCGCTACTGCTGCTCCGACTCCGACAATGCGCGTCCATCCACCTCGCCGGTGCCCATAACTAGGACGGCAAGAAACACAGAAAAAAACAGTCAGAAGAGTGCAGAAGGCGGCGGCATGGGAAGAGAGAGAGAGGAAGAGAGAGGAGGAAGGAAGGAAGGAAGGAAGGAAGGAAGTGGTGGCCAGGGATGGACACTGACCCAGGAGGAGCGGAGTGGAGTCACTGGAGTGGGGGACTAAACTAGAAGCAAGCAATCGGATGGATTGCAACATCACATTTAGCAGTGCAGTGGAGTGCAGGGGTGGGGGACGGGGGAGGCAAGGCTCGAAGCTTTCTCGCTTTCTTTTTCTCTCGGAGGGGGTGTTTGGGAAACACCTGTTAAAGTTTAACACCTGTCACATCGGATGTTTGGATGCTAATTAGGAGTAGTAAACATAAGCTAATTACAAAACTAATTGCACAGATGGAGTATAATTCGCGAGACGAATCTATTAAGCCTAATTAGTCCATGATTTGACAATGTGGTGCTACAGTAACCATTTGCTAATGATGAATTAATTAGGCTTAATAGATTCGTCTCGCGAATTAGCACAAGGTTCTGCAATTAGTTTTATAATTAGCTCATGTTTAGTCCTCCTAATTAGCATCCGAACATCCGATGTGACACTGTTAAAGTTTAGCACCTCGTATCCAAACAGCCCCGGAGTGTGGGAGCTCGCAGCGCCGGAGGCACAAGGGAGGCAGCAAGACAGGATGATAAGACTAGGATTTGGGATTTAGTGAGAAGAGAGAGAAGGTAGAGAGAGAAAGGGAGGGTTTTCTCTCTTGTGACTTTTTTTTGAGACTTTTTCTCTTGTGACTTGTGAGTGCTGCCACTCTCTGTCTCCCTCTGTGAGGGGAGAGAGAGAGAGATTTTTCTTGTGGAGTGCTTGGTGAGTGGTGACACTAGCTCATGAGTGAGAGTAGCTGGGATGGCTGGAGGTGGCTAGAGAATGAGCTAAGGTGCGTTGGAAGTTTGGATATGACCTGCTAAATAGATGTTCGGATGCTAATTAGGAGGACTAAACATGAGCTAATTACAAAATTAATTGGACAAATGGAGTCTAATTCGCGAGATGAATCTATTAAGGCTAATTAATCCATCATTAGCTTATCAAATCATGGACTAATTAGGTTTATTATATTTGTCTCGCGAATTAGACTCCACCCGTGCAATTAGTTTTGTAATTAGATTATATTTAATACTTCTAATTAGTATTAAACATCCAATGTGACAGGTGCTAAAGTTTAGTATGGGCTATCAAACACCCCCTAAATTTGGAGGAGCTGGGATGCGTGGGTTTGGCTGATTTAGGAATGAATCTGGATGATTGTGGAGATGGAGATGTGGCATGAGATGGATATTTATCTTCTTTGTATGCTTGCCTATAATGCCTTTGTTTGTTACTTATGTCTGTCGGATTCTTCCCGTTAGAACGGGCAGGTTGCGTCAAAATAACCACCGATGCAGTGAAACTTTAAAAATTCATTTCACAGAACTATGTACAAAGAATTCTAAAAAATTTCATATGCACGAGAGAACATATTATGTTAACAAGTGTAAAAGTCTCAAAGAAACTCTAGAAAAAAAAACCAGATTTGCGGGGAGAAATTAGTATGAAAACACTACAGTTCTTGATATTTTATTTTATTCATAAGATATGAGTTTGACAGACTGCAACAAAGGGGTCAAAAACAGGAAATGTTACAGAACACGGGTCTCCGTCCTTTATTTCCCCTCATTGTGTCTTGTTCCTTCTCCAATTTTATTAATGGCTCTTTGGTGTGGGTTCCATGATTCCATCAAGCTAGATGCTTTCCTCATCCCCACACATGCTAGTGATAAGCAAGCTTTAAAACGCCATTTTTTATTTATGATAGTATCCGTCTTCCTACTGTCGGTATCAGCTGTCTTAATAAGCACTGCTGATGACTCTCAAGTCTCCAAATTTTGACTGGAAAATAAAGGACAGCCCTAGAACTAACGGCAGAAAAATAGTTGCGTGCAAATTTTGCTCCATGACATGTCTGGAAATAAAACAACCATGATTGACTTGACGAGTGCACGTAGGATTTGCCGTGTGATGGGGATGTACCGAAACGCGCCGGCGCGGATCGGCAAGTGAGCCGAGAACGACGGCTGTTTCTGTTTAACTCCCGCTGATTCCCAACGTTCCGCAGGCTCCAGCGGCGGCGATCGGCAAGGCCTCCCTTCCCCGGGCGTTCCCGTTTCCCTAGCTCGTGCAGGTGCCACGCCCGTGCCCTTGATGGCTTGATGCCCATGGCGAGATCTGAAATCTGAATTCCGGCGAGACTGCGAGAGGCTCTGAGCTAGCTGTGTAGTGTGCGAGACTGCGAGTGTGTGACAGTGTGATCCTCGCCGCAACTTTTGGCTCTTCCTCCGGGCTGCCGCCTTTAAATTGCTTTGCTAACGCTACGCCATTGCCATGCGCTTTGCTGCTTTGCCAAAAGAGACGCGCCCTTTTCCCACACACATGGCGACGCACTGCCGCAACTACCAGCCTCGAATCTCACTGATGAACTCGTCAGGCAGAACGCTTTGCTGCTGCTGCTGCTGCTTCTGCTTCCTGTCCAGCGTCCGGGCAGACACGGAAACATTCCGCGATCCACCAGGGAATAAAATTTACCACCAGCACCTGGGCTAGCTCGTACAGATTTCCCATTTCTTTGTAGGAGGAATTAATTGTTTTTTCTTCTCTCCCCGTGATCCGGTCCAGGCGTCCAGCAGAAGAGGTTTGGTTTATCTTAAGGTTGCTGTCATGTCAAGCGTCGCCAGATGTGATTGTTGGATGATTGGAACGGCCGGCGTCCGGCCGGCCGGCTGCACATGTCCATGTCCTAGTCCCTTGCAGCACAGCAGCAGCGCCACACCCAGCAGCCCAGGGGAGCATGAGAATCCAGCGGGGAACAAACGCACGCTGCCGGACGCCCCTTTCCCGCTTTCTTTTCTCCGCCCCTTGTCAAAGCTTGGGCACCATGCAAGGTGTACGCGCCATGCCGCCATGCACTTGCCAAGAGCCCAAAAGATTAGCTGCTGGTTCCGGTGAACTCCTCTCTTGGCAGCAGAACTGATACTCCGATCCATTTATCAGGGGCCTCTACGCTAGATCATCCAGCACCTAGCGTGGTGCCATGGCATGCCAGTGTTGTCCATCCACAGTTCCCACAAATAGCCAGTGACCCAGCAGTGTGCTTGTTGTGCGCACCACCGCGTAGCGTGCACTTGCTTGCAAAGAATACAATTCTCTGCCTATAAAACTAGCTAGAGGAGGGCCGACATTCGAAAAGCCGGTGATATTTTAAACCCCGGCCATTTTTTTTTAAAAAAATGGCAGCTTTCAACTGGGGCGTATCGGAGGGCATGTGCATGCAAATTGGCCACATGAACAGTAGCATGCGAGATAGTAGAGCTAGCTTTAGACGTCCTCGTCGACTGGCCGACCTTCTGTAGTCGTAGCTGCTGCTGGGTATACTTGTATATTGTTCCTGTGGTCGCAACTTGTGGTTTTCTATGTGTGTCTGAGCGTGAGATTTGATGTTGACTGCAGACTTTTTGGTTGATTATGTGCGTGTAGATCGATCCATTGGGTCTTCTTGGCATGTACGGAGAATCATTGCTATCCTTGGCGTTTTTTTCTCTTTTATTTGTGGCCTCAAACGGGCAGCGTCGTAGCGGCTACGAACTGGCCGTCGTCACCTCTTCGTATGAAACTATGAATAACACAGCGACGTACCAACTTGGCTGCCTCTTTGGATAACAAAATTCCATCTCCACCGGCAGACCATACCTAGTGGCCGGATTATTTTTGCGTAAGATTTTCCACCGTGATATTCTGCTTATGGCCTCAAAACCACTTCGAATACAAATATATTGATGCTAAATTTGTGCACTATATAAATGTATATATAATTTAGCTAACTGCTATTTGTCAGAGTTTGTAACTCAGATCAAAATACATCTTACATTTCTGAATGGACGGAGTGAAACCAATTTTCCTATTGATCAATTGACTTGATTTTCTTAGAGCTCTTGGTTCAGGGTCCTCCAAGGCTGAAATGTAATTATAAATTGTAGGAAAAAAGTCACTAGAATGCAGTTATTATAAATAATCAGTCATCTAGGTTTAACAATCTGTCGGTGTTTAGACTAGCAACCTACCGAGGAAGACCTCAAAAGTAGTGGATTAGTTGGTGGAGTTTCAAGAAGAGTATGAACTTTGCTAGTGAACACGAGACAAGATTTAGATAGGTTTGGACCACCTTGAAAGCGTAGTACGCTACGCCACGAATGATATATTGTTGTATGTTAAAGTTCGGTCTCAATTGGTTTTGCCCATATAGGATGCCCTCTCCTCCTTTATATATTTCAGAATTACATTTTAAATCTCTTATAATTGGATATAATTTAGTAATTTGATTGGAGTACAACTATATACGGAGATTTCCAGTAAGACGATCTTCTGAGCTGATGGTAGATTTGTGGATCTAAAGCCTTCAGTTAGCCATTCTATGGACATACCTAGTATGAAACAAGAGATAATTCCTTATTTGACACCAGAAAAGTTACTCATTCCTTTCTTGGTCCTCTAAATTTTTTCGTTCCCTATTTGACATCGGGTATAACTTTGGTTCCTTATACGACACTCTGTTAGATTTTCCATCCGATCACCGTTAAATGCCATGTGAAAAGATGATTTTACCCCTCTAGAAGAATATGGGTCCCACCACAGCCATCCTTCTCCTTCCTCTCCTCCTCTTCTCTCCCATCGCCTACCACGACACTCCACGCTGCCACGCCTCCCCCGCCGCGCGGGCTAGCCGCACCTCCCCCACCCCTCCACGTCGCCTCCAAGCCGGCCGCGCCCCTCCCTGCCGGTCTATTCCGGACGCGGTGGCCGTCCCCACCCCTCCCCACGGGTGGGCGAGTGGGCTGCGGTTGAGCCGGCGTCAATGCCAGAGAGGCGAAGGTGGAGGGCGGCGCGGTGGGGGAAGGAGTGAAGCACGACGAGCATGCCCACGGCGGCCCTGTGTGGGCGCACGACAGCGGTGGCGGACCGCACGATGGCGCCACCACCTCGCCCGTCGACGTCGCAGCCGCCGCCTCTGATCCACCGCCCGACATCGCCCCCATCCCCGACCGCCTCCCCGCGCCGCCTTGGCTAGCCTCCGCTGCACCACCACCAGCGCCCCGTCGCCGTCCCCACCGCCACTGCTCCCGCCCGGGTTGTAGACGCCCCCGCGGGCAACCACCGTTCGCCGGCAGGAGATCGAGACGCCGGAGATGAGGGTGGGTGTGGTGGGGCCCACATTCTTCCATAGGGGCAAAATCGTCTTTTCACAGGGCATTTAACGGTGATGGAAAATCTAACAGAGTGTCGTATAAGGAACCAAAGTTATACTCGGTGTCAAATAGGGAACGATAAAATTTTGAGGGTTAAGAAAGGAACGAGTAACTTTTTTTCTAGTGTCCATGAAACAACTACATCCATATTGTAAATGTAGGATTTTTTTTTCTCCAACAAACACGTCGTAGATCGAAGACGACCATGATTATCAGTTTATCACGCTCTTTTGCTTTCCAAAAACAAAAGAGAGACCCTGTTGCTGCCGCAGCGTTTGGATTTCAGCTAGGCCTAGGCCAGCTATATAAGTAGGCTGCAAGAGGACGGGATGATTATTGATGACACAGACCGAGGTAGATGAGCTAGGTGAGGGCCATGCAAATGCATGCACGCCGCCGCAGGCCACTGCGTGCATGCATGCTGCGCCTGCAAAAAGGCCGAGCCAAAAATTATGTCGCCATGGTGCTCATCGTCATCCAGCAGCTAGCTAGTCTCAGCGCTACGCATGTAGCCAAATGTGGTAGCTGCCGGTCGATCAGGCGGTGGATCCCTTGACTCTTGTACCGTGCCGTGCCACACCGCTTCATGACATGCATGCGCCGCCGCAGCAGGCCCGGCCTACGCATGCTAGTATGCACTTGCCTGCTGCTGGCCCCTTTTCTTTCACGCGCATGCATGCATGCGAGCAGCTTCAGCTTTACAGTTGGGTCTATCTGACCCGTTGGACGACCGCCCTTACCTAGCCGCCCAGCGCTAATCATCAGTTAGCTGGCCTTCAGCGCCTATGCCGTCGTCGTCCCGGGTCCCGACCCACCGCCCGGCCTGCCGGAGACGCCCCCAACACTTGAATTGCAAACGCCAAGGCAAGCAGCCTACGGTGGTAGAGGATCGGATGGCCGGCGAGATTTGGCGTCGTCCAACTCATGAACGCAACCAGCAACGCCCATCGTCGCAGGCAGGCACCGCCGCTCCTTGTACTAGAAGCAGCAGCCGCGTGTCCAAACCCCTCTCGTCCTCGCTCCTTAACTTCGTCGTCTTCCTGACGGGACCGGACGCGGCGGACGGCCGGTCCAGACAGAGCTTGTAATCGTAGCGGTGGCCACGAATGGACCGGCCGGCCGGCCGGGGCGTGGTCTCGGTCCATCGGCCGATCGCCCATCCGAGCATATCAGCGGCCTTTGATGGATTATTGATTGATTCCTACCCTACAACGGCGACAGCGCTGCCGTGTCCGCGTGCCGGTGACATGTCCAGGCTCGAGTGATGGAGATCGGAGAGAAGGCGACAGATCGACGTGTGCGCTGGTGTGCTAGCTAAGCATAAATGGAGAAACATCTAGGCATCTAGCAGAGAAGATGATTAGTGGGCACTTGGAAGGCAAATTAAAGGACGACGCTCAAACTGCTAGCTAATCAAGCATGCAAGCAAAGGTTGTGGATGGCTCCGACGTACAGCTAGCTGCGTTTCCTCAGCTCCTGTGGCTCGTGACTCGCCAACAGCTTCAATTCATGAACTGAACAGGAGGAGCTGGTACCACCGGGAACAGTAGCGCAGTAGCAGTGGATGGACACTGTAGCTAGCTCGTTCTCCATGTCAGGCGTGTACAAAGTACAAACTACATCATCATCCAGTTCCTGCCTTCTTGCTCGTCGGTGGGGCTCCCATCCACTTCACTGCACACCACACCACACCATGTACGTACTATCTACTCATCCGGTCATCCCTCTATTAGATAAATTAGTTGATATCTTGTACCACAAGTACTAGAGGTTGTTTAGATTGGTACCATGACAAGTCTAGAGATAGAGTTAGAGATATAATTGGTTGTTGTAATCTAGTTGTTGTAAATCTAGCTGTAGTTTGGTTCCAATCTAAACCAACTCGTGTACATCTTGTAAGTCATGTAAGGGGCTCTTCCTTGCCTATATAACAAAGGTGTGGCCTCCTACGGGAGGTTCAACGCTTCCTGTCTTATTTCACATGGTAATCAAAGCCATCTTCTAAACCACATCCACCATGTCGAGCTCATCTTCCATCGCCGAGATGCCCTCCTCCTTCAGTCACCCGTTGACTAAGAAGCTCACCAAGTCCAACTTTGCCCTATGGAAAGTGTAGGTCCTCCTTGCCATCCGAGGAGCGCAGATGATGGCCTACATCAACGGGACTATCGTCCCCCATCACAACAGATTGATGCGGTGTGGCTGGCGCAAGATCAGCAGGTGTTCAGCTACCTCGTCCCATGCTATCCCGTGACATCTTGGCGCAAGTTGCGACCTTTGTCATGACGCGCAATCCTGTGGAGAGCCCTGGAGGAGATGTTCGCGTCAACAACGCGGGCATGTGCGGTGAACACCCGCATTGCTCTCGCCACCACCAAGAAGGGCATGGCTTAGATGCGTGCTCTTGGCGAGGACATGGCAGCTGCTGGCAAGCCCCTCAACGATGAGGAGATGGCGTCCTGCATCCTAACCGGCCTCGATCTGGAGTTCAATCCGATCGTCTCAGCGGTGTTGGCTCGAGTAGAGCCCATCACCATCACGGAGCTCTACACCCAGCTTCTTGCGTTCGAGCAACGCATGGATCTACTCTTAAGCAACTTGGGGTTCTTTGCCAACATGGCATCCCGTGGTCGTGGTCGTGGTCGTGGCTACCGCAGCGGCTGCGGGAATCAAGGCAATCAGGTTGAGGCACTGGTGGCCACGGTCGTGGCGGCAACAACAACTCTAACGAGCCCAAGTTTAAGTGCCAACTCTGCAAGAAGGATGGACACATCATGGCTGACTGCTGGTACAGGTTCGAGGAAGATTTTGTCGTTCCCGAAGAGAAGAGGGCCAACAGTGCAAGTGCCGGTTATGGTGTCAATTCCAATTGGTATACCGACACCGGAGCCTTTGATCACATCACTAGCAAGCTGGACAAGATGATTATTCATGATTGGTACACAGGAGGAGATCAAGTCCACACAGCCAATGGGGTAGGTATGAATATCACACACATCGGTCGTGTTATTTGTTATACCCCTGAACGAAAGCTCTTTCTCAATAATGTCCTACATGCACCTGGCACTACTATGAATCTCATCTCTGTTCATAAATTAGCTGCTGATAATGATGACTACTTAGAATTTCATCCAAATCTATTTTTCATAAAGGATCGAGCAATGAAGAGAATCCTTTTGGAAGGAAAGTGTAGAGGTGGTCTCTACCCTCTACCAGCTGCTTCCCTCAAGAATAAACATGTTCTCAGCATCTCTGGTGCTGTCAAACCAACCTTGGAGAGATGGCACCATCACTTGGGACATCCCTCTTATCAAGTCCTTTAGGAAGTCATCAAGAAGAATAGTTTACCTTGCTTGGTCGAGTCTAGGTTAAATTCGGTTTGTGATTCGTGTCAGATGGCCAAGAGCCCTCCGCTACCCTATCCAAAGTCGTCGAGTTAGTCTGCTTTTCCTTTACAATTAGTGTTCTTAGATGTATGGGGGCCAACTTGTGATTCTTTTGGAAAGTACAAGAATTATGTGAGTTTATCCACGACTATAGCAAATTTGTTTAGATCTATCTTCTTAAACACAAATTTGAAGTTTTTCAATGTTTCCATGACTTCCAAGCTCTTGTTGAATGACAATTTGATTGAACATGCAAACTGATTGAAGCGGCGAATATGAAAAGCTAAACTCTTTCTTTAACAAAGTAGGCATCTCTCATCCTGTTTATTGTCCCTATGCTCACCAATAGAATGGTGCAGCTGAAAGGAAACATAGGCACATTGTTGAAGTTGGCCTTTGCTCAATCTTCCATGCCCCAAAACTATTGGGATCAAGCTTTTCTAGCAGCCACCTATTTAATCAACAGAACACCGAGCAAGGTTATCCAACATCTAACACCACTTGAGCGCCTTCTGAACCTTGAAGTTGACTACAACTCTCTTAGGGTCTTTGGTTGTGCATGCTGGCCAAATTTGAGGCCTTATAACTCTTGGAAGTTGGAATTCCGTTCAAAGCGATGTGTATTTCTTGGGTACAACAACCTTCACAAAGGGTTCAAGTGCCTCGATGTCTCCAGCGGTCGGATTTATATCTCGTGAGATGTCGTTTTTGATGAGGAGGTTTTTCCCTTTTTCGATCTAAATCCAAATGCCGGCGCTCGGTTTACCTTGGAGCTCCTTCTTTTGCCTCCGGCCTTGCTTAATCCATCTAGTTTAGGGGGTGTACACTTACATGATCATGTGGACGATATGTCTCCTAATGGTACTGATGAGAATTCTCCAAGTGTACAGGAAAATGCACCTCAAATTGATGAAAACACCACAGCACAACCTGATTTTATGTAGCCATCCACCAGCGCGGAGCACGAGGATGATCTTCCGGTGGTGTCAGTACGAGGAGAAGGCGGATCCACCTCAGATCAGGTACCGTCAGCGCCGTCAGCGCCATCAGTGCGGGAGCTTACACGCGATCCGCCTGCGGCCAATCCAGTCGAGCCGTGTCTGGCGCTCGTGTCGCTCGAGCGCAGGGGGTAGGATCTTCTGCGCCACAACGTAGCGGCACGCTCAGGGCACACGGATTCGATGCGGCTGGCACTAGGCAGGCGAAGTTCAAAGGATCTTACTATTACTAATTGGAGGCTCCTTTTGAAGCCTCCAGGTGAAGCCACCTAGGATTCCTAGGTGGACACTCTAGAAAAAGAGAGAAATCCTAAAAATTCTCACAAAAAAGCAAAACATCCGACCATCAATCGATAGATTTAAATCGTCATAGCCATTGGATCTATTATGTTTTCTAAAAAATTACCCACCTATGCCATTATGAAAATAGCCTAAAGTAACCCCTAAATCTATATATAAATTACCCACCTCTGCCATTATATAAAATAAACTAAAGTAACCCCCTAATCTTTATCAAAATTACCCACTTATGCCATTATTAACAATATTTAAAATAACCTCCTAATTTGCAATTGAATTGCCTACCACTATTACTTAAAAAACTTAAAGTAACCCCTTAAATTTGCATCTATATTAACCACACCCGTCATTATTAAAAATAACATGAGGTAACTCTACATTTGAATCAAATAACCTTAATTAAAAATATATAGCAATATATGATTCTAAATCATCTGTATCTTTCACTATTGGTATACGATATAATAATTAAGGTCTATGCTCATGATATGTATCACCATTTATAAGGATATAAAATGATGAGAATATAGATTTCTATGCTAAAATTGTATCTCAAACATAAGATTCATTAAACAAATTCAAGCACATACCTGCGATGCAAAATGAAAAGTTAAAGATTATAAATATGGATGAAAATATTATAGAGTAATTACTAACTAAAATCTATCACAATTGGATGAAGATATTAAGTATATACCTACATAAGCATTGTGTGTTCGAATATTTAACAAATGAGAGCTAGCTTATGGTAATAGTTTTTTAGCAATGTAGTCTCTTTTTTTTCCATTGGAGGCTCCACATTAGTTCCCACAAGACAAGTCAGAAAAAAGAGATAAATTCTCATAAAAATTAAAAACATCAAACACTAATCCTGAAAACTATAATAATCATAGCCATTGATCTATTATATTTTCTAAAAAGTTACCCACCACTATCATTGTGAAAATATTCAAAAATGAGCTCTAAACCTAGATTTCAATTACCGAGCTCAGCTATTATAAAAAATAATCTAAAGTAACCCCATAACCTTCATCCAATTTACTAATACACATCATTATAAAGCATAACTTAAAATGTCATTCTAAAATTTTATCTATGTTATCTATGTATGTCGTTATTAAAAATAACCTAAAGTAAACATCTAAATCTTAATATAATTATCTTCATGTGCATCATACAGAAATATCAAAAAATAAACTAATATATGATTTTAAATTATCTATTTACGTCATTGTTAATATAAAAATACTAAGTTAAAGTATATACACATGATGAGTGCTACCATTTAGATCATTTATATATGTATGTGAGGAATTGATGAAAAGTATTGATTTATATGCTAAACATAATGTATGGAGGATTGAAGGTGTGATACAAAATGGAAAAAATATGAATATGGATGAAAAAGTGCATTGAGTAATTATTAATTAAAAATCAATCACAACTGGACAAAGATAGGTACATATCTATATAAGTATTATATTGAAGTATTAAAAAATAAGAGAGTAGTAGGTAAACAATTTTGATTATTAGCTAGGAGTTTAATTTCTAAATTTTTTTTAATACAATAGCTTCTAAAAACATTAGCTCGTGCGGGAGCACGGGTCGATGGACTAGTCAGGCGAAATCTGGTGTGCCCACTGATCATGTGCACCACTCAGCGTCAGCATCGCCGCTAGAGCTAACAGAGCCGGCTTCAATTTGTATGAGGATATGGCTTCAAGGAGGTGTTCGCAAACCCAAAATTTATATGGTCTTCTTGAATTTCTTGCTCTACAAAGGAACAAGACATGGAGGGTAATACCACTAGAGAAAGGGAGGAACATTGTGGATTGCAAATCGGTTTATAAAATCAAAAGGAAGCCATGACTTTGGAAACAAACCTGGCACGCCAGAAAGACACGGTGCGTGCCGCCACGCCGCCCGTACTCCGAGACCGATCGGCCGTTGCCGTATTCTATGCGCGTGAACTGAGCGATCATTGGATGCCTGAACAAAGGCATGTATGCATCGACGAACTTTGCTACCAGTATCGGAAATTAGATTAAACATCCCGGCGGTACGGCATTGCATGCTGGGAGAGGGAGAGATCGAGGATAAATAAAATTACCGTGTGTGTATTCACCTCATGGTACGGCTTCGACGGTAGTCGTTCCCAATGATGATACAAGCCGCGCTGCGTGCACACCCCTACACTAGCTAGGCTGCTACCTAACCTACCAGCAGCGGCAGGTCTACTTCGGGCTACCACGCTGCTTGCCAGGTCAGGGCAGTCCTGCTGCTGCTGCTGGGCTGCGCGTACAGCCTTGTGCAGTGGAGCAGCTGCACAAACCGTCAGACCCAGTGTACAGTGGTAGCCGCACTGGAGTATGTGATCATCCAGCGCTAGACGTACCAAATTACCGCCCGCTATTACTCGCGTGCTTTGCTTCGGAGCAAAACTAAATAACAGCCGGTAAAACCAGCCCGGTAAATTGCCTCTACTCTACGATATGTTTGGCCAATTTCCCCAGGCGTGAGTGTGCCTACCTGTACGTGCCTACGAGGTGTGTCGAGAGAAAAGGGGGCGAAAAAAGAAGCAAACGCGTGAGTGCAAGCACGCATGCTGCTTCTCGCCTTCTCCCCAGATGCGCAGCAGATCAGATGCCGGGGGCGATAAAGGCCCCGCCTTCCCAGTTGCCCACGACACGCACGCACAGGCCTGCTGATAGCCTCTGATAGTGATAGTTAAACGGGTAGTTAAAGAAAGCCAAAGCGTGCACGTCGGTCGCATGCCCAAAGGCTTAACCGAATTCTCGCCTAGGGCCACGTGGGAGAGCCCACGTGGCAGGCCGCGGTCGCCGCCTCGCGGATCTTTGCCGTACGCGTAGGCTGCTTGTTTACGCTTTTGGGTTTGGGATTTGGGATTTGGTTAGTAACCCTACCCTACGTGCCACCTTGATTAACCAACCTAGGCCCCCTAGCTAGGGATCAGTAACCCATGCAGGGTGGGCCCCTCCCTCAATCTGAAGCGGCAGGCTCTCTTGTTGTTTCCGCTGTTCCCTCCGGCGGCTGCGACTGCGGACGACGCACGGGCAGCGACTCGCTCGCTGCACCTGCACATGAGTTCCTGCATCCTGCAAGGAGAAGGGCCAGTTTTTTCTGGTCTGGAAAAGCGTGACGCCAATTTGTACAGTAGCTGTAGCTGTGTAGCGGCAGCAGGCAGGCGCGTGGTTTTCTGAATGAGAGAGTGAGACAGGGCTCTCACATGGATGGCCACGACATGTGTCATCACTGCTGCGACCTGCGAGCCTGTGCTGTGACTGTCGAGTGCATCCCCTCCTCTTCTTGATGTGCTAAATTCTGCATCCTGAGGCGGAGACGTGGAGGTTGTCGTTGTGTTGCGAACTCCCATCCCCAGGTGAAATTTTAGCCCCTGTCACATCGGATGTTTGGACACTAATTAGGAGTATTAAACATAGTCTAATTACAAAACTAATTGCACAACCCCTAGGCTAAATCGC
>NC_028454.1:13245028-13302770 GCF_000263155.2 Setaria italica | reverse complement strand
CTGCTATTAGTTTTATATTAGCTCATATTTTATCCTCCTAATTAGCATCCGAACGTGTGATGTGACAGGGCTAAAGTTTAGCCCCTGGCATCCAAACGCCCCCTACTGAACGTCTCTGTCTCTTCCCCCAAGGTGGAGCCAGGCCCGAACTGGCTCAAATGAGGCAAATCCTCTCTCCAACGGCCCGAACGGCGGGCCCGCGAGAGCCCACTCGTACCTCAGGCCCCCACCACCCGCGGCCCGCGAGGTCAGTGGACATACCGGCCCAGCATTCTGGCCCGCCGGCTCCCCCACCAGCTATGCTGCTGCGCTGTGCGCGTGCCGTGGCTTCCGGCAGACCGTTTGCTATGAAACTTTCAATATTTGAGATTGATGCGTACAACCAGATCCGTTGGATGTCCTCTAAGGTCGTGTTTAGTTGCCCAACTTTGGAGTGTCTAAATTACTATAGCAACACTGTAGCGTTTCGTTTGTATTTGTGAATTATTGTCCAAATATTGACTAATTAGGCTCAAAAGATTCGTCTCGCAAAGTACAACAAAACTGTGCAATTAGTTTTTATTTCATCTACACTCAGTACTCTATGCATGTACCGCAAGTTTGATGTGATGGGGAATCTTCTTTTTGCATAGTGCCAAAGTTGGAATTTGGAAGTGAACTAAAGGCCTGTTTGGCAACCAAGTGTTAAAATTTAACACCTGTCACATCGGATGTTTGGATGCTAATTAGGAGTATTAAATATAGGCTAATTACAAAACTAATTGCACAGATGAAGTGTAATTCACGAGACGAATCTATTAAGCCTAATTAGTCCATGATTTGACAATGTGGTGCTACAGTAACCAATTGCTAATGATGGATTAATTAGGCTTAATAGATTCGTCTCGCGGATTAGCACAGGGTTCTGCAATTAGTTTTATAATTAGCTCATATTTAGTTCTCCTAATTAGCATCCGAACATCCGATGTGACACTGTTAAAGTTTAACACCTCGTATCCAAACACCCCCTAAACAAAACAAGGCCTAACTCTAGCAGCCACCCCCAGCCCGCCGTCACCTCCCAACTCCCATCCGCGCGCCGCCCGACGCCGGCCTCCTCGTCCACCCGCGTCGCTGCTTCCCGCCATCAGCCTGCCGGCGGACCCCGCGCGCCGCCGTTCCCCGTCCACAGGCCTGCCGCCGGAACCCGCGCCGCCGCCCGGAACCGTCTCGTGGTTGGTGGTCGTTGACTCGTCGGAGAAGTTTGAACACGCGCACACGGCAGCTCTCGCTCTGCTCTCATTTCGGAACGGAACCTACCCTACCAGTTCGTCGCGCACTC
Source organism: Setaria italica (assembly GCF_000263155.2). NCBI lineage: Eukaryota > Viridiplantae > Streptophyta > Magnoliopsida > Poales > Poaceae > Setaria > Setaria italica. The sequence goes on along the minus strand of NC_028454.1, from coordinate 13,301,449 downwards.
GAATCAGGATTCTTTTTCGCCCGCACACACAGCATGGCAGCATCAGGAGGAAACGACACGTCCAGAAAGCAAAGCACTAGATCTTTCGCCGCAGGCGCCTCGTATCCAGGTCGTCCCGTATCGTCATCCCTTCCGAAGCCACGCGCCTCCTGTTCGATTTCCTGCGACATTGCGGCCGCCTATTTTCTGAGCGATTTCTCCGTTCCTTTTCGTCCAAGCTAGCTCTATCTTTTTGGCTTGCAAGTCAGCACAAGCAAATTAACCTTGGCTGACTAGCCTGACCCCCCGGAAGTTTCTTGGCTTCTTCTTCCTACTCCTACGTACATCCACCACAAACTGCAAACAAAAATCCTACGTGTATCATGTACTCCTACGTACGTGACAGCAACGTCCTGTCAGCTGAAGCTAAATTAAACGCTAAACCGGCCGATCAATCAGACTCATCTCACCCTAGCCGCCCGACGACCATTCATTTCTCGCGCGCGAAAGCAACCGACGGCCGTTGGAATTTCTCGGCGTTCGCATCCACCCCCAGCAACATTTTCTAACACGAGCCGGCGTTGACCTGATCACTACAAACGCTAACGTATCCTGCACTCCAATTACGCAGGCAAGACTTACTTAGCCTGCCTGCGCCGTGCGTGACAAGCTCTCGATTGCAAGCACTTCTTGCTTGTTGGCCGCCGCCGTGTCCACCCATGTCGTCGAGCCCCACCGTGGGGGGCGGCGCCCCGTACGACGGCGGCTCGACGAGCTCGTTCATGCAGCGGCGGCAGGATCAGCAGCAGAGCTACAGCTTCAGCGGCCGCGTCCTGCTCACGGCCGTTGTCATCCTCGCCATCCTCACCGTCGTCTTCGTCCTCGTCCGGCTCCTACTCTACCAGTTCGTCGCGCGGGGCAGGGGCAGCCTCCGCCGCTCCTTCGTATCCTTCGGCAGGAGCAGCGGCCGCCACGGGCTCGACGCCTCCGCGCTCGCCGCCCTCCCCGTCACCGAGTACCGCCGCAAGGTAGAGGCTGACGGCGATGACGGATCCACTTCCACCACCGGCGGTGCCGCGGCGGCGACGGATTGCGCGGTGTGCCTGTCGGAGCTCGCCGACGGCGAGAAGGTGCGCGCGCTGCCGAGCTGCGGCCACGTCTTCCACGTCGAGTGCGTCGACGCGTGGCTGCGGTCCAGGACCACGTGCCCGGTGTGCCGGGCCGAGGTGCGGCCCGACAAGGGGGCGGGGGGCGCGGGCGCGCGGTCGCCGGCTCTGGCGACTCCGCCTCCGGCGTTGTTCGGAGCGGGGGGCACGTTGGTTGTGACCGTGGAAGGCGGCGTCGCGGAGACCAGGGACGCGCGCACGCCAGTGCTCGGCGCCGCGGTCAACCGGCCGGGGCCGTAGTAGGGTAGGTCGGCAAAAGCGACACTACGATTTACGACTGCTTCTCATGGATGTAACTAGCTTAGAATCGTTAATAGTACATGTATAGTAAATGGGCTCAAGCCTGGTTGGTTAGCTCATTGTAGAGTGGAGTTAGGAGCCACACTTCGAATCCCCATTTGCACAGATATTAAGCCATCAAATATGGCCGGGGCTAGACCCTGTAGTCGTAAAAAAATTCTTGTAACTTTGTGAGAAGATAAAGCTTGTTCCTACTTATGAACGAAAAATAGCTATAGTAGGCTTTCTAAAACGTCAAACAAAATTTAGTACTCCATTTTTTTTTGAAACGAAAGTTTAGTACTCCCTTTGCCTTTAAACAATGTGACATTTAGAGGGAGTATACATCAACGAACTAGGAACATTGACCAGTACATTGAAAAGTATAAAGAGGAAATTATATATCTGTAGATAAACAAGAATTTTTTAGAAAGCGAAAGGATATATCATATATATCTGTAGGAGCCTGCAACATACGATACTCTCCCGTTTCAAATTGTAGGTTGTTTTAGCTTTTCTAGATGCATAGATTTTGTTATATATTTAAATATAGTGTATATAAGCGTATAGAAAAATCATGTATCTATAGAAATTAAAACGACCTAAAATTTGGAAGGATGGAATATACCAGAGAAAACAAAAAATGAAGATGGATTGATTGATCATGCAGGGTGCCGCCCAACATGGCAAGTGATAGGAAGGGACATGGATTTCCAGTGCCCACAGTTTGCTTTGAGTTTTGTAAAAAGAGAGATACTGAGTTGATATGGTTTAATCAGTTTATCACTAGTACCTACATATAAGATAATCCTCTTATGGATGCATAATGTAGCTCCTGAAACATTTTTTGAAACTACAGACACAATAGACCCTCACACTTTTAGATTAAGGATAATATCCAATCTTAAACATTCACAAGTAAATGTCTACTACCACAATGAAACAAATCTGGCCAACTAGCCAGACGTTACAAAGTACTTAGATTCCAAACCTCAAACCGAGGAACACAAAGACAAGAAAGAAAGAGACTAAGAAAAAGGTAGAAATACTACACTTCAAACTTCTTCTAAGCCCGTACTTCCACCTTGTTTTGATCCTTATGCAGCAACAAAATCCATACATCTGTTGTCTTCTTAGAAACTATTGATGTTAAGATCATCCTGCCACGCATACTAAAAGACAAACCAAGCACCACCAACGCTCCAAGCTCACCATGGTTCCGCCAACCCAAGGACTGCAAAGCGACGCCTCAAGAAGAAAGCAACGTTAAGATGCTGCCATCGCCCGAACCATCGAGTCGGTTCTTTAGTTTTCACCTGGAAATGTCCCTGGGTTTGAGGTCCTCACAACAACGCCTTCAAGAAAGAAGGAAAAGGATGCCCATAGCACCATCGTCGCTAGCAAATGGTCAAGGACCAATCTAGGCTTTTCACCCAAGATCCTACACCCCACATGGCAACCACCCAACACCGTCGGTCGTCGCCTCAGCTGTACCACCATGAGCCACCGAGCACTGGTCCGGCTGCCAGCCCAACTCTCGATCTGCGCACCGCCTAGGGTCGCGGATGCACGGAAGTGCCCGACGGGGCCAGACTTTACCCTTACCATCAGCGGGCCGTTGTTGCCGCCATGGATGGGCTCCCCAGCATGGCACCGCCCACAGGGGCCACCATGGACGAGCCAGCGAAACAACTCGCAGGGGCACTGGAAATGGCTGGGACAAAGTGTAACAACCTAGCCTAATTAAATTGTGTTTAATATTAAGTAAGGTCATTAGAGCATAAGAGAACAATTGGCAGCTGTGCAGTCAAGTAAAAAGACACTTTTGCCCTCACAAGCTAAACAACCGTCTATGTCATAACTCAAATTTTTGCTTAAGGACTTAAAAATCTGTCCAACTAAGAGTTGTGGAACTCATTTTTCCTAAAAACTTTTATTTTTGGTGTTTTATTTGAATCTAAGTAGAAGACCATCAAAAACTCGAAATTCAAAACTGCACCAATTTAAAGAAAAAAACAGATTAAGTCCCAACTTTGGAGCTCCTTATCTTAAAATATTCAATATAAACTCAAGCTGAACTCTATACAAAAGTTTTATAGCTTCAAGCTCTTAACAACTTTGACTAAAGGAGTTAGGTCGAAATCTATACAGAAGGCTTTCAAAACTCAGGTCAAAGTCGGCCAAATTGGTCAACTCGGTCCAAGACCTGCAAAACTAGGCTAAGTCTGGAAGCAGTTCAACCACGCATCTTGGTATGAGATTATCTCATAAAACTTGAACAGAATGCTAGCAAAACTCTTTATAAGAGTTTGAGAGCTAAGTTCATACAACAACTTCATCAATTAGACCCTGGTCAAATTCACATCAAAAGCTTTTCGAAACTGAAGCTTAAGTCAGCCAAAATCTTGAAAACAGCCAAAAACCGCTGAAATTCTTCTAAGTCTGGAAATCAGGCGTCCCCTCTAACTTTGGAGCTGTCTATCTTCAAATCTGCTGCGAATTTGAACTCAGTTAAATTACAAGAATTGAACTTGAACCTGAGGACTACAACTTTTGTAAAAGGAGTTAATGCTACGCAGTTCAAGAAGCTGAAGTCAATCACGCTTAAAGACCGCCCCATCACCGGATCCCACAGATCCCTCGCGCCAAGAGCGCGCGTGCGTCGCGCTCCGCTCGCCGGCCGCCCCGTGGTGCAAGCTCACCGGTGCTGCTCCGTCGCCCCGTCCTCGGTCACGACAAGTGGGGTCGACGCACCGGCAGCCCAGTCGAGCGCGCGGTCGCCCTACCCGCTGCCTCACCTCGCCTCGCCCGAGGGCGCGCCTTGCCGTGGCTGTGCACGCTCGCGCCCTGCAATGCCGCCGCCTCTGCAAACCGCCGCCCCGGCCACGACAGCTCCTCCCTGCCTTGCCAGTGACACGTTCCGACAAAGCCGTTATTGCCGCGCACACTCGCTTTGCCCCACGCCTGCACGTCTTGCCTACAGCGCCCTCGCCTGCCGCACCACCCCTACCTCCTCTACGCCAATGGCGCCGCTGCCATTAATGGCCGCAGTAGCACGCTCGGCTCCCCTCCGGTCCCATCCGCTGGCCCTGGAGCTTCACCTCGCCTATATATGACCCGCCAGTCCCGCCCACGCTCTTCTCCCTCGACTGCAAGCTTGCCGCACCCTTGCTCTGTCTTGACCTTGCGCCGCCGAGCCACCTCTCCGCGGAGCCCCCACCCCCGTAGCTCCTCGCTCATCGCCGCTGCCACCGCTAGCTTCGTCGTACCCACGCGAAGCTTCCCGAGCTGCTTGTTGGGCTCCCAAAGCGTCAATGACGCCGGCACGCCGCCGGATTTCGCCGCCGCCCGAGCTCCCCATCCCTGCACCGTTCCACCCCCACCGAGCCTCCTCCGCGCCCCCAACAGCCGCCAATCAACTCCCAGTGAGCTCCCACGCCTTCCCCGCAACTTTTTGCCCGGGACTGGCCGGCGCATCACCGAAATTTGGCCGGACCGCCGCCGTGTGCCCCGCCAAGGACACATTTGTGTCTTTTTCCTTTTTCTAGGGGCCTTAGCGCTAAAATCAGGGTCCCTTGCGTGTTTAACCTATAGACGTAAGGGCTAGATCGCAAGTTTACCCGGTTTTTATTTTGTTTTCAGCATGAAATATTCTGAACTTTGAAAATACACCATAAATTGTACAAAAATCGAAAAAATATCAAATCAATTTTGCTAGACTCAGTATCAAGTATAGTTTCTGATAAAAATACTCTTGGCACATGTCGCTGCTAGAATTAATGTTATATATTTTAATCCTTGTTGAAGCTATTTAAATCATAGTAAATCACAGAAAAATGCTAAAATGATGAATCCAACTCTCAAGTGTTTGTTTCAAAGAATGGAAACGTATAAAAATAATTTGGAGCCTAGCCTAGATGTTAAATCACTGTTTTAGTTTTATAATTAAAATCTAAGGGTGCTTTTGTCTTTTTGTGTAATAATTTATCCAGAGGTGAGAAAAATGTGAAAGCACTTTGAGTAAATCAGTGGTAAAGCCTAGTTTACAAGAAAAATATAAAACCATGTCTGAAGGTTCATGGAACCCACCCACCTTTTTAGAGAAAGATAAATAAGAGAAATATATGAAATATAGATGTCCTTCGTTAAAAATTCTGAAAAATTCACCAAAGGCTATGTTGCTTCTTTGTAACACTCTGTTAAAATTTCAGCAACAGAGTCTCTGAATAACTTGAGCTAAAAATGATTAAGTACTTGTCACCTTGAGATGACAAAATAATTTTAATTATTTTTGTATTAATCTAATGCACCCCAAATTTTTACAGTAACCTAATGACATTATGTCTGACCTACTGCTAAATTAGCAATGTCATACTCCACTGATTGAAGATTGAAATAAAATTGGAAGATGGGCCTAATTAAATGGAAGAGAGAAACATTAAGTAAGAGTAATGGCCTTTTTCGGAAGAGGTACAGAAAAACATTCAGAAATACTATAACTTTCCGATCTAAAGTTTATTTCCAATCTAAAGTTTAATAAAGTTAAGTTATATATATGTACACAATCACCATCAAATCAACCTCGGGTTTTATACCACAACATATCTTACCTTGTTTAGGTGAATGTGGTCGCAATGTAATTTACACTTCAGCAATAATTCATGTGTTGCATCCTGTATGAGAAAGCATGGAAGTTTGAACTTGATACATTTGCATTTTGTGTAGAGTTGAACCTTGCTGACGGAACATACGAGCTGCACCCGACGCCAGAAGAAGAAGCCGTAGCGGATCTGCACCACGCCGGAGTCGAGCCCGTACTGGAGCAAGCCGAGGACAAGTTCGCTAACTCCCAGTGTGAAGGAAAGCCCCGGAGCATGATTTCCTATCTTTAAATACTTGCAATACAATTGATTGCTTTGATTGCGCATTTACATTCCAGGAGTTGATTGAAACTGTAGATGCATGAACTTAGTACCCTTGAGTTGAACACTAGTATATTAAGTTGAGTAGTTGCAATGCTTAATAGGACTTGGTAAAAGTCGAGTGATTACCTATCACTCACGAGTTATAGGAGTTGAATGCACTTTTTCTTTTGCTGCAACTATAAGGACGACGGGTGGGGCAGGGCTCTGTGAACTATTTTTGGTGGTCGGTGGATTGCCCTGTCTGTCTACATGAAATTTGGACTAAGACCGAGATGTGATAGTGTTCGTGATCAAGTGTTTGAAAGTTTTAATCTCATACCTAGTATGGGATGGGGAAGCCTAGTACCTGATTGAATTGGGACGTGAGCGGATCGTCCCACTGTCTCTGGAACGGAGTTCCCTTGCGGCCGCATGTGGTGACAAGTGCGGTCATTGTACGGTAGAGACCGAGTCTATGGATCCTTGTACCGAGGGAAGTGGGCGCGACACAGGTCTAGGAATTGACAGGGACGGCTGACAAATGAAGCGATCATTCGTGGTGCGCGGATGTCGTAGGATTAGGTCACCATGCATGGTTAAGAAATTCGATTCGGATCGTCTGCCTCTCACAGTTTGGAACTACTTGATCGCTATGCTACACTGAGTAAGAATGGAATATGATGATGATTTAATGTTGTTACTTAATTGCTTGAAAAACTATGCATGTTTAGTTTAGTTGCTAACTTAGAATGGTAAACAACAGTAAAACTTGTGGCTAAAATATTGAAAGTAAGGACCTACTCTAGTCGCTTTTGGCAAAAACAAACCCCAGAGCTAAAAAGCCTGCATGTCTAAGTGTTGGTGGAAGTAGTTACCACACGTCGGTTAAGTCTTGTTGAGCATAGTTGCTCAATCTTGCTTGTGGCACATCTTTTCAGGTGATGTTGATACCCCTGAGCTCGCTGCAAGTGGTACTTGGCCTACCCAATTTCCTCCGGGTTGGACGGTTGAATGGGATCCCTTCTCGGATGGTGATGGCAGGGATTATTGATGTCATGATAGGCTTCTTCATGATATCTTGCAACGACGTTTAGTTTCCTCTTATTTATTTCTGTCGTTTGAAACTCTGCAAACTTTATTTGAATTTCGAACTTGATGTTGTAATAATTCGATGCACTCATTTAATTTTGATGGACTATTGTAATCTCTGTAACCACTCGCCTTCTTGTGAGTCTTGCTTTCTCGATCCTGAATTAAGTGGTTTATCGGATAAAATCCGATGGACGACCAAGTTGACTTGTTTAAAGTACATGATCATGTGTTAGGCGACTTAAGTGTGCTTTAGCTATGTAAATTAGGACGGTTCCGCCACAGCACCCGATTCTGCCGCCAAGACCACCGGCTAGCTGCCATGAAGCATCGGGGAAGGAGGACCGGGAGAAGACGGTGCCGAATCGCCCCGCCACCACCTTCCTCACGCCCGCGCGTTTTTGGCAGCGTGCCTGGGCGGCGGCGGCAGCGAGCACTCGGTTCTCGCGTTCGAGTCGACCCTGCCCTTGTGTGTGTCGTCATCACGAGCCGGAAAGAAGACGTTGCGGACAAGACCGCGACGGCCTCCCGTGACGACGAGCCGCGGAGGACGTTGACAAAGAGGGGAGGGAGGAAGCTGTCTAGCAGCGACTGTGTTGCCCCTGGGATGCGAAGAAATCCTTGCCGCCGGCCATCCTCATCTCCGGCCGAGCTTCCGGCGGCGGCAGGACTGCGAACGTCAGTTGGAGGAGCCCCTGGCGGTGTTGTTGGGTGCCACCGCCCGAGTCGCCGCAGGGACGACGCGGGGCTAAATCCGCTTTTTTTGGAAGCCCCTCCTTATTTGATAACTACAGACACAATAGATGCTCACATACATTACACAAATACATTCTTTGTTTCTATAAGCATCTATGGTAGATTGTATGGATAAATTTAAAGATTGACAAAGTCACCACAAATACCTCATTGTGATGAGTATATCACCAACTGAAAGAAGATAAATAATCTTCAGTAATATCGGTATCAAAATTACATTAGAGTCAGTTTTGAAGTTTGGAACCGACGGTAAGGATTACTGTCTTGACATCTGGACAATGGTGCATACACTATCCCCACAGATGGATGTCCAGAACAAATATTAAATTCAAGTTTTCACGTCTTTGGGGAATTAAAATCCTTTAAGATTAAATTTAAGTAAGTACAGAAATTCAAGAACTAGAAGGAACCTATTTATTAAGAGGATCTTGGAGCATTTAGTGGGGTTTTCAGAATCTACTTCTATCGTTGAGATGGAAAAACTAGTGTTTCCCAATTTTAAATGGGCCTACACTGAATTTCCCAACACGCCGAATCACCCCCTTGCTAGCCTAGTGGGCTTGTGGGTTTCAGTGTCAGTAGCAGAGTTGCTACAAGGACGCACGTGACGGGTGCTAAAAATAAGCAAGAGTAACCGAACTAACCCTCAGTCTAGCTAGTAAACGGTGCTCTTAAACATCATGCAGTTTAGCAGATACTGCTGGCAGTGGCAGGATGAACGGCGACCGCGTTTACCAACTTTTTTTTCCTGCGGGCGCGACGCGACCAAGAAGGCAAGACCGCAGGAGCGCAGAGTCCAAAACCACTGCCGCGCCGCGTGCAGAAACCAGAAAAAAACCGCGCGCCCCGCGAAACAGCAGCCGTTATTTGTGTGCGGCTCCACTACCTGCCGGCTTGCCGCTAGTTCATAAGCCTTTCTCTAGCTTGATTACCCGTTGCGAATTCCAGAGCGCGAAGAACTGACGCTGGTTGCTAGATAGCAATGCCGGCTACCACCGGCGCGAACGTCGTCTGCGAGTACGACGGCGTCGGCGTAGCCCTTGAGCTCGCCGCCCTCGCCGCCTTCGTTGTCCTCCTGCGCTACGCGGCGGTGCTCTACGCGAACCACCTGCTCACCACCCTTTGCGTCGACGACGACGACAACCTTCCCGCGGCAGCACGGAGAGACGACGGCCGCGGCGGTGTCTCGGGCCTCGACGCCGCCGCCCTCGCGCGGCTGCCCAGCTTCGTGAGCCACGGCACCACCGCCGCTGCGGCGGAGCAGTGCGCGGTGTGCCTGGGCGCCGTCGAGGAAGGCGAGACGGTGCGTGCGCTGCCCTGCTGCACGCACGCGTTCCACGCGCGGTGCGTCGACGCGTGGCTGCGCCTGCGCCCGATATGCCCCGTGTGCCGGGCAACGTGCCGCTGAGACACTTCCTATTGCACCTGCACGCGGCGCAGCGAGCGGGCGCTCACTGTCGGGGCTCAAGTCGTGCGGTCATTTGATTCGATTTGAGCGCCGGTACACGGTGACATCAGTTGTATTTTTTAGTAGCTCATCAAGCTCTTTTAATTTTACTTTTCGCAGTTTTTTTCATGTTTAGATTAGATCGCTGACAGTTTTCTTTTCATTGCAAACGATGCTTATACTGAACTTCGTACTCTAACAGTGCGTTGTACACGCGTTGCTGGTGGCGGTGGCGGCATAACTAGATGCCCGGGTACGCGGCGCGAACGGTCACAGGTCGGCCGGATTGAACCCGGCCAAGAAGCTCGAGGCGGCGTTCGAGCTGCCGCAGGAACACGTCCCGTTCCTCGCACCTAACGCCAATCACCGTGGTGTCCGACACGAGCGCGGACAGCACGCGCGCAGTACGGCGGCGAGTCCTCCTCTGGGACGGCGCGGAAGGAGAGAGCCCGGCGCGCGCTGAGGAGCTCGGGCCTCGGGGTGATGGCGATCCTGCGGAGGCTGCGCCAGGACGTCCCCGTCCGGACGGCACGAAGATGAAGTCCCTGCCGCCGCTGCTGATCACACGAGTCGTGGCGCTCAGCGGCGAGCAAGCGGGCGACGCATCGCCGGACACAAGCGGCGAGCGTCCACGGCTCGGCTGTTCTTGGCCGTCGCTGCCACCCTCTCGTCTCCCGAGCGCTGCTACGTTCGCTTCTCGGCGTTCAGGTACAGACCCCATTGGCGACGCGAGCAAATCACACAGCGGTCAGCGATTCGAGGCCCTCGATCGGTTGGAGGAATACGGGCGGCGATGGGCTCCTCGTGCCGCGGTGCCGGCGCCGTGCACTGAGGGGGCGCAATTGGACCTCCGGTAGGACGAACGGGAGGGGAGCACGCATGGAAAGACCGGGACGCGGCGGTGCTCCGGCGACGGCGAGACGGCGGCGCGTGAGGTGGTCCGTGGTCGGCACTCGGCAGAGGGAATAACGACCGGGGGTGGACGCTAAATGAAATACCGTCCACCCTGGGTTCTCCGCTGCTGTTAGATCGGACACGTGCGGCTAGGATCTGCGTAGATTACGTACGGGAAGGACATCCTCCTCTATCTCCCTCGCTCGACCTGTTTCCCTTGACGGCGGCGCGTTGAGCTCCGCTGCTCCGGCGACCCGCGGGCCCCGGCACGCCAGCACCGCCCAAGAATACAACGGTTGTCGAGCGATATTACCTCCCAGAACGGCTGACGGTAGAGAGCTCGCTTCCTGTACATGAAGCCGCACAAGTAGGGGGAACGATGCAAATCATTGTTGCTGCGGATCTGCGGAGGAGGCGAAGGCCACGCATCGCCGGCGAACATGCCCCGGGACTCGGGAAAGCAAACACAGGCACAAGCACGGCAGGAGGGCCCCGCCGCCGCCAGCGCTGGAATCGGATCGCACCGCCCTCTCGCGGAACATGACCCAGCGGCGTGGCGGCAAGCCGGCAACGCACGGTCCGCATCTGGAGCTGGCTAGAGCTTGCGGCGTCTAGGAGGCACACGGGCCGGTGAACAGCGATGGGGCGGGGAGGGCCTTCGCCGCGCCTGTTCCGTTCACCGGGAGCACGACCAGAACTGCAGGAGGCCTCCGGTGCACGGAAGGAGCAGCGGGCGCGCGAGGAACGGCCGGGACGCGGCGGTTGTCCGGCGAGACAGCGACCCCGGGGTGGCCCCCTGGTTCTGTATCGGCCGTCGAATCGGCCTTGAGCGGCCGCGATTGGCCCGGGAATTACATAGTGGGATGAGGATCCCCCTGTTCTTCTTCCTTGCTCGACTCCCCGTAGCTAGAGCATCTTCTTCCCCCAACGAGGTCCTGAGCGGACCTCTCGCGAGCCGCGGCTCCAGCGGTGGAAGGGCTACCCACACACTTGTTCCTATGATGCGTCCTTGCGGCGGCGAGGCTCACTGCCCGGCGGAACGGCCTTCTCGTCCTGCAACTCGTTGCGAGGCAGCGGGCTCAGCAGTGCGTACTGCATAGAACGGCGGCCGTCGGAACACGGCGTAGAGGCGCAAGAGCACGAAGCCTCGGCGCCGCGCGTGGCGTCGAAGGTGGAGCGGGTGTTCGACGAAATGCCTGATCTCACGTCATCCATGGCGTTGAGTGAGCTCCAGTTACCAGACGTGTGTCGGCGACTTCTTGCAGTGCAACGTTTGATGGATGATGCTTCATGGGCGCGATTGGGCTTCCTTGAACCGAAGAACAGACGACCACCATGAACCGAAGACTTCCTTTATTCTAATAATCTGCAGACCGCAAACACACGCCGCAACAATAGCATTTTGCAAGCTGGCTACGAGCGACAACACAACATCGTCAACCCAATGTTCAGAATTGAAGGAGCAGCAAAAATGGCGTTGCAAATATAACGATCTACAACTACAAAGGCATTTTGCTGACTTCTTTGCTCAGCCGATGTTTTCATGAAAAAGAATTGCACAGATGGTTTTGCAGTCGAGAGTTGAAACCAATGGCCAAGTCTGTGTATCTGGATATCTGGGACCAAGGGTCCATCTCCATTAACACGAACACTGGCAATGGTCTCCAACCATAATAGCCCGAGAATTCGACACGGGCCTCGCCGGCACAGCACAGCGAATCACCTTTCTTCTTCTTCTTCTTCTGGTCGTCGAAAGAAAGAAAGAAAGAGGAACACACTCGCCGCCGGAAGGCTTACAAAAATGGGCCTAAATGCGGGAAGGCCCAAAACGTGGAAGCCCCCCTCTTGTCCATCCACAATTTCCGTGGGTTGATAAGTTGAGCTGCTTTTGAGTCCACAGGAGAGTGAGTAGTCGTGCTGCACAGCTTGCTCTCTTCAGGTTTTCCTAAAAAAAAATTAAAGAACGAACGGCCCCGGTGGCTACGCCGTCGCGATGGCCGCCGATCCAGAAACTGGGGGCCGGCCGATGATCCATGCGTAACAAAACCCATTGTTTCTCTCGATCGGGGAAGAAAAGGCCTCTTGGACGTCAAGGGGGGAAAAGAAAGGGAGGATGTCGACTCACCATTTTGGCGTCATCAAATCATTGCACCTTGCACAAGAGGCAGCCTAGGAGAGAGCTTTTTCGTGTGCTTCTCATGCCAGCCATACTGCCATAGTTTGGTTTTGTGTGGCTTGTGTTGGCCGACAGGGAATTTAGGAGCAGTATATCGATCTTCGTCTTCCCCTGGGCTGAGAGCCTGATACCAGCATCAAATGTTGTTGGTGCAGCATCTGAATCTTCAGAAGAGCCAGTGGGGAAGAATGCTTTTGAACTTTTTAACTGTCTCTCGATTGCGGCTAAACTAACTGTCCGCACAGAAAGTTGCAGCGTGAACCAACACACCAAAATGCTGTAGCAAGAGCTTGAAATAGCAATTGTTCCTTGACTGATCTCTAAGCAGCATTTTTTTTGCGACCAACACCAATTTTCCCAAACAGCAAATTACGGTGATCTTTCTTGGAAATTTGCAAAAACATCGTGTAGGAGTATTTCGTCGAGGAGTGAGCTGTAGAATTGAATCGACATGCTGCACTGCACGCACACAGACTTCCGAAGAGGGCACGTGTATCATCACACGCATGCAAACGAATGACACGGATTTCCTCATCATCACGCTGTGCTGATGTGCCTACCGATAATCACTTGGAAGATGGGAGGAGCACGATCGAGCAGGGTCCTGAAGCTATCATGATCACATCACCATCTGAAATCCTAGCTGTCGCCTGCTCGTCCGCACCTCGCAACCTGCCAACGGATCGAACCTGCGAGCGGCCTCTGCTTCTCCACCTTGCAGACGGGAAAGAAATGCACTGTTCTGCTTCTCGCCGTCAGATCAGTCACTTCAGGGAGGTACGGATCGCTACGTGTCGTGTGTCCGTGGTGCCTTTCGCGTGTGATTGATCATTCAGGTGCTGCAACCTCCGCGAACAGTCACTGACCCTTTTGCAGAAATGATTGTTAAAGCGCATTGCTGCAAGTAATATCACGAACTAAATTCTGCTACCAACCCGACCACAATTTTTGTTTCTTTAACGCACACATCAAGGACAGTTAGGAACAGATACAGGGAGTCTTGGGGCCTGTAAGCGTTGGTTTGTTCTTTTCTCGTTTTCTCATTTTATTTCGTTCACGTTTCTCGTAGATTTGTTCTGTACCGAATTTGTAAATTCGTGTAAAAATCCCCAAGGTGACATGCCTTGGCACTTACTACTAATTCTGTGGGCTGGTAAAAGAACAAAGCATTATGCTTTACGACCTCGTGCACCCGAACATACCGCTGCTGAGCTGACGGCCAGGCCAGTTCCACGAGAACGAGCTAGTGGCGCAACGAAACTTTTCCCACCATTAAAACACAAAATACACGCGCATCATGCACCGAATCATTGGGGTTATGACCGCTGACCACCAAGTAGCCCAAGATTAAGTACCAGTAGTACCAGGCCACGCACTGTAATCAACAAACCGATCACCATATCATCGCGATCATTAGCTACAAACACCGTGATCAAAACTCACTTAAATGTGAAGGAGGGAACGCGGTGCCCAATTCAGCCAGATCTACAGCTAGCAACACAAAATCCTTTTGGTTTGAGTTACACGTGATGACGACGCACTCACTACCAGAGTGAAGGCTAGTGAACACACGTCACACGTACGGCCCTAGATGTCCGACCACTGAATGAAGGAAGCAGGAACTGTCAACGAATAGTCGACTAGGCTCTCTCGCCAGGACAAACAGTCGTAAAACCATGGTGATGTTTATACATATCGACACATAATGACCCAACATATGACGTAGTTTGAGCGTTAGGTATTAGTGCAAGCAAGCAGAAAGCCGGAAAGACTGATTGGTCTAAAAGGAAGAAGAAGAAAAAACAGACGGAAAACGACTGGCATCTGTTGTAGTAAAGTGTAAACCGGGCAAAAAAATTTGGCATAACCAAAGCCCATAAAGGCGCCGAGAGGAAACTTCACACTCGACAATTGATACGCACGACGATGGATGAGTGAGTAGCAATCACTGTAGGGTCTGGCCCAGTGAACTCTTTTTTGTCGCGCCGCTTTCCGCGGCCGCGCGGCTCATCGTCCTTTTTCCGCTCCCGTCCCGTGCCGTGGTGCGGTCCAAAACAAACAAACCAACCAAGGCCTCCGTCGTCCTGACCCCCAAACGCCCGAGCCAACACCACCAACGCCGGCCGACGTCGTCGATCACCCCCGCGCGCGCGGCCTGGGACCCCAAAATATCTCTCGAGCTCTCACGTATGACGTCGTCGCGCCGCGCCACCACCACCAGGTCCCCAAGAAACAGAGACCCGCGCCTTTCGCCCTGCGCCCCCACGCGGGCCGTGTCGTTGAAGCCTCGCCCGCTCTCGGCCCCCGGCGGCTTTATAAATTGCCGGCGCGGCGCCCCTTTGCCCCAGCAAACGCACGCGACCTCCTCACTAAACAAAGTCGGAGAGGCCACCGCGCCAACGACCCAACCCCAAGCAAAGGAAACACCACCACCGCCGCTTGCAGCCCACGGATTCTCGCGTGCACTGCACGGGGGGAACTCCATTCCATTTCCAACGGAGTCGCCGACTGGGGGAGTGAGCGAATTGTTCGTTCCGCGGCCGCCGCTTCCGGCGCCGAGGAGCCAAGCAAAACTCCGTCTCCGTGCAAGTTGTTGTTGCGAGAAGAAGCGAAGCGATCGACGACTTTAACGAGCCATGAGCTCGCCAAGCTCGTGGCTGTTCTCGGACAACTCGAGGTACAGCACCCGGGCGCGGCTGCTCTTCATGGGCCTCTCCTTCGCCATCGGCATCCTCACCTTCCTCCTCTACCTCGCGCTCTGGTACGCCTGCAGCAGCAGCCGCCGCCGCCGCCAGCAGCAGCGGCGCGGCGTGGTCGGCGTGGCCGGCGCGCTGGATGAAGGCGGCGACCGCGGCATGAGCGCGGACGCGATCGCCGCGCTGCCGGCGTTCGTCTTCGCTCGCGACGGCGGCAGCGGCGAGCCGGCGGCGCCAGCGCTCGACTGCCCAGTGTGCCTCGGGCAGGTGGAGGCCGGGGAGAAGGTGCGGCGGCTGCCCAAGTGCGGGCACGCGTTCCACGCCGAGTGCGTCGACGCCTGGCTGCGCGCGCACTCCACATGCCCCATGTGCCGCGCCGCCGTCGGCGCGGCCGCCGCCGCCACCGCCACCAAGCTGCAGGCAGCCGACACCACCCCGACGCCGGCGGAGGCGCTGCCACCTGTGTAATGTGGCCGGCGAGCTGGACCACCGCCCCTGGGATCGGAATGCTTGAATTGAAGTTGAACACACATGCATGATTGGAGAACAGCAGCAGCTAGCTAGCTATAGTGACAGCAATACACACTAGGTAGTGTGATAACCTAGGATCATATAGAGGGAGTCTTGGTTTATTAAATTAATCGCGGAGATTTGTTGGTTTAATTCGTCAGGTCGTGCGTGCTTGTACAGCGATATCATATCAGTGACGTCAACTCTTGCTACTTGCAACTGTGTCCGTGCTAGCCGAGGTGAGCTGAGCTGTTTGGACTTTTTGATTGAACGGAATGGAAGGGAACGAATGGACAAGCAACCAAGCTGTCCCACACTAGGCAAAGGGTGCGTGTGCGGGCCACAACGCCCTGCCGGCCGGCTGCCTCTCGTTCCCTTTCGGCCCGTTCCGGCCGCCTTCGCCGCCAGGAACACGCGGTTCTGTTGCACGGTTCCCGCCGTCACCTCCCTCTCGGCCCGCG
The DNA here is from genome assembly GCF_000263155.2 of Setaria italica. Classification (NCBI taxonomy): domain Eukaryota; kingdom Viridiplantae; phylum Streptophyta; class Magnoliopsida; order Poales; family Poaceae; genus Setaria; species Setaria italica. The sequence continues at coordinate 13,285,092 of NC_028454.1, read as the reverse complement.
CGGCAGCTTGCGCGTATCAGCCAGCAGCCGCCGCCGCCTCGGCCGGTGTCCGTCCGTTCCATGAATCGATGCATTGGCATCAGCGGGGTGCGAAACCGCGTGCTCCCGTCGCCTCCAGCTTCAACCTTGGACCTGACTTGGTGCTCGTCGTCCCCGATTCCTTCTTCGCTGCGAGAGGCAAAACGGAACCGGCCGCGCACAAGACTTTATTCTCCGATTTCTTTCTTTCTTTCTCATCAGCCCTTCTTAACTTCATCTGGCCCCGTTGCCGAAATGGTTCGTTTCTTGCGAACTCGGTCGCTCGTAAATCTGGCGAGACGGAGACTTCTATCGGCTTACAGCGATCCACTATCACCTTTTATTATTCACGGCAGTTTTCGTACGAATGCTTTTGCCCTTTTCTATTTGTGAGTGCTGTGTTGGGTGTCCACTGTCAAGTGGTATGTCTGAACCCATGGAATCACACCTCCCGTTTCCATCTTCCGCAAAGCGATCAACCGGCGCTTTTCACACTCCTCAGGAAGCCCGTTCGGTCGTTTTCTATTGCTGCACCCTTTCTAGCTTTCTGGCATCTCCGTGCCAGCTGCGCGTGCCTTGCGTATCGCTGCTCACCGTGCATTTATAATCGATTGTCTCCGTGACACGATGCCACTGAGCTCTCTCCATGGTCAACTGGCCGCATACGTTCATACGTTCGATGGGAGGCGGCGGCAGCTGGGTACGTACACATCGGAGCTGCACGCAACTCAGGCTACTCAGTACGTACACGTACACCGATCGGCCGAGGTCGACGTGCTGGAGCCTTCGAGGTCGATCGTTCTTCGAGCTAACTGTGTGAACATATCCGAAGCTTGCACGGACGGGCTGTGCCCGCGATCACAGAAGTGGGCATCGGATCGAGCTCGAGCCGCGTGCTGATCGGATTTCTTGATTCGCCACGTCGGGCGCATTCGGACGCCAAATAAACTGGCTGCTATCGACCGATCGACGACGCCGATGCCGTTGCTTGCCGCTGGGTTCCAACTCCAGCCGCGGACCGATTGCTTGGATGGCATGAGGCGATCGATCAAACATCAGACAACTGGAACCGAGCTGATGAGCAGAGCTTGCGTATGGCCAAAGGGAGAACTCAATGCGGCTTTGCTTTTCTTTTGTTGGATGATGCTGGCCGAACGGACGAGAGGGAAGCTTGGGGGCAGGCCGCAGGGGTCCGCACCTATGCCCTTGCTCCTTTCTGTTGGGGCCTTGCGTCCGAGGCGCATGGGGCTCGTGCATGTTGGAGGTGAGGCGCGCGAGAGCAGTGGGCAGCTTTTGGGGACATGGAAAACAAAGCACACCAACTTGAGGGCCGGGAGGTATGGCCCCCGCCCATATGGGTGACAGATTCGTATCCGTTCCTGCCTAGGTTTGTTCCAACAGTAGGTTCCTCGAAAAAAAAAGTTTGTTTCAGCAGTAGGGTGCCTGCATGGTTCTTAGAAACTGAAACTTTATCACTACTACTAGTCCATCAACCCATACTCCCGCACGGACTAATATTTTTAGAAGCTATTGTATTTGAAAATTATTTAAAAATTAAACTCTTAACTAATAATCAAAATTGTTTACCTACTGCTCTCTTATTTTTCAATACTTCAACATAATACTTATATAGATATGTACCTATCTTTATCTAGTTGTGATTGATTTTTAATTAATAATTACTCTATGCACGTTTTCATCCATATTCATACTTATTCCATTTTGTATCACACCTCCAATCCTCCATACATTATATTTAGCATACAAATTAATATTTTTCATCGATTCCTCACATACATGTATAAATGGTCTAAATGGTGGCACTCATAATGTGTATATATTTTAACTTAGTATTTTTATATTAACAATGACATAAATAGGTAATTTAGAATTATATATTAGTTTAATTTTTGACATTTCTGTATGATGCACACGAAAATAATTTTTGTATGATGCACACGAAGATAATTAGATTAATATTTAGGTGTTTACTTTAGGTTATTTTTAATAACGACACACGTGGGTAACATAGATAAAATTTTAGAATGACATTTTAAGTTATGCTTTATAATGATGTGTATTAGTAAATTGGATGAAGATTATGGGGTTACTTTAGATTATTTTTTATAATAGCTGAGCTCGGTAATTTAGATATAGGTTTAGAGCTAATTTTTGAATATTTTCACAATGACAGTGGAGGGTAACTTTTTAGAAAATATAATAGATCAATGGCTATGATTATTAGAGTTTACATGATTGGTGTTTGATGTTTTTAATTTTTATGAGAATTTATCTCTTTTTTCTAACTTGTCTCGTGGGAACTAATGCGGAGTCTCCAATGGAAAAAAATAAGACTACATTGCTACAAAACTATTACCATAAACTACCAATCGTTTGTTAAATATTCAAACACAGTACTTATGTAGATATATACTTAATATCTTCATCCAATTGTGATAGATTTTAGTTAGTAATTACTCTATAATATTTTCAACGATATTTATAATCTTTAACTTTTCACTTTGCATCGCAGGTATGCGCTTGAATTTGTTTAATGAATCCTAAGTTTGAGATACAATTTTAGCATAGAAATCTATATTCTCATCACTTTATATCTTTATAAATGGTTAGTAATTACTCTATAATATTTTCAACCACATTTATAATCTTTAACTTTTCACTTTGCATCGTAGGTATGCGCTTGAATTTGTTTAATGAACCCTAAGTTTGAGATACAATTTTAGCATAGAAATCTATATTCTCATCACTTTATATCCTTATAAATGGTGACACACATCATGCGTATAGACTTTAATTATTATATCGTATACTAATAGTGAAAGATATAGACGATTTAGAATCATATTGTTGACGTCAGATTTTGACAAGTATGGGATCGGCGTCAAGAGAAAAAAGGATTGGCTGATATGGTGGATTAAAGAGGTCACGATTGGGAATCGACCGATTGGTGCTACAACTGGGAATCGGCCGATTGGCGCTACAGTGTTTTGGCAGATGGAGTTGGTGAAGATCGGCCGATTGGAAGGCTGGAGAGATTGGGCCAATGTGGGCTTAAAGTGGGTCAGAGAAAGGAGAGAGAGAAAGATTGACCCATGGGAGTACAATAACCAACTCCGATACGAGTTGTGTTTGTAAATATTCGTTTTCATTTAAAATTAGAGATAGATCCTAATCGGTTAGGAAATTGGTTGTAACAGGCTATAAATAGCTATCTTTAGAGATTTGTAAACAGCACATCAATCAATACAAACAAATCTACTTTTTCATTGTACTTTTAAGTCGGTGACTTCGCCAATACATCTTTTTCTTTCACGAGTTCGTACGGGTTGGCGGGGCTGCATCGACACGATCTCCGGCCGATTCTGTAAGTTCCGTTTATCGAGTAATATCTAAGCTTTAACTTTGGGCGCATCGTTGTCGTTTCGTTTAGATTTATTCACCAGTTATCGATATTCACTAGAATTGTAGGTTTTATCTATAGCTCTAGTTTTTGTCACCAGTTATCCAGCTTGAGATTGGAATTGTCGGCTTTATCACTGTTCTTTTATTAATTATCGCGTAGCTGATTAGATCTATTTCAAGTGTTGCCTTTGTAGCTTTGTTTAGTTTACTCTAGTAGTTTTCTTTGCAATCGCTACGTGATTGTCGGCTGTATTATAGCCGATTATCTTTATATAGCAAATCGGCCAATTCGCTGATACGCTTTTCGAGATCGGAACCTTAGCCGATCAGAACCCCTGGAATTTGACACGTTTTATTCCTTGCCAATCAACAGGTTAGATTGGCTGGCACGCCGCGCGAACCGCGCCAGGGCGATTACCCGAACAGGAGCTAAGCAGATTCTCCCGGGTCGTGTGTCCGACGCTGAGGGTCAATCGGCGGACTTTTAGCGCCAACACATATATTTCTGTATATTTTTAATTAAGCTTATTTGATTCAAACGTAGGGTTACCCATGTTATTTTTAATAATGGCATGTGTGGGTAATATAGATCCAAATTTAAGGTTCCTATAAGTTTTTTTAAGTAATAGTGGTAGGCAATTCAATTGCAAATTAGGAGTTATTTTAAATATTGTTTATAGTGGCATAAGGGGGTTACTTTAGTTTATTTTATATAATGGCAGATGTGGTTAATTTATATGTAGATTTAGGGGGTTACTTTAGGCTATTTATATAATGGCATAGGTGGGTAATTGTTTAGAAAACATAATAGATCCAAAGGCTATGATGATTTCAATCTATCGATTGATGGTCGGATGTTTTACTTTTTTATGAGAATTTGTAGGATTTCTCTCTTTTTCTAGACTGTCCAACTAGGAATCCTAGGTGGCTTCACCTGGAGACCTCAAATGGAGCCTCCAATTAGTAATAATAAGATTGTGCGAGGAAAAGTTTGTCTTCTTCTTCTATTTTCCCTCCATGGATTCAGGGTACGAGTCAAAAAAAAATCATGGCCAATGTTATTTCAGCCCAAAAAGAAGTCTGGTTTTGTGTTCATCGTGTCCCGAGTGAGTTTTAAACTTGTTTGTTTAAGCCTTGTTTAGTTGCTAAAGTTGGGAGGTGTCAAATTACTGTTACAACACTGCAGCACACTGTAGCGTTTCGTTTGTATTTGTGAATTATTGTCCAAACCTTGACTAATTAGGCTCAAAAGATTCGTCTCGCAAAGTACAACAAAACTGTGCAATTAATTTTTAATTTCATCTACATTTAGTACTCCATGCATGTACCGCAAGTTTGATATGATGGGGAATCTTCTTTTTGCATAGTGTCAAAGTTGGGAGTTAGGGGTAAACTAAACAAGGGCTTAGGTTCATTTCTAATTAGATTGTGCAGCAGCTGGGCGGGAGATGCACTGATCCTAGCTTATGCAAGTTGTCCTGAATACGCATGGAGATGATCGTGTAGGATCTTGGAAAGCCAACTTTAGCCGAGCTTTATGCCACCATGGTATGATGATCCACCATATATAGGATTGTGATCCTATATCCCATCAAAATAGAGTGATCACGAGCTGAAGACACAAGCTGGTGCTCTACCTGTACCTTGAAGTAGTAGAACTGGATTTTCAAAAAACTAAAATAAAAATAAAAGAAGAGGTAGTAGTAGAACTACAACTTTCATGGCGCCCGTATGGGCCTTGTCCACGCACAGATCGCCTCTCGTATGCATCTGCAGCTCCGTGTGCTGGAAAAGTTGTTCTGCTGTCGTTTGAGAATTGCCAAATGGGAGAGCTCCACGGAGATAAAGCGAGAAACCTTTCTTTTCGTTCTTTTTTTTTGAAAAACGCAAGGGAACAACCTTTGATCTAAAATGAACAATATCCTTGACCATCATACGATGAAGTGCGACAAAAAGCGGATCAACAAAGCGCATCATAAGAACCGATCGAGCAGTTTTTTTTAGAACGGATGGCAAAGAGTTTTGCTGAATTTTTATTAGAAGAGGAGAAAAAGGAAAAGTACAACTTGGTGGATGCGACTAGGCAGTGCCCAACTGCAGAAAAAGAAGAGCAGAAAGAGAGTGGTACATAAAAACGGAAACAAACAACTAGTGACCCCCTCGCGTTCGACAAAAACAACAACAAGAAAAAGAAAACGGAAACGGACACACTAGGCTTCCTGCTGTAGGTCTTGGTCTTAGTTGTTTCGCTGTATTGCCAATTGATATTGCCCGACTTCTTCCTTAATGAGGAACGCCACATCCTCAAAAGGCTTGCTTTCCTGATTGAATGTTCTTCTATTTCTTTCTTTTCATATGTTCCACCAAAAATACACGGCAAGCCCGTCAAAATAGGGTCTATTCTGTCTGTCTATAAGCTGCCTACTTTTTTCCCACCAGTTGTAGATTGAGGACGTTGTATCTGCTGTTGGTAAGTGATGCAGGTCAAACCATGTAGCTAGGCGGCTCCATACCGCAGTGGTGTAGGTACAGTCTTTGCACAAATGTGTTGGCGTTTCTGGAGCCATATTGCATAGCTTGCAAATTTGGTTCTTTTGGCCAATTCCGTTTTGCTAAATTATCCACTGTTAGAATTTTTCGGTGTAGTAGTATCCAAGCAAAGATCCTGCATTTAGGTTCTGTTTTGGCCTTCCATATCGGAGTGATGTTTATTTTCCTCGTTTGTCCTTGGAACTGTATGAGGTATGCACTTTTTGTGGAGTATTCGTCATTCTTTGTCCAACGCCATTTGATTTCATCCTCGTTGTCCTGATTTATTTGCTGCATCTGGATTTCCTCCCAAAGCTTTATGTATGCCCTGACCTCATCTCCTATCGTTAGTGGCCATATTTGGTCTATCCAGTAGTTATCCTGTAGTGCTTTATACATTGTGAAGTTTTTGCGTCTAGACTTGTGAAAAAGCACCGGCGCGATGTTTTTTGGCACCGTCCCATTTATCCAGGAGGAGTGCCAGAAGAGAGCTTTTCTACCATTGCCTACCGTCACTATTATTGATGCATTGAAAAGGTCCTTGTCATTTTTTGTGCAGGGGATATCCAGTCCTTTCCATGGTCTATCTTCATTTTTCCACTGGAACCAGCACCATCGTATGCGTAGGGCCGTTGCTAGCCGCTCGATATCAAGGATTCCATGTCCCCCCCCCAGTTTTTTTTGGCGTGCATGTCATTGTCCATTTAACTAGGCAATGTTCGCCATTTACTTTTTCTGATTCCTCTCCCTTCCATAGAAATTTCTCCTCAGACGGTCTATCTGCTTTATCAGCCATTTTTGCACCGGGAAAACTATGAGATGGTATATAGGTTGAGAAGTTAGTACGCTTTTAACAAGCGTCTCTCTTCCCGCGAGGGATAACATTTTGCCCTTCCATCCTGGTAGACGGCCGTCAATTTTGTCTATGAGTGGTTGGAAGTCTACTCGTCTTAGTTTTCGTGTATGCAGTGGGAGGCCCAAATATTTTCCTGGGAATGAGGACACCTTTCCTGGGAAGTTTGCTAGCGCTTCAGTGATAGTCTCTGGTGTGCATCGAATTGGGAAAATTTTTGTCTTGGCGATATTGACCTTAAGTCCTGAGCAGTCGCCGAATAGTTGCAGCAGTTGCTTAATTCATTGTAGTTCCATTCTGTTTGGATTGGCAAATATTGCTGCGTCATCAGCATAAAGGGAGCAACGCAATTTTGCCGCCGTTGGCAGGACTGGCTGGATGATGTCACGTGCTGCCGCTAGTTTCATGATTCGGTGTAGTGGGTCAATTGCAATAATTAACAACATTGGGGACAGTGGGTTGCCTTGCCTCACTCCTCTGGCATGCTTGATTTTTTTTCCCTGGAGTTCCATTGAGTAGTATTCTAGAGGATGATGTGGCCAGAAGTGTTGATATCCGGTTTCTCCATTTCTGACCAAAGCCCAAAGCTTCCAGTGTCTCTAGTAGGAAAGCCCAGTTTAGTGAGTCGAATGTTTTGGAGATGTCCAGTTTAATGAAGAGAGGCCTCTTTTTTGCTTTGTGCAAGGCCTTGATTACGCTCTGGATATAGCCGAAGTTGTCGTGAATACATCGCTTCTTAATGAATGCACTTTGGCAACCTGAGATAAGACCATTTAATTTCAGTACCAGTCGATCTGCTAAGATTTTAGTACTTATTTTGGCAAGGCTGTTGATCAAACTAATGGGCCGTAAATCAGCTATTCTTGTCGCATCATCTGTCTTAGGGATTAGGACAATGTTTTCCTCGTTTATCAGCTCAAGGCGGCGTGTCCTCAAGGAATGGAAGGCTTGCAATGCGTCAATTAGATCTGCTCCTATTATGGGCCAACATTTTTTGTAGAATAGACCTATGAATCCGTCCGGTCCTGGTGCTTTCTCTGCTGGCATACTCATTACTACTTTTTTGATCTCATCTTGTTCAAAAGGCCTTTCCAGCTCAGCTAGGTCGTGGGCTTGGTATCCCAAATTGGCCCAGTTTAGGCCTTGTGTTCTTTCCTATGGTGTGCCCAACAACTGAAAAAAATGGTTGTACATAATTTCCTCTTTTTGTTGGTGCTCACTGGTCTGTCCCTGAGCCGTAGTTAGTGTCGGGATGTGTAGCCGTCGCTTTCTGTTATTTGCATGAAGCATAAATAGTCTCGTGCATGCATCCCCATTGCGTATCCATGTCAACCGGGAGTGCTGTATCGCTCGTGCGCATGGAATTGTCACTAAGCCAACTGATTTAGCCTTTAGGTATTTACGAAATTCCAGTTCCTCAGTTGTGAGTGCTCTTTGCTCTTGTGCTGCATCTAGTAGTTCTAGTGCCTCATTTGCTATGGCTAGTCGCAGTGCCAGGTTTCCTAAATTTTGTCATCTCCATAATTTGAGGGCTTTCGCTGTTCTTATAAGTTTCACGTGGAGGCGCAGGATGGCATCCTGTGTATTAACTGGCTGGGTCTATGCTTCCTGTACAGTGGCTATGAATCTAGGCATGGTTACCTAATAAGACTCAAATATGAAGCTCGCATAGTTTTGTCTTTCGATGTCTCCTGTTAAGAAAAGTGGGCAGTGATCGGAACCCCTAGTAGCTAGTGCTTGTAGGTCCACGTTAGGGAAAAGAAGGTGCCATTCTGACGTCCCGAAAAATCTGTCGATTCTTGTAAACGTTGGGTTTGTTTGTTCGTTACTTCATGTGTAGCGCCTGCCCCATAGATCAATCTCCATCATCTGCATCTCGTCCAAGGCTTGTCGAAAATTGTTCATGAGGTGCCTGTTTAGTCTATTGTTGCTTTTATCGTCAGCTTTGTATATTAGATTGAAATCCCCTATCAATAGCCACTCGGGGTGGGTTTGATCTTTTAGGCTCTTCAATTCCTCTAAAAAGGCAAGCTTGTCCTGCTCATTTTGCGGGCCATAAACACCTGTCAAGGACCAAGGTTAGTTGTTGTCTTTCATGATGACAGTGGTGGAAACAGAGTGTTCTGTGGTGGTGCAATTTTGGATGTCAAAATGTTGTTCTGCTGCTGCTAGGAGGATACCTCCTCTTGTTCCTGTTGCTGGCAGGGCGAAATAATTTTTAGCGAATTTTGGTCCCAAAGTGTCAGAGACTAGACGAGAAGTCCAGTGACTTATTTTTGTTTCTTGTAGGCAAACGATCGTCGCTCCTGAAGCGTATACTATGTTCCTGACCTTTGCTCTACTTGACGCTATGTTTAGGCCTCAAACATTCCAACACAATATGTTACAATTTTTTTGCGACATTAGTCTTCAAAAAAGCAACTGGCAGTACAATGATGTCCCTGCTGTGCAGGGCTTACAAGCTTGTTGTTAGGCCGCACAGGGGAGGCAGGCGTTTCACAAAAGCTAGCCCTACTACTTGGGCTCACACCAACAGTCCGGCTCCTGGTCACTTGCGCTGGGCAAATAGGTGCTGCCCCTCTGAAAACGCAAGTCTAGCTCTTCATGCTAAGAAGTGTTATAGACCAGTACATGGAGAAGGAAACAATTATCTTGTCTAACATAACCAATAGGAACAACTTATGCAACTCTAAAGGACCCAAGCCACCACTTGCTGCACGCTCTAGGCCTCCTGAACTCCCTCCTGCACCTGTACTGCTGCGGCCAGGCTTGGGGCAACCCTGCTGCTGCGCTTCTTGCGCTTGGACTGATTGCCCTACTCCACCAAAGTCCTAACGGCGTCCATCTTTGTGTTGTTTATTGGCTGCGGAAGATGTTTAGCAAATTGGTTAAAATCAGAAGTATTTGTAGCCTTTGCTTTAGGTGAGAGTTCATCAAATTTACTGATGAGGACTTGTTGTGCCATTTGAACGGTGTCCCTGCTTGGGTTCAATTTTGCTTTGGTTGCTATTCTAGTTCTCTTTCTTTGCGGTGTGGCTGTTTGAGCGTGTGTTTCAACTGATGTGGTGGGGTTCTTGCTCGGCGGAGTATTTAGTAGGGGGGTAGCCGGTTTGCAGGAGATGAATTCTATGAATGTGGCTAGATCATCCATATTGGTTTGGCTTGCATCTATTGCTTAGGTGCTCTCTGTTGCAGGGGTTGTGTCATTGTGATCTTCATTGTGTTGTACAATAGGATTTGGGGAGCTTGTGGGTGCCACTGTATGAGGGATCTCTTCTATTTGGGGTGTAGCTATTGGAGGGGTTGTGGTGGCTGTGTATGTATCACCCTGATGGTGATCTTCTATGTGAGTTACACTAGCCGAGGTAATTGCAAGTGCATGTTCAGGAACCACCTAGGGGGTGCTGTCGGTGTGCAGCTCTCCTGCTGTAAGCTCTTCTTCTGCTCCTGTCGGTGAGGAGATGTGAAACTAATCTGGTGCTGCTGCAAGCATCTCCAGGATGAGAGTCTCCTTTGAAGGGTGGCCTACATAGGAATGGGTGTTGCAACACTCATCAAGCATGGGGTCTACCCAATCATCCATTCTAAGCACAATAGGAGAGAAGTGTTCATTACTATTTTCATAAGTGGAGATAGGCTGACCCATGATCTGGATAAGCGGTTGGCGAAGGTGACTCGCTTGCTACTGCCTTTCTTCTTCCAGGTTGGCCGCCCGCTTGCCTGATGTGGAACAGTGTTGCCGATGAAGAGGAACAATGGCCTGTTGCGGCTAGAGGGCCCCCTGTTGCCGCCTCTGTATCTGTTGGTGCTGTAGCAATCTTCAGTTGCTTCCCTGCAACGCGTCATCCTCCCCCAGGAGGATTGGCTTCACTGCCGCCTCACCCCACGGTGGATGTTTGCGTCGTAGTCGTCGGGGTCATCCCTGCGGGGGCGGTACTCGCGGCCAGGACGGTCATCGTGGTCCTGTCCGTGGTGCCGCTCACCCAGGGAGTCCGACGCCCTGTAGCTCCAGAGGAACTCGCACCGCGGCTTCCTGTTTCCCTCACCACCGAGTCCGCCATTGAAGGAAAGGTCCTCCACGATGTTGAGGTGGACGTGGAGCTTGCAGTCGAAGCCTCCCTTACATTCTCTTAGTGGGTTGTGCTGGTGGTCATTGAAATCTTGCTCCCTATCAGGATCAGAAACTGTGAGTAGTATTTGTCGGTGTTTGAGACCAGCAACCCACCTAGGGAGTACCCAAGGTGGTCTTTTATGCGGTGGGTGTCATCGAAAATCAAGGAGTCGATGGTGAGGCAAAGAACACGATTTAGTCAGGTTCGGGCCGCTAGATCATGTAATACCCTACGTCCTGTGTGTTGATTGTATTGAACTTGTGTTGAGTTGTTCTCCGTTCTTTGGAGGGGGGTCCCTGCCCATCCTTATATAGTCGGGGGAGCAGGGTCACAGGGCGGATTGTGTATGAGTCCTAGTCGAGTACATTACAAAGTCCTACTCTAACTCGGTAGAGTAGTTTCCTTTTTACCCGACTAGTCTTCGGGGAGTTCATGAAGCCTACGCACTCTGCAGAGTAGTCTTCATGTCCGAGTAGGTTTCGGGTACGTTCCTTTGAGTGGGTCCGTACAAGTCTTCTGGTGGGCCTAGGGGTGCCTAGCCAACAAGCCCCCAAGTACTTTGTAGTCGAGAGGAATAGTTTCGAGTACTTGAAGATGTCTCCTGAGTTCCTCCTGGTGCTCCTTGAGTACTTCTCAATGCGGCCAACCTTCAAGTACCGGAACTGTCACGTGACTGGAAGGTACTCTTAGCAATCCCTGATGTTTGCGTCGAGTAGTCTTTGCCTTGAAAACTTTTTTATATGGTAGTGCGATGACAATCGCACTCCATATGGAGTAGCCCCCGAGCCTTAGGTTGAATCGAAGAATCAGGGTAAGGGTCAAACTTGTAATTTCGCTTTGACTTATCTTGGTCCTCAGAAAAAGAAAACTTTATCCAATGGGCACGGTATACGCAGCCCCCGAGCACTTGGACGACTACTTGTAGTCGGTGAAGGGATCAATCTCTTGGTCAGAGTAGCCGTTGGAAATTATGGTGGTAAATCTGAGTCGTATCTGACCGTTGCTTGATTAATGGGTGGAATCCGAAGATGTTGCTAGTATAATAGGGGGGCCCAGCGCTAATTAATGGCATGCCTTTTTGCAACCCTAGCACCGTTGCTCCTGCTTGCGCCCCCACTACCATTGTTGGCCCGCCCGATCTTTAGGAGAGAAATCGCTGCGACCTTTTTCTCCCCCTTTTTTCCTCAAGATTTGATGCGTATCAAGAAGACGGGCAGGAAACCTGAGAAGATCCATGGGGAGGCTGCGACCACCAGCAAGTTGAGATCCAGATCCAAGAAGGGCGAGGAGCTCGAGTTGCCGGCACCGGCCCGACGAACCAGACTGCACCATCGCCTCCTGGGATCACCTAGCAGCATTCTGTGATGAAGGAGCCGGTGGTTCAGGCCCTAGTTGGTGGAAAGCTTCTTCAATCAAGGGTTGAGCTTGAGTGGAGGCCTCGCATATGGGAATGCGTGGCAATTCGAAGAGTGCCAAGGAAACAGTGATGCTGGCTCATTTTTTGGAAAGAGGACAGGCGGCGCCTACTTCTGACTTCTTCAGAGGTATTCTCGAGTACTATAATCTTCGGTTAGTCCACTTGAGTCCGAATGGTGTGCTGCACATGGCTATCTTTGTACACTTGTGCGAAGTGTACTTGGGTGTTCTGCCTAGTCTGGATCTATTTAGAAAATTGCTTCGGTGTAAACCACAACCCAACGCGGCTAGGACAGAAGTCTTTGGAGGAGCTGGATTTTAGTTGAGAAACTCGGGTGCTTATCTCGAGTATGATCTGTCTGGTTCCCATGGTGACTGGAAGAAGAGGTGGTTCCATATTGGCAACCACGATCCTGTCTTGCCAGGAGTCACCGGCCATGCTCCAAAACATGCGGACAACTGGGTGACTGAGCCTGAGGATACCCCTGAGATCACCAATATGTTAGCGCAGATTACCGAGTTAAGAACTTTGGGGTTAACTGGGATCAATGTGGCTGCCAGTTTCCTTAAGCGCAGAGTTCAGCCCCTGCAGCAGCGTGCTTACTCGGGCTTCGAGTATACGGGTTTTGATGACCCATCGCGTATGTCCTCTGAAGACGTATCCGATGATGACGTGGAGGCATTGTTGGGTAAGTTATCCAGGAACTATCAGGGAGTGCCAGTACTCCCTGGAGTCTTTCGGCAGTTCGACGGTTGGTATGGACCAACAGAGGTATTATTTCTTCTCTTTGCTCATTTTGTGTAGTCGGAGATGTAGTCGTTTGATTTTGTTCAGTAATTTCCGAGTAACAGAGTTGTCTTGTTGGTTTGTAGTCCTAGGTGCTGCTTGGTTTCTTGACTACACCTTCCGAGGATGAGGTAGTCGAGGGCAAAATTGAAGATGCGCCTTCCGCTCCTTCGGCTAAGAGACGCCGAGTAGTGCGGAAAAAATCCGCTACTCAGCATGCTGCGACTTCTTCGGGTTTGACTCCTAAGGGGTTGCAAGGTACCAAGGTGCGTAGTCACGTGTTGCATTTGTTTGGGTACTTTTGAGTTTCTTGTTGACTTAGTCGTATTACTCGCTGAATACTAACGATATTAGTATGGGTGTTGAAAAGGCTGCCGACTTGACCTTTGGCGATGACGAGGCTACTTCTGATGAAGTGGTCACGATTACTAGAGACGCAGCTGCAAGTGTCGTGGCTGTTGAAGAGCCGCCCGTGGAGGAGGCGCTGTTAAACTTGGGGTTAGCAGCCCCCGAGCAAGTAGCCTCCGAGCCGGTAGCTCCTGAGTTGGGAGCCCCCGGGCAGGTTATTAAGCCATCAGATGATGAGGCCACGGCTTTTGAGCTAGCAGATGCTGTGAAGACACTGGGAGTGGCTACTGACGCCTTGCTGCATGAGGATATTACCGGTGGTGAGTACACGATCTGTTCTGGTAGTCGTGCGTACGTAGTCTCAACCTTGGTTCTTTCAGGACTTGGCAAAAGAGTGGAGGACCTTCCTCTCGTGGCCCCTGTGGTGCCGGGTATCTAGCCGGTGGTAGTCGAAAAGAGGCTTGTTCGTCTGCCACCGCGATGAGCCCGGTAAGGATTTGTGTAATCTTTCCTTTTGATGATTTTTATACTCTGTAACCAGATGATAATCTCGTGACTTGATCGATCCAGGGATGCTGAAGACATTATTCCCGTCGAGATGGGGGCGGAGGCTGGTCCGTCGACTACCCTCTCTGGGCCCATAGTCAACTTGACTATGGAGGATGCACCTGAGATCGAAGACGCAAGTCATTTAGGTGCTACTATATCCATGCTGTAGGAGGTCATCTGCTCGGTGGAGGGCCCGACAGTCCTCGAGAGTTCTGGAGGTGTGCTGCCTACAACGGCTGAAGTTGCGTCAACTATGAGCGCGACTGGTGATGGTGCCTTGGCACTGGTTGTTGCGACGGAAGTAGGCAAAGTCGGCGCAACAAAGTATGTTACTGGAGTGGAGATGCTTTTGAAGGGAAACTACCTTGTATCCAGTTATTAATCATGATTTTTCTTGTCAGGGTCTGTTGTGGGTAAAGAGCCGAAGCTTGAAGTCGCCAAGAGCACTGGGGGTCCGGTAGTCAAGCTGCTACCAGAGTCAGAGATCAAGAGAGCTATCCAGAGCTTTCAGGTGCATATAACCCATTTTCTTTGACTAATTGTATTTTGACAAGTCTTGATTCTTCTGTTGTGTTGTTGTAGGATCTGTATGATAAGGCCAAGAAAATACTCGGGCTCTTTAGGAGCGCAGTGAGGCCGCGTAGCGGGTAGCGCAATTGGAGCAAGAGTGTCGCCGTCTTACAGATTCATTGAGAGTTCATGAGGAGGCTGCAAAATCTTTTGCAATTGAGAGAAATTATCATGAAGTCCTCCAGGAGCGATTGGAGAGTCGCTATAGATCTATGAACCAGAGATACCAGGGTGAGAACTCATAGTTTTTGAGTATGTTTGATCGTAGTCGTAGATTCCGATCTGTGTGGTGTTTGGCGCAGAGCTCAAAAGCAAGGAGGCCACTGTGAGTAGCCAACTGCTTGATTGGAGAAATGCTCATGACCGGGTAGCCGATGAGGCTGCCCGCCTTAGGGCAACACTGGCTGAAACTCAGTCGGCCTATGAGCATGATAGGGATAGAAAGAATCAGAATGGAGTGATGCTAGCATTGGCTATGGTGTCCTACAGAAGCCATGCTAGAAATGTGGAGAGGCTGGAAGGTGATCTTCAAGAGTTGACTAGTGCTGCTCAGGACGTAGTCAATGCTATTGCTCCACCCGAAGATGATGTTGAGCCTTGCTCGTTAGTCTAGAGACTAAGAGCTGCTCCGGGTAGAGTTGCTGGACTGTGTAAGACTGTCTGCAAACAAGTCCTTGCGGTGGTCAAGGTCAAGTCTTATTACCCGAGGGCAAACTTGTCGGCAGCTGGCAACAGGATTGCCTAGAACTGCACAGGGGATGCCTATGCGCAGTATCTTGATGAGGCTGAGCCTATTGCGGCAAGGATGACCGAGTTCATATCTCTGGAGGAGCCCTAGTCATTTGAACTCGAGTTGTATTTTTTTGTTTAATGCTTGTGGCTGTACTCGAACAATTGTCTTGTAAATCTTGCTCTGAGAAATTCTAATATGATCAATGATCTTTGGTTGACTTTGTAGTCTGGAAAATAAATCTGAGTAACCGAGTAGTCGTAGTATCTGGTGTGGTCTCCAATTATTGGAGTTGCTGTTGAGGGTACTGTGACTATTATTCCTTTGTACTTGAGAGGATGCACGGGTGTACTATTTACTTTTGTCTGTTGTGCTCAGTGCGGTCATGAGCGTGGAGTTAAAGTGTTTGCCTGGCCCTTGTCAGTGCCTCAGGATGATCGTCACGAGCAAGTAGTTGGCAGTTGCAGCCCTTCAGCTATAAATGAGCCCCTAGGTACTCGACCAGGATCATACCCTTCAGTATAGCGATGGCTTGCTTCAGGTTGCTGTTGTTTGATAGTATGGAGCTTCCAATGAGCGCCCCGGTGTTAGAAGATTCCTCATAGATTAGAGCCACCTTTCCTCCACAGACTCTTGCACTCGTAGGGATAGCCGCAATGCTAGAAGAATCCTTGTAGGAGGGTTTGCCGCGTGCCTCATCTTGCAACTCACGATCCAGCTCAGTCTGCGCTGGAACTTGCGGGTGAAGGATGATGACCTCCGCGGTCTTTATCCGGCTCCCTGATCAGAGGTGGAGGTGTGGCATGCGGTAAGGACCTGTGCACTGAAGTTGTCCAGGGAGTAGCTTCGAGGAGTGCACTTCATTTTCCTGGTGCTTTTCTTCCTGATCCTGCGTCGGGTATGCATCTTGTTGCCGTTGAGGGAGCGACGGTGAAGGAGTACCTTTCCGGTTGTTAGGGGAAAGAAACAGGGTATGGCTGCGTATTGCGCAGCTTCCTCATGTGCAGGTCGTGCCTTTTGACACTGCTTGTACCTTGGTAGTCGAGCAGTCACCGGGCTTATGTATCCTTGTGATGTAGTAAAAGCCTAGGACTTCTGTTCTAACTACCAGTAGGTAGTTTCTTGCAGTCGTTGTTATGCAACTATATTGTATTTTGTATACCCTGACTTCATTGGGTAGTCGAATGTAATCCTGTGGAGTTTTGATGCAAAAAATGCAAGTACGAAGTAAGTTTGAGTACTCCTTGACTGATGGTTGCGGCAGTCTTGTGCCTTTGAAGAACAAATGACTAGCACCATAGTCGTGGTTTGTTGTCATAAGCGTTGTAGCCTAAAAAGTGAAATGGCTTTGTGAAGCCTCTTAGTCTTGTGGAGGTGAGTTGGTGAGAGAGTGTTGAAACTCGTAGATGTGAAAAAGCTTGAGTGGTTGTGAATAGCCGACGAGTTGTGATAACTCGAAGAGACTTGCTGAAAACAAGTTGAGGGCAGAGCGCTAGGGCTCGCGAAGCTGAAGAGCTTGAGTGGCTGTGAATAGCCAGCGAGTTGTGATAACTCGAAGAGACTTGATGAAATTAAGTTGAGGGTGGAGCGCTGGGGCTTGCAGAGCTGAAAGTGGCTATGAATAGCCGGCGAGTTGTGATAACTCGAAGAGACTTGATGGAATCAAGTCGAGAGCGGAGTGCTAGGACTCGTAGAGCTGGAGAGCTCGAGTGGTTGTGAATAGCCAAGCGGAGGCAAAGATAGTGTTTGCAAAAGAACTTTGTTGTTTAATAGACTATGGGTGAAGACCCGAGTACATGTCTTGTAGTCTGCTACGGGTAATAGCGACATAGATGCTCTATATTCCAAGAGTTTGATACTTCTTCGCCTGAGAGTTCCTTTAGTTGGTACGATCCAGGCCCTATGACCTTGGATATGACATAGGGACCTTCCCATAGAGAATTGAGTTTGTGCAGCCCTGATGTGTCTTGAATGCGTTTGAGGACCATGTCACCCACGTTGAAGGAACGTTCTTTGACGTTGCGGTCGTGATAGCGTTGTAGTCCATCGAGATATCTGGTTGACTGAACCAGTGTTGCACATCTTGTTTCTTCCAGACTATCAAGGTCTAGGCGCCTTGTTTCCTCTGATACTCCTTCGTCATACTGCTCAACTACGGGAGATTGCCACATGACATCTGCAGGGAGGATGACCTCTAACCCATATACGACGAAGTAGGGAGAGTGCCTAGTAGGCTTGCATGGTTGAGTGCGTAGTCCCCAAAGAACATTGGGTAGTTCTTTGAGCTATTTTCCTCATTTCGAGTTACCGACGTCATGTAGTCTTTTCTTGAGAGCTTCAAGTAACATGCCATTGGCACGCTCGACTTGGCCGTTGGCCCTTGGGTGAGCGACGGAGACGTATCGTACGTCAATTCCGTTGTTCTTGCAGTATTCCTAGAAGTCGTGATTGTTGAAATCGGATCCAAAATCAGTGATGATTCTGTTGAGGAAGCTGTAGCGATGTACGATCTCATCCAGGAAATCGAAGACTCAGTCTACCTTAGGGCAAGTGACGGGTTTGACTTCAATCCACTTGCTGAACTTGTCAATGGCTACGAGTACTCGATTGAACCCTCCTAGCACAGTTGGGAGTGGACTAATCATGTCAAGCCCCCAGCATGCGAAAGGCCATGTTGGAGGTATTGTGATGAGCTTTTAGGCGGGGACATGCTGTTGCTTGGCAAAGAATTGGCAGCCTTGACATCTGCGGACTAACTGTTTTGCGTCAGCCAGTGCCGTGGGCCAGTAGAAGCCTACTCTGAAAGCTTTGCCTACAATCGTTCATGAAGAAACATGATCACCACAAATTCCTTTATGTATTTCTTCCAAGATTTCTTGACCTTCTTCTCGGGTGACACATTTCATGAGTATCCCTGAAGATGCGCTCCTTCTGTAGAGCTTGTCCCCGACTAGAACATAGCTCTTTCCTCGTCGCGAGACTTGTTCAGCTTGGTTCTTGTCAGATGGTAGCAAAATTTTTTCTTTGATATAGTTGATGAACGGTGATCTCCAGTCAACTTCGATCAACATGATCTCTCGGTTGGGTTCTGGAGGTTTGGTAGTTGCTAGAGTAGCTTGTTTTGGTATGGATGGCTTGCGAAGCTCGTGTAAAAAAAACCTGCTGGAACTTCTGCATGAGTTGAGCCCATTTTCGATAACACATCAGCAGCTATATTGTTGTCGCGTACGACATGGTGAAACTCCAAGCGTGAGAACTTGTTCTCTAGCTTGCGGACTTCCTTGTAGTAGGCATCCATATTTTCCTTGTTGCAATCCCACTCATCATTGACTTGGTTAATGTCGACTAGCGAGTCACCATATACCAGTAGTCGTTTGATTTCGAGTGATATTGCGAGATGAAGACCATGGAGAAGTGCTTCATACTCGGCTTCATTGTTTGAGACTTCCCAAAAGATCTGCAGAACGTATTTGAGTTGTTTACCCTTAAGAGAAATCAAGAGTACTCCTATGCTGGCGCCTTTAAGCTTGAGGGAACCGTCGAAGTACATAACCCAATGTTCTGGCCTTTTGACTGTTGTTGGTACTTGGTTTTCCCTCCACTCTGCCATGAAGTCGACTAGAGCTTGGAATTTGATAGCTGTTCTAGGTTTGAAGTCTAGAGATAGAGCTCCAAGTTCTACCGCCCACTTGGAGATTCTACCCGTTGCATCCCTATTGTGAAGGATTTCACCGAGCGGAAGTCAGTGATGATGGATATGCTGTGTTCTTGAAAGTAGTGTCGCAGCTTTCATGAGGTAAGTAGCATTGCGTAGAGTAGCTTCTGCACTAGTGGGTACCAAGTTTTGGAGTCTGAGAGTACTTCACTGATGAAGTAGATGGATCTTTGGACTTTGTAGATGTGGCTTGATTTAGACCTTTCGACTACTACTGTTGTGCTGACAACATGAGTAGCAGCAGCTATGTATAGGAGCAAGTCCTCGTTTGGAGATGGAGCCGTGAGGATTGGTGGTTTTGATAGAAAGTCCTTGAGCTGTGCCAAGGCTTTGTCTGCCTCCTCTATACATTGAAACTTGTCTTGCCATTTGAGTACCTTGAAGAAGGGTAGTCCGCGTTCTCCAAGTCTTGAGATGAATCGATTAAGGGCTGCCATGCAGCATGTAAGCTTCTGCGCATCCTTGATGCCAGCTGGAGCTTGCATATTTGTGATGGCAGAGATTTTCTATGGGTTGGCCTCAATGCCACGGTGGCTAATGATGAATCCGAGTAATTTACCCGAAGGTACACCGAAAACGCATTTTGTAGGGTTGAGTTTCCACCGGAATGCTCGTATACTTGCAAAGGTTTCTTCTAAGTCTGCGACTAGATCATTTGGATTTCTTGTTTTGACGACTACATCATCTATGTAAGCTTCTACATTGCGGTGTAGTTGCTTCTCAAAACACATCTGGATGGCGCATTGATAGGTCACCCCTGCATTTTTTAGCTCGAAAGACATGGTTTTGTACCAAAATGCTTCAAACGGGGTGATGAAAGCAGTTTTGGCTTGATCTTCTTCTTTAAGGGCTATTTGATGATAGCATGAGTAGCAGTCGAGAAAACAGAGCAGAGTACACCCAGCTATGGAGTTGACTACTTGGTCGATCCTAGGTAGTCCAAAGGGGTCCTTTGGGCAATGCTTGTTGTGGTATGTGTAGTCGACGCACATCCTCCACTCGTTGTTCTTCTTGCGAACGAGTCTAGGGTTGGCTAGCCAATCAGGATGGAAAACCTCTTTGATAAACCTTGCCGCGAGTAGTTTGGCTAGCTCTTTTTTGATTGCATCTCTTCTGTCCTGGGTGAACCTTCGTAGTCATTGTCTTTTTGGGGTGGCTTTGGGATCAACGTTTAATGAGTGCTCAATTAGCTCCTTGGGGATACTGGGCATGTCAGCTGGCTTCCAAGCAAAAATGCCGTGGTTGGGCCGAAAAAAATTGACGAGCGTGTTTTCCTATTTATGGTCTAGCCCTGTTCCAATTAGGGCTGTCTTGGATGAGTCACCATTCTGGAGATCGACGGTTTTGAAGTCCTTCTCGCTTGCTGGTTTCACCTTAGTTGATCCCGACTTGTTTTCTAGGATCTCGAGTTCAGTGGGGCTGAGTTTCTTTGAAGCTATGAAGACTTGTGGCATGGGATTAGGTGCTTGAGAAGTCGATGCGCTCTCGATAGTTTTCGTGTCGCACTCATACAATTGCCTTAAGTCTCCACGTAGTGTTAACTCAACCTTAGGTCCTGGCATCTTGAGTACCAGGTACATAAAGTGTGGTATGGCAATAAACTTGGCCAGGGCTGGTCTTCCGAGTATAGTGTGGTAAGAAGTTTCGAAGTCGGCAACCTCAAACCTGATATACTCGGTTCGGTAATGTTCCTTGGTGCCGAAAGTGACTGGTAGGATGACTTGTCCTAGAGGTATGGCAGCATTTCCTGGGACAATCCCGTAAAATGGTGAGTCTGTTGGAGTGAGCATGTCTGTGATGTCGAGGCACATTTTCCTTAGTGTCTTGGCGAAAATGACGTTAAGTCCACTTCCGTCGTCGATGAGTACTCAATGACAGGGTCGAGTACTAGAGGGAATCGGCCTGGTTCTGAGAAACTTGTCCATTGGTCCTTTCTGCTGAAAGTTATGGGTACCTCAGACCATTTGAGTGGTGTGGGAGCTGCTGGCTCGATAGCCATAATCTCTCTGAGAACTAGCTTATTGGACCACTTGGACGCGGTACCCTGAATTCCACCAAAAATGACGTTGACCGTCTTAGAGGCAGTCTGGAACTCGCCTTCACCCTCATCATCTTTATTGACCTTGCCTTTACCTTTGTCCTTCTTCTGACCAATGTCTTCAGGAGGGGGTGGTGCGGGTAATTCTTGCATTACTCGGCGCATGCTATAGCAATCGATCGCCGAGTGTTTGCTGTTTGGATGCCATGAGCATTATTTCTTGAGTAACTCAGTAAAGGAGGGCCCGTCATTGCATTTGTGTGACCCTTTCTTGCCTGAGTTGGTCATAGCTGCGACAGTGTTGTCGGGTTTGTGCTTGCGGTTCTGATTACCCGAGTAGTTGTTTCGAGAATCATTGTTGCAGTTTTTGTCTTGTTCATGATTGTTGTTATTGTTGTCGCGACTGCGGTTGTGATGAGAGCCTAATCTCTCACGCTCTTTGTCTTCTTCATCTGCCCATTGTTGCACCATGATTTTGAGATCTTTGACGATGGTTGGACGACATCTACCTAAGTCTTAGTATGCTCGACGATCATAGAGGCCATTTTGAAAGCACTCAATGACGTCTGCTTCTGAAATGTTAACTATTGTAGCCTTCTTTTCAAAGAAACGGCATAGATAGTCACGGAGTGTCTTGCTTTCTTTCTGTTTGACTTGGCTCATATCAATTTTTTTGCCTAGGTGAGACATGGAGCCCGCGTAATTATTAGTAAAGGCTTTCGTCAGGTCTTCCCAGGAATCAATCGACTTGGGCTTAAGTGACTCGAGCCATGTTAATGGTGCGGGTTCCATGCATATGGGGAAGTGAATGACCTTTGTATCGTTATTTCCCCCAGCTACTTGAATTGCTAGAGAGTAGCATCGTAGCCATTGGACTGGATCTTGCTTGCCATCATACATGGTAATCCCTGTCGGCTTGAATTTTTCGGGTAGTTTGGTCTTCATTACCCATGTAGTGAAAGCAGGAAAGTGATCATAATCATTGTCTTCGCGTTTGCGTTCTCTGTGGCGGTTGTTATTGATTACCTCTCTTAGGTCACTAAAGATTGAGGCTTCGCGATCAGTTCTGCGGTGGCAAGGGCTCTTTGCTGAGTTGGTGCAGCTAGCCTCTCCTGCATCTGTGTTTCGCCTTGGTACCTCGCGTTCATCTCTATTTACCTTTGGCTATGTTGCCTTGGTTGCTTGACTACTTCGTTACTATTTCTTGGAGCCTTGCGATGGCCACCGTGGATTACGACGTCTCTACTGCCGCCTTGGTGCCGAGTTGCGAGGGATAGATGGGATTGGAGATTCTTTGTCGAGTAGTTTGTAAGCTTGTTCTGCGAGTTGTGCTATTAACCCGTTGCCCCTTTCCGTGAGTTGTGCTGTTAACTCGTTGTCTCTGTAATGAGGTATGAGAGTTGATATGAGATTGATTGAAACAATTGCGGCGAGAGGAGTGTTGTGCTCTCGAGCTTACACTGCGTCGAATGCTCTTTCGAGGTTCACGATAGGAATGTTTGTAGCTAGTAGTCGACGTTGATCTGCTCGGGCAGCATTGCGTGCCCTTCTTTGATTTCTCTGTTCAGAGTTTTCATCTTGCGGGGCGTTAGCTGATGATTCGTTTTGTAAAACGTCGTCGAGTTGTGTAACCCGTCGAGGAGTTTTTTGATGGCTGGCACCCGTGTCGTTGTTAGGTGACGTGATGACGAAGATTTCTCTATTCGGGTAGTAGCTTTCAGAGCTTGATGTTACAATCTCTGTAGTGCTTCCTTCAACGCGGGTTGAAGTAAGCAGGATGCCCTCTTGATACGGGAGGTTGTCTATGTAAGCGACAAGTCGTGACTCGTAATCTTGGGCCAGGAAAGATGGCTTCATCCTAGGCCAATAAATAAATCTTCCTTGTGGAGTCAAAGTAATTACCAAGCCGTGAGCTGGGTCTGATAAAGGGATCTCTCAGACAAAGTTCGAGTTGTAGTCGCGGTCCCCGACTGACTCGAGTTCGGTTTGAACTTGAGTAAGGAATTCTTCGTGGACCACGGCTGCATTGTGAAGTCCGCGCAGGATTGACTTCGAGTTGAAGTCGACTGTGGGATGACTTGGACGTCAGCCTGTGCGGGCTAGTCCGAGTCAGGGTCGAGTTCGAGCCGTAGTCGAACTTGATGTCGTTGACGTTGAAATTTGGATTTTCTCGACAAGATTCTCTACTTCTTGATGAAGAGAGTTTTCATCGAGATGCTTCTTTGCCTGGTTGCCGATGATGCAGCGTTGAAAGGATCCAGCGTCATCAGCGATGCAAAGCCAGGAACCGAAGACAGAGGTTGCGCCTACCTCAAAGGCGAAAGCAGGCTTGATGATGGAGAAACTCGGCGACTTCCCCGACCTGGCGCGCCAGCTTTCGGTGTTTTAGACCGACAACCCGCCTAGGGAGTACCCAAGGTGATCTTTTGTGCAGTGGGTGTCGTCGAGAATCAAGGAGTCGATGGTGAAGCAAGAAACACGATTTAGTCAGGTTCGGGCCTCTAGATCACGTAATATCCTACGTCATGTGTGTTGATTGTATTGAACTTATGTTGAGTTGTTCTCCATTCTTTGGAGGGGGTCCCTGCCTGCCCTTATATAGTCGGGGGAGCAGGGTTATAGGGCGGATTGTATATGAGTCCTAGTCGAGTACGTTACAGAGTCCTACTCCAACTTGGTAGAGTAATTTCCTTTTAACCCGACTAGTCTTCGGGGAGTCCATGAAGCCTACGTGCCCTACAGAGTAGTCTTCATGTCCGAGTAGGTTTCGGGTACGTTCCTTTAAGTGCGTCCGTACACGTCTTCTGGTGGGCCCAGGGGTGCCAAGCCGACAGTACCTTTTTGAGGATTTTGTTCGGGTTGGCACACCACGCCGAAAGGTCGTAGGTGCGCGTGCGGCCTTGGCAGCGTCAATGGCCCTCGACAAAATGGATGGCGCAGTTGGGGACGATCTTGGCTAGGACCTCCTCCGACCAAGTGTGCACGGGCACCCCTTCAATGCGGAGCCACACGTGGAATTCCAGCATGCTCTCCGCTGCCCCGCGCCGCTCGATCCATGGCTTGAAGTTGAAGGTCCTGCCCCGTTGCGGGACCTCCCGGTGGTGTACTGCGCGGTGTTAGGCGCGGCTATCGGCGAAGAAGATGAGGTACTGCTCGGGGAAGTGTTTAACGACCTTGACTTCGTGGCACGATGTGGAGCTTCTCCTCCATGGCGTCGATGATGTGATGCAGCGCGGTGTTGTGGCTGTTGTCGTTGAGCCAATAGACTACCGTCCTGCCGATCAGCTCCTCCCGCTTGTGCTTGATGGCTCCTGTTGTTGAAATGGCGCAAATAGCCAGCTCCGGCCGTGCACGCGGGTCACCTGGGTACGATGCCATGCTTGCTGGTGCTCCTTTGACTACCTCCAGGTAGGAGCGGCCGGTGTTGCTGAGGTGTGGTGGTGGAGGTGGTAAAGTTGTGGCAGTGGAGGATGTAGGAGGTAGTTGCTGCTACACCGGTGGGGCTTTATGCTTGCTCCAAGCTAGGCATCCTCGAGCAGTATGTCCCTGGCCTAAGCACTTCCAGCACTTGCTGTTGCTCCTGCAATCTGCCACTCGATGTTTAGTAGAGAAGCAGCTAAGGCACTTTCCTCTGACCAGCTCCCTATACTTCTTCCTCCTCTGTTCTGCCTCATCCATTTGGCAAAGTTGGAGCTCCTACTTTGAATGCCCATCCCGCTTGCGCCACCAGTATGGTGGCTTGACAACCTAGAAACCATAGTCGTCGATGGAGGTGAAGATTGATGCTTTGTCCCTTGGCAATCCTAGTGATGAATGCATATCTTTCTTGTTCATAGGTGGCGTGATTTCTTCCCGAGGGGTGATGGCGTATCTATTTACTGTTGGTACCGACGAGACACCTCCCTTCAATGAGCTTCCTCTTCCCCCTGCATTGGAAGATGTCTGCGTTGGACATTGCTGTGGCGCTGACTGTTGCTGCTCTACAACGCTCTTCCCCTTCTCTGTCGCTGTAAATCTTCTCTGCTCTGCTGCTGGATTTCGCGTGTTGAATGCTGTGATGAGCTCGATGTCTGCCCGCGGATATTGGGTGATTTCTTTGCTGCTGAGCCTCTGGATGATGTCCAATGACATCGGGTCATCGTCGTGGATGCCGGCCTCGAGCCCCACACGCACCTGCGTCGCCATTGATGCTGCTTGTGCCTGGAGGTCTTGCACTAAATCCCGGACGATGAAGACCGCTTCCTGCTGGAATTGGGCCTTTGCTGGAGCTCTGCTGCCTTGCTGCATCATCTCCAGGTGCGCAGAGCTCACCGTCGTGGGCTTCGGGATGTTCGCTTCATCTTCTTGGCCGGACTTTTCCTTAGGCTCGAACTCTCGCATCCTGACTTGTTCGCTGTGGGAGAGGTATGTGGGTGTGGATCTGTGCTGGCTGGCACCAGATCCATTGGAGCTGAGGTGGGGGAGACAATGGTTTGGGGAGGGATCTGGCTAGGGGAGGCGGCGGGCCACGGTCACCATGGGTGCCGCTAGGACTATGGATTTTGAACCTACAAAAAACCCGATGTCGTCTTTGTGAAGAATTCTCAGCGCAACTCATTAGGACCCTTGACTAAGCTTTCTCCAACAATAGGTGCTTTGCTGGACTGAGGATTCAGCAACTAAACAAGTCACCAAAAGCTTAGATGCACTAAGCGAGTGGGCGCATATGTATTTGAACCTTTTCCCCTACCACATCACTTGGTGCTCTGATTCTGAACCCTAGTCCACTGACTGCAAGACGGCCAATCAATCGCTCTCAAGTCTGAACCCTGAGTGAGTCCCTGTCTCCCTAACCTTAACACTTCAGATAGCATAACTTGCTACTTTAACAGCGGTATTATTTGCTATTGAGAAATCGGCGCCCCGAACTTGACACCGACTTCCTAGAAGTGGTAGCACACTAGTGTGCTACCACTTCTTTAGTAGATCCTTACTCACACTACTTCAAGAAAACCTGCACACTGACACCAATGCGGGAGACCAACTCTCTACAAGGAAACTCAAACCTTTATTCACTACTCAATTTGATACAAGACTCACTTGCACACTCTTTGTGTGGCTATCCTACCATGAGACTACTACACTACATGGCTACCTTGCAATCTCCTTCTTGAGACCTCCTATGCCATGGTATGGCTAGGAGGGAGGGAGCACCTCTATTTATAGGTGCTCATGGTCCTTGTGGTGTTGCCATGTGGCAACTTACACACTCTTCTTTACAAATATCTAACTCTAAAACTTTCCCTCATCCTTATCCTACCATATAAATATCTTGTTCTAGAGTATTCATAAGTTGCCATGAAGCATGGCAACTCTAAACTCTTGACATATCCAAAGTTTTTTAGAACATTTGTACTTTGTCATGATCTTATCCTTATGCATGTCAAAGTCTCTTGTAATTTCCAAAACCTTCTAGAATGTTCCAAGTATGCATTGCATATTTCAACACTCTCCCTCAATGCATACTTGTTCTTCGGTATCTGAATCATTGCATGTCACTGCCCTTAGATCTTCTACGCTCTGCCATTACGAACCTTCTTCTTCACTTGCCCTCGTGACATGGTCTTCTCTTCTTTTGATTTATAGTCCTCTGTCTTTAGCTGGAGGTTTCCCGCAGTCTCAATGTTTCTATTCAGTTCTTTTTTCTTCTTTACTCTTCTAGTTGTTCGCCCTCTAGGTGCTTTCTTGTACAAAGGCAAAATCATAGCAGGTGAAGCATTGGCATACCTGTGATCTTCACATCTACATCCTTCTGGAAGCTTCTTCACCACATCTCGTCTTCAAATCCTCATAGATCACCAATGCTCCATCTTCATCTTCGCTATGCTCTTGTGGCTCTATCTTCTCATTTTTAATATCTTCTTCGTTGTCGCTTAGAGCCTCCCAATCTTCATCGCTATCATATCCAAATACTACAAATCCTTCAGAAGTATCTGGATCTCTCACCTCCATGGAGAAGCCACCTTCTGCATCCCACTCTATCAAGTCTTCCACGAAGTAAGCTCCATCATCTTCAATTGTGGTAGCTGCCTCAGCATCCCACTCTTCTTCACTTAGGCACGTACTCAAGACATCTTCTTTTGTTGTAGCCACATTTCCTTCTGAGTGCCTCCATGGATTCCGGCAGTCCTGTGCCAGATGTCCCTTCTTGCCAAAGTTGAAGCACTCACCTCTTCTTTTCCTATTGCTCTTGACTCACTCCTGATCACCTTCGTCGCCACTCTCTTGTTGAGCTCCTCTTGAATAGCTGCTCTTCTTTGGGCAACGGCTATCACCTCTTGTCCACTTCTTCGCCTCTCCCTAGCCTCTCAGTGGACCCTTCTTCCTGATGAAGAGTGCCCGTTCTTCATCCTTCTCTTCAAAGTGATGTTAACCATCTTCTTGGCTAATGCCTCCTGATTAGCCAATAAGTTCTCCAGCTCCACCAAGGATGGTTGTATTGGTCATCCACTCACTGCAGCCATAAATCTACTATACTCGGGTCTTAAGCCGTTGATGATGATCCTTCTCATTTGAGCTTCGTTGACCTTCTCCTCAAGGTCAAGCTGAGATATCTCCTGACAGATATTCTTCATCTTAGTAAAGTACTTGTTAATGCTGAGAGTTCCTCGTGAGATACCTGCAAGCTCTTTCTTTAGAAGCTGGAATCGTGCCTCATTCTTCTTCGAGAATAGCTTCGACAATGTCTCCTAGGCCTCATTTGGTGTCTCCGCGTTTCTAATGTGCTCCACCAGGTCTTCCTCGATCGTCATCTTCAACGTGAACATAGCCTTGCCTTCCTTGATTCGCCACGTCCGTAAGGCTTCCGCGTTCTCTTTCGGTGAAGGAGTTTTCTCGATGCCTGCTACGACCTCCCATAGGTACTGACCCAGGACTCTATGCAGGTTTGCTAATAGCTATAGTTGTGGCTATTGAGCTTCCTCATGCCTCCTACGCTCAAGAGATCTGCCATCTCAACTGACACCCAGCATCACCTACGCTTGGTCCCGGACCAGCATTCCTTCACAGTCCCGTATTGTGATCTCCGACAGAGTCTCCCCTTAGCGTCTCTGGGCGCCACACCAAGCAATGTAAGCGCCATACGCCTACCAACAACTGCACCGACCACTATGAGTGTTCCAAACTCATCACAAAACTCCTTCCAATGACGGCCCTGACCATTTTGCTATGATACCAATGGTTGAGAAATTGGCGCCCCGAACTTGACACTGATTTCCTAGAAGTGGCACCAAAGTAGTATGCTACCACTTTTTTGTAGACCCTTACCCACACTACTTCGAGAAGACCTTCGTATTGATACCAATACGGAAGATCAACTCTCTACAAGGAAACTCAAACCTTTTATTCACTACTCAATTTGATACAAGACTCACTTGCACACTCTTTGTGTCGCTATCCTAACATGACACCACTACACTACATGGCTACTTTACAATCTCCTACTTGGGACCTCTTATGCTATGGTATGGCTAGGAGTGAGGGAAACACATCTATTTATGTTCATGATCCTTATAGTGTTGCTATGTGGCAACTTCCACACTTTTCTTTACAAATATCTAACTCTAGAACTTTGTCTTATCTTTATCCTACCATATAAATATTTTATTCTAGTTTCATGACAACTCTAAACTCTTGACATCTCTAAAGTGTTCTAGAACCTTCATATTTTGTTGTGATGTTATTTATGTCAAAATCTTTTATGATTTCTAAAAACTTTGAGAATGTTCCATGTATTTATTGTATATTTCAACATTTGCATATGGATAGGCCTCGCTTAAAAGAAATTACTCTAACAGCGTTGATCTGAATATAACATCGATTTGCATTGGCAGGTGTTCGGTTGCAGTATTACTCTAACAGATAAATGCAGTCGTGCTTGTTCTACCGAAGCGTGCATACTGCATAGCTTGTGGAGAAAGAAATCGGCTCGGGCGTCGAGTAGCGTATCTCACTGCACCGAAGAAAGAAACGTCCAGACCCGCGAGATGCGTGGCGGATTGAGACGCTGCTCCCTCAGAGGTGGCGCTCGCGAGCTTCGCGTGGCTCCCTTTTTTTTCCCGTTTGCCTTTGCATCGCTTGCTGCAGCGGGGGATTCGACACGCCGGTCCCCTATTCGCTCGCCGCGCGCGTCGTTGGTTGTGCTCTGTAGCTTGCGCACTCCTCCGATCCTTTTCCAATGTGGATAAGCGACCGGCCGGGTCTCCAGCCG
The DNA here is from genome assembly GCF_000263155.2 of Setaria italica. NCBI lineage: Eukaryota > Viridiplantae > Streptophyta > Magnoliopsida > Poales > Poaceae > Setaria > Setaria italica. Next base: position 13,255,756 of record NC_028454.1, on the reverse strand, counting down.
ATTGATCCTGTGTTGCTTCTTCCCCGAAGAAATGGGACACATATCCTCGATCACGCTTCCATCTGCAAACTGGCCATCACGATATCCACCAACATGGATATCTGCACATGCCAGACATACCCATCATTTGCAGAGGTAAGATGTAGCTGTATTTGTACACTGGGACTCTAAAAAAGCCGGCTGCATAAGGCAGAATGAGAACGTCAGTCAGAATGATTTGCACAGAGTAAACCCTGGCTGGAATCAAAGATTTCAGCTGTCAGCAGGTCGGTCACAACCGCTCAACGATCCGTCGTTTTGGATGGAACGGGAAACGATCCATGGACATGGTCACATGATCGATCGGATGAGGATGAGAAGAGAGGAACGGATATGATAGGGTACGTAGGCGTAGGTAGTAGCTGATCAATGTGTTGCCGCTCCACGAAGCCGGCCGAGCACAGAGATAAAGCAGAGAAATATCACGCTCGGTCCCGACCTGTTACTCGGCGTCTCGGCAACGGCAGGAGCAGGACATCTCGCCGCAGTTTTCCTTTACCAGGACGATCACCGGGGCTCGGACGGGAGCACGTGAACCGAAGTGGCCTGGACGGGGATCACCGGACCACGCCACGAATCTATGCACGGACGCAGCAACCGCACGCCACACATGGTTCGGTTCGACACCTTTACCCTTCACCGATGCTTCGTTCTGATCGTGCACGTGTCACCGCTGCGCTATGCTCCGTGGATTCTGGCACCTGGTGCTGCGCGCCATGGGACGGACTTCGAATCGGCGGCAGTGAGCCAGTGACTACTTGCTTCGGCTCATTTCCCCTCGGAGGCCGAAAGGCCGATGCCCGTCCGTGGCTCCGTGCTCTCTCTACGGGTGATTCGCTTTGGGCCGGATCAAAAACAGTAGGCTGCAGGCATTCCGTGACTAAAACGGGATGGGCCTGAAAGCTACTTCCAATCAATGTCGCAGTACCCTTGCTGGGCTAGCTCTGACTTTGTTATTTGCTTGTAGTGAGGAAACACGCAAACTCGTGGAGGAACCAAACGACTTGGTGAGCAACTGAGCATCCAATCCAACAACTGGAGCAGGACCATTGTCATCCCATTTCGCTTGCTATGCTCGGCTATACAGTAACTGCAATTGTGCAAGAAAGGACCACAAAATAACACAAGCTTGCCGACCCAGGGCAAAAAAGGACCACAAAATATGGGCGTAGAGCTTATTACGCGCACAGGAATCTTACCTCAATGGCACATGTCCACGGGGTCACAAGTAAACTGAAGCGTTAAACAGGTTGGAAAAAGAAATGTATAGCACATGTAGTTCGGCACTGTGAGGTGATCTGTTTAACACTGCCAGAAGGTGGGTCTCTAACAAGTAACAACACAATCTTTTCCCCGGCAAGAAGATAATCAAAAACAGCAACAAGCAATAAGGTGTAATGTTCAAAAGTTGCAGAATATTTGGACTGCAAATCTGAAGCAATGGCAGCTAGATACGAATTGCATGTTGGTGCATTTCTCCGACGCTTTGGCCACGGAGTTCTCTAATTAAGAAAATTGACGCGCAGCATTTTAGTTAGACGACAACAAGCTCGCAATACAGAAGTAAGAGTTGTAATTTTACAGGCAGCAACAAGTAATGCGGTAGTCATGTTATATGCAGAAACGTGCCATCCAATAGCTAGTTTGGGTTTCCCTGCAACTCATCCCATAATAGTAGGGGAACCTGCAGCAGTAAAATTACATGGAGTCTTTGCCGATGTACTTGGAGAAGTCACATTGCATGTAGTAGTGAAGTAAAACCTTCTGGCAGAAAATGGCACAACCCTTACAAGTTTCTTATCTCTGCTATCGATAGCAAGAACCCAGCCGTTTGGATTGCAGGGGTTACGCTTGGACTTCATGTACACAACGTACGCATCCAGTACCGGGTCCGTGCTTACCACCTTGTTCAAGGCTAGCTTTCCCTTGCCGCCGTCCCAGATATCAGGAAACAGGGCAGGGAGACACGAGTCTGCCGCCGGTGAGAGCTGCTGGATTCCACGGTGAACGTCTCCCATTCATCGGCGGAACTGAACAACCTCCTCTTGGACACGGTGGCCGTCCAACGGCGGTACTCCGTGGTGGGATTGTTGTCCCTGGCTGTCCACGACCTGGTCTTGGTCGAGAAGACCTGGAGATCATTGGCGGGTTCATGCCGAAGCAACGGGCTGGGATACCCTTGCAGCAGATGAGAAGCCACCCGGGCAGCCCTGGTTGTCCACGAGCTGGTCTCGGTCGAGAAGACATGGAGATCATAGCCCATCATCCGGCCAAGGCTATCTAACCGCCGCAGGACAAGACGCCGGGGCGCTTGTAGTAGAGGTTAGCCGGCGGGCAAGGGTGCGGGAGGAGGTGGAGCGACGGCGCCCCGGGGCCGGCCTTGTAGAGGAAGACGTCGGTGTGCGTCTCTCAGACATCGCGGTGGGGGAAGCCCACGATTAGTAGGAGGAAGGCGCCATCCGCGGCGATAACCAGGGGCGGCGCGTTCACGGCGTCCTCCTTCAGCTCCGACCTCCGAGCAGCTGACGACGCAGCGCGTGAGGCCGGGCGGGTCGACGACGTCGAAGGATACCTCGATGGGGATGAGGGTGCTCGTCATGGTTGCAGCGGTGGTCGCGTTTTTGAGGGGGACGACGTGCGCTTTCGGGTCGAGGAGGACCCAGTCGGGGAAGCTCGGGCATTGTCGGGAGGCGGAGGAAGGTTCCGGCATAGCAGTCTGATCGGCGGCGAGGGGAGGGAGACGCAGTAGATTTGGGCCTCTCGTGCGGTTCTTCTATAGGGTCGCGGTGATTGGCATGCGGGCTGGATTCGGAATTCGAGTCATCATCGACGACTGGCGTGACCAAAAAGGGCTGGGCCTGAAAGCTAGTCCCGAGTCCTTGCTGGGCTCTGAATTTTGTTGCAGTCGGAACCCAAACAAGTTGGTGAGGATCCAAATCCAACACAGCTAGCTGGAGAGCAGGCAAGGACTGACTATTCATCATCACGTCCCTTTCACTTGCTATGCTCGGCCATACAGTGACAGCAAGTGCGCAAGCCTCCCACCGTTCCAACCCAAGAATACAAGGTTGCCGTCCATGGCAAAATAAAGGACCACAAAATATGGGTGCAGAGCTTACGCGCAAAGGCATCTACCTCAGCTGGGAGCTTTGCAGGTAAAGTGAAACGCCTCTGCCAGACTTACCCAACAGTTAGTAATCAAAACACATTGAAAAAAATGTACACAAAGTCACTGTACTAACTACTACTGCTGCTGCTGCTGATACTTGCACGGCAAGGCCGATCAGTTTGACACTACTGCTAGCTTTACGGTCACCGACTACTTCAAAAAAGCGTAAGGAGAGGCGTGTTGGACCTGTTGGTACCAAATCATGAAGCGTATCCGTGTGCCAACGACGCGATCATGCGAGATCCAACCAAGTCGAGCAGGCTCTCGATCGAACGAAAGCCGGTGGATTCGGCGGGCCGGAGCACCGGCCGGTTCGGCTTGCTAGATGACACACTACATGCGCGGCGAAAGACGTCGCCAGGCACGCATGGCCGGCCGGCCACCACACCCCGCTAGGGGCTAGGGGACGCACGCACGCATGAAGCATGTGCGCGCGATCTGCCGGGTCGGGAGCCAACAACCCAACCGATAGAGAGGACAAGGCATTAGCGAGGGCGAGGGAGCTAGCTGTGGATCCGCGGCGGAGTCAGCCGATCTTGGTGAATCTTTCTCGAAGCTCCAACTGCGCGGCTCAGCTTTCCGGGTGGTCCTGCCGCTTCCTCTCTATCCACCGGCTAAATCGCCCCACCGCCCGCCGGAGAAGGACGGGGACCGGCCGCCGGACGTGTACTCCGGAGCATCCGTGCGCAGTGCGCGCGTGATCCTCGCCGTCCGATGGACAGGGGGTTGGTTTGAGCTAGCACTGGGGATCGATCGATCGAGGATGGTCTATAGCTAGCAGCTAGCTGGGAAGAAGCTCCGTGATCTTTCCCTCTTACGGCCGGGCGGCGCTGAGGTGGACGCGAGAAATATATGGTTCGTTGTTAGATATACGGTGACACGGGAGATTGAGCTGCCATCTCCAAAAGATGGAGCTACCCCTTTCCTAAGCTATCTACTATACCTCGCGGCCTCGATCGGATCCGATCGTTCTTGCTTGCATCCTACTGGAACTCATCTTAAAGTAATAATAAATTAATAAGCTAGGGATTGCGTTATGTGCATGGCTCTATCTCCATGGGCCTTGCATTGGCATTGCAGAATGGGTTTATCTAGCTTGTTTGCCATGGCACATGGCTTTGGAAGCTCTTAGCAGAGTGCTGACTATTCAGACCGTACGTAGGACGATGTGCTCATCAAGATCGGTAACTGACATGCCATGTTTGGATAACGACATACGGCGTCTGGAAACGGCATGTTTATGCTGAAATCCCGGCAAGATCTTAACCGATGTGCGCCGGCCCCGTGAGAAACCCTAGCTATCTACTTTACTGTGAGCTGGACTCCTGCTTCTTTAGCTGAACTTAGCATGGGCTTATTATATAGACCGCAATGTAGTAGTTGAGCTATTCAGATTCTCCACTGCTGTTCTGTTCAAGATTAACATCAACCAGCAGATGGATTATGACACAACTTCAACAACCTATACTTAGGAACGTGAGCTGTCCAGTTGCAATCGGATGGCTGGCACAAATGGACATCATGCTAACAACTTTTGTAGACAAACACACAAGTATCGTGAGAAAAAGGAACAACCTTTTGTGCCATCGTGGCAACTTATATGGACCAAATATAAGCACCAGGTGGACAATTAGATCGTCGTTAATTAGTTGTCCTTTCTTTTGCAAATCACAACTCCAATATCCACCTATTGCGCTCGGCCTATCGCTCTTGTTCTTTGGTCATTTGCGGCCCTTCTTTTCTGTACATAAAAAAATTTGATGCGCAAAAATTTTCATGTCTTAATTATAAAAAAAACAAATATATCAGCCAAATATGAGTGTCTCATCATCATGATACAAGATAGGGTTCAAGGACTTGGACCACATGCCATATATGGATACATCACACCATTGCTTAAGCCACTAGCCACGATTGTGCCAGAAATAACTCTGTCCAGGACTCCGCAGGTAGCGCACAAGCTAGCCTCCCAAATGCATTGCATCTGAGGCGAAGCTACGCCCGCGCTGAACTGGAACAATTCTACAAAAGAATGGCCAAACTTCCTGCTTGCAACCTGGAAGTCTGGAACACGTTAACATCTCTCCGATCCTAGGAGCTAGGGTTTGAGCACTGATGGGGCCACTGTCACTGTCTCATTTGCATCACCACTAGCTCGATCACTAGATTCAGAGAACACGCGCAACCGAACGAGCTGAGGCAAAGATGCATGAACAGAGGCATACATGTCCCGTGCCAAGCAGCTGGAACAAGCATCCCGTCGCCCCAGGTTCTCATGATCTGATCTGCCATCCCTGCAGCTGCAGCCATCGTCTCCTGGCCCAGCCAAACCCCCTTGACGAATCGAGGTAGGTCGCTCACATGGACCTCGTGCAGTGAATGGGATTCAAGGATCCTCCGAACCGATCGCTGCAAGTGGTTGCAGGAGGGAGAGAGAGGGGCCTAAAAGAGGGGGCAGAAAGGAGCTGCGCGCGTTGCCAATCCGAGCGAGATGCCCGAAACGAGGCGGGTGAAAACCCAGGGGAGATCAGGACGAGATCGTGTTGGGAGCGCGTCCAAATCATCGGAGATCGCCGAGGGGTCGTCGAGGGGAGAACCTACTGTGAAGAAAGCTCGTGCGCTTTGTCCTGGCTCGCTGAGATTGTTTTGGTCGGCCCCAGCCTCACTCCCCAGATGTGGAAACTGAACACTGGGGCTCCATTATTGTGCCCTCTGTATAGAAACCTTGGCAGGCCAGGGGACCAGATTAGGTGCTCCTTTCCTTTGCTTTGTTCATTCATCTGTGAACACTGAACACAAATGTTATTCTCTTCTGATCCTCTGGTGAGTTTACATGTGGAGGCAGGTTTTCTTTGCTGATGCAAACTGGCTTTTGTTCGTTGGATAGGATTCCAAGCGATACACTTTCGAGGCAGTTCTTTGCGCTGAGCTAACATGTTGTTTTCTAGTTTCAGCCTTTCAGGACAACTATGCTTGTAGGATATATCATGGGTCATGGCCGACCATCCCTTGGCAAGCTTCACATTTATGCTGGCCTAAAAGGAGGCTCTTGTAAAATTATTTCACAACAGTTTAAAAGTTCAACGAAATGATAATACAGTTTCAACAATAAGCTCAAAACATCCAGTGATTTTTTTAATGTATATATAATAAGGAATGCAAGAAAAACATTATAATAGGTTGACTTGGCTAGAGAACTATCCATGGTGTTTACTGATCGGTGGTGCATGTCCATCATGCAGACTGGCAGTTTCCAACGAGAAGTTCAGTTCATGCAGCCGTTCAAGAGGGCCTTTGCTCCTGCTATCGTGGGCGGCTACTCCTCCCCCTGCAACCTCGGAGGAGACAGCGGGTGTGATTCGAGAGAACCGGGAGCAAAGTGGAGCGAGGATTAGGGCGGCGGGTTAGCTGGCCGGGGCGAACGGAGAGGAACAAGATTCGATCCACTGCCCTGCGCCACCCCCTGTGTTCTCGCTCTAGATCTCCCCGCTCCCGAGACTCCCGGCCACCGCCCGGCCGGCTCACACCACGCCACTCGCGGACACGCTGCTCCTCTCGGCTCCCACCTATAAATACGCCCCTGCTCATGGCGCTCCCCTCTCAGCCACATGTGTCCTCGATTTGGTAGCTTGCAAGAACCCTGCTGCGACCCCGTGTTGCGTTGATTCCTCCTCCTCCTCTCTCGAGATCCTGGCAGGGAGTCGATCCCCGGCCGGTTGCGAAATCGGTGGTTGAATTGCTCTTCACTGCTCTCGGGGTTTGTTGTCTTTGAGCGGTGGCTCTGGAATAGTCTGTTTCTGTTCTTGTTCCTTCTCATCTCTCCCTTGATGCATTTCTCCTTCTTGGACTCGTAGAGGTATCTGTCCACATCGACCACAAAATTGATCTTGCGGCCTCTCTCTAGCTTATGCGGTTCTGAATTCTGCCTGTTCTTCATTGATTTGTTCTGTGCGGTCACTCTTCAGTCTTCACTGTCTTGAGTTCATGAAGCTGGGAACTCCAGGCATATCAGCCCGCATTTACTTGTTGAATCCGTTTCTCCTTCTGTGACGGGAGAAGAAGAAAGAACCCCCGGCAGAACTCTCGTCTCAATTCGATTGGTTAGATGCAAAGAGATGGTGCATGAGCAGAGCGGCCACCACCACCACCAGCTGCCGAGGTACGGCAACGGCGGCGGCGGCGGCGCCGGCGCGGCCACCGGCGTGGCGCGGGCGTCGAAGAAGAACAAGCCCAAGAAGATCCCGCAGCGCGGCCTCGGCGTGGCGCAGCTCGAGAAGCTCCGGATCGAGGAGCAGAAGAAGATGGAGGGAGCCGCCGTGCCGGGGGCGGCGCACGCGCCGCACCCGCATGCCCTCGGCGGAGGCGGAGGCAGCCTCGGCCACCTCCTCTCGATGCACCCTCCTCCTCCGCCGCCGCTCTCGCTGAGCGCCCTGCCGAGGCCGGCAGCGGCCGGCAGCGTGCACTGCGGCTTCCCGCCGGTGCTCTGGGACCCGGCGGACCCCATGAGACACCCGTACAAGAGAAGCCTGTGCCCGCAGCCTCCACTTCCGACGGTACGTGCCTTCTTCTCTTCTTCAGACGCCCATGCATACATGATGACTAGCTTCAGAGCTCAGTCGACCTCAGTGGCATGGAAACCTTTCTTTGTGTAGGTGAGCACGGGCTTGTCGCTGACGGCGTTGTCGAGCCACCCAACGGAGCCCCCTTCAAACCAAATGTACAGCAGCAACGTTAGCAGGAGCAGCGCGGCGGCGCCGGCCGAGGAGGACAGGGTACGCGTCTCGTTGAGGTTTCAGATTCTTTTTTCATGGAATTGAGGTTTCAGAATTGTTACTGTGCAATAGAAATATTTTGGTGCTTGGGATTGCTGCTAAGTGTGGATTTGGCCAGAGTGTAGGACGCGGCCGGCGTGGATAGGTCCTGGCCCTTCATGTTCGAGGGCATGAACGCGGCCGCATTCCGGACGCCGGGCAAGGCGCCTTTCCCCGCCAGGATGACGAGAGAGGCCGGTTTGCCTGATGTCTGTCCTGACCTGAGCAGATACGAGTTCAGAGCAACGAATTATTTCAGGTAAATGTTGTAAGCCTACTTCACATGTTCAATGTGGATTTGTGATTTCATCTGAGTTCGATTCTGAATAAAGCAAATTATTGCCAAGAATCAAGATATAGCAGTGCATAGGTGCTTGGCCTTTTTCAGTTATCGCATTATCCTCGCAACATTCAGTAGTAAGTCAAAAGCTAATGAAGAGAAATGGGGAGGAAATATGACGATCTTACATTCCTTTCTATGCATTTTTTTCCTGCAATTGATCCCAGTGCTAAAAACATTAAACACGCATGATCTGATTTTAGTTTAATCTCTTGCTGCAGCACAAATGCGAGTTATTCAGACTGGGCATCAGAGTTTGCTCACTGCAAGAGCAGCAAGGAGAACGGCTGCGCCGGTGAGCCCGCCTACCTCACCTTGAACGCTCAGCCTGTGCCCCTCATCAAGCAGCCTCATGTGATCCCATCGATACACCTCCCGGAGTACAGCGACTTCGGCGTCATGCAGTCTCAGGCAAGTGAAGTTCTCTTGCCAAGCCATCTTCTTCTGAAACCTGTGACTTGCCGTGAAATTTCTGATGAACTAACCCGGCAGAGTAACCGGTGACCTGTTGTTCACAGCAAGGGAGTGTTTCAGCGTCTTCGTCGTCGCGGCCATTCTACAGCTTCATGCCGGTCGGTCCAGTTCGATGCGAGAGACCCCTGAGCGAGATCAAGGCCGACGTGTCTGACGGCGTCGATCTTGAACTGAAGCTATGAAAGAGCTCATCACTGTGACTCCTCCCTGTTCCTTCCTGATAAACATGGCACCAAACTTGCAATGGGAACAACACCTCGTTGAAAAAAAAAATCAATCGTAGTGGTGTGTTCAGATTTTAAGCTGAAACATGATGTATGAAACTTTGCGTTTTGAAGATGGTTTTCACTTCAAATAAACATCTGGTAAAGGCTACCTCTATCTGAGCCATCATCTGGTCGTTTCAAGCAGAGCAGAGTGTCTGTGCATGATCGAAGCACGAAGCGTTTCCACATGGTCCCGATAAGCTCGTGCCCAATGTAGCAGAGGCTTCAACAGAAAAAGGATCAGATGGGCAGACGGTGCTGTGTTGAACAGGAGCATGTGCAGGATGGGCATTACTAGCTTGCAGCTAGCCTGTGGGGTCTCTTCTGTATATAGATCTAGCAAGCATTATTGTTTTTCTTTGACACATTTGTGGATACCAGTATCAGTTATCTCGCAGAGTCAGAGTCATTGATTCTACAGTTCTTCCATCCATATCCTTAAGGTGTCCATATTGTTCACCAGCTTCCAATTCAAATATCTAATTAAACTAACGCTTCCGGAAAAAATTTAATTGAGATTTTTTTAGAAATTTAGGCATAAGCTAAATTTTCAATGACGCAATCAGACTACCGTGCAAATTAGGTTGAGATTATTGATTGAATTGACCTTCACCTCTCTTAATTGTTCCTAAACTTTCTTTTCTGGTTATGCTCTCTATTTTTCACTTTTAGGTCTAAAGCTTACCACATTATGGGCAACATCGTTAGTTGGGTTGAGAAAAAAAGGATCTAGCTTAACTGTTTCTTCACACTTCAACTTGTACACCCTCCATTTCAAAAATAATTCACATATTTTAACTTTGATCAAATTTAAAGAAATATATATTTACCAAATAAATATATTATCAAGCTATATTATATTGTGAATTTAATAAACTAATTTTATGTTATATACGTGGTGCTTTTTCTATAAATTTTATCGAAATTAGATAAGTCTGACTTATAATTTGGAATAGAGAGAGTAATATTTTTTATTTGAGATCTTCTCATCTTAAATCCTGGGAGGAAGAAATATCTTTGTTTCGAAACTTTTATGTATGATGACGAAGATGGCAATAGATCAACAGGCGTACTGTACTATGGTTCGAAAATGAAAAAAAAAAGTAGAAAAAAAACGATGGCAGAATATCAAAAACACCCCTCCATCCGCGGCCCACTCCCATCCAGCCCTAACTGACCCATCCAACATCCATCGTCCTCCCCATCCCGGCGCGGCGGCGCGGCAACGCCACCGACCGTCCGACGCCGCCTTCCTACTTCCTCCGCCGCCCTCGCGGTGACCGTATCGAAGGAAGTGTCGCGCCGTCCACTGGCGGCCTCTCTCCGCCGGACGCGCCTCCTTCCACCGAAGCGAAGCACTCCATCCACTTCGGAGGAATTCGTCCTCTCTACTCGTTCCTCATCCTGCTGTCCTCTTCTGGACCAGCGTGGAGCGGAGATCTTCCTGTGCCAGGCCACCGCTCGCTCCCCGTCGCTCGGCCACAAGCCGCATCGCCCGCTCACCCGCCCGGCGGAGCAGTCGCAGCGCCCGGCCTTGCTCATTCTCGCTCTCCTCCCTCGTCTGTGAACCCCAGACAACAAGAGGTAAGCAATCTCCTTCACTTACCCTGTCAATTTTGCGGGATTTGA
>NC_028454.1:13236326-13244425 GCF_000263155.2 Setaria italica | reverse complement strand
TGTTGTCTCGCGTCTAGTCTCTTTTGCTATGGATTTTGTGCTCAAATTATATGAGCTATGTGTAAGGATGATGTGAAATAGTGTCTGTATTAATATGCAAATGGTCAATTTTAGTCTGCCTTGGAGGAATGGAGTCCAAGGACTGGCCTTGAGGGCATTTTGGCCATAGATAACTGCAATGAATGGAAAACTTGATAGAGTGCTGCAAATCAGAACATTGGAAACTCTGGGTCCTATTGAATTGTACTGAAGCATTTCTGTGCTATATTTTTTCTAAAGTTGGGAACTTCGAGGGAAACAAGCCATGGTCACTGGACATCATCGTGTTTGCACCAGTGATCATGTGCTATGCTGGCTTCAGTCAACCAGGAAATTGATGGTGTCCACTATTGATTTTGGTAAATATATTATAAGATGGCATGCCCTGTCCAGATGTCTACTTGGCCAGTGTAACCAAATATATATCAGCATACAATGTACCTTACTAAAGGATAGAAAACTATATTGAAGTCACTTTTTTTATTTAGGAGAAAGTCCATTTTACTACCCTGAAGAATCTTCTTTATCCACATGACCGATGACCCTAACAAAATCCCGGCTCCATATTGGACAAAGTGGCTTCAGTCACCATGAAATTGATGGTGTTCGCTATTGCAAATATAATTGAACTTAGGCTATTTTGGTAAGTATATGGAATGACTGTCCAGTTGTCTACTGTGATGGTGTAGCCAAAGAAACCATCGGCATACATTTGACTTACCAAAGGATAGCAAACTTCTGAGTCACACTTTTTTAATGAAATATTGAAGTCACATTCTAAGTTTAGAGAATAGAATGTTGTACTTGCATGAAAAAGCAAAAAACATTGTATTCTAGGTTGCTTACAGCTCATGTCAACCGTAGGGGTCCCTGAAGAGGTTAGGCTGTAGATGGAGTTTTATTGTAATTTTTTTATTTACTTTTGATTGCAGGAGGCTTTGCCCCCAAATCCATTACGAAACTGATGATGTTACATGCTAAAAACACCAAAAAACAGGGCAGTGAGTTGCAATATACATACAATTTGTACACTATGGCATAAAGCCGATGGCCTAAACTGATTTACTACCTCCGTTTTTAAATATATGACACTTAGGACAAGATAATTGGTTTGAACTAATTAGCTTGTCCTAAGTGTCATATATTTAAGAACAGAGGGAGCAGTAACAAACTGCAGAGGCAGACCTATATAGTTTGTACCCTGCATGAATTCTCAGTAGCCATAACCACACACGCCTGTTTGGAATGAAATCTTCTTTTCTTACATTAATGACAAATTGCTTGTGATAATGCTGTGCAGGTCAGTTGGTCTTTGCAGCTAGAGGGAAATTTCGCCTTTGTTACTACCAAGTTATCTGGGTGTTTTCTATGGTTCAAGGACAAGGAGACATATTCTTCAGTTAGTGGGTCTGCTTGTTGATGGAAGACGACCAGATTTTAGTTCAGCCAGAGCAGAACCTTATACCTAGCGAGCAAACCCTTGTCATTGGTCAAGAGTTTGCAGATGTTGACACGTGCAGGAGGGCTGTCAAAGACATGGCCATTGCTTTGCACTATGAGCTCCGTGTTGTGAAATCTGATCGTAGCCGATTCATCGCCAAGTGCTCAAAAGAAGGTTGCCCATGGCGTGTGCACATCGCTAAGTGCCCTGGTGTTCCGACTTTCACTGTTCGGACTTTGCACGGGGAGCACACATGTGAGGGTGTTCGGGACCTGCATCATCAGCAGGCTACTGTTGGTTGGGTGGCTAGGTCTGTTGAGGCAAGGTTAAGGGATAACCCACAGATTAAGCCAAAGGAGATATTGCAGGATATTCGGGAGCAGCATGGGGTTGCTGTATCTTATATGCAGGCATGGCGTGGAAAAGAGAGAAGTATGGCTGCCGTCAATGGTACACTTGAGGATGGATACCGCCTTCTTCCTGCATACTGTGAGCAGATTGGTAAGACAAATCCTGGTAGTGTTGCAACATATAGAGGGACTGGACCAGGGAATGCCTTCCAGCGGCTGTTTGTCTCATTTCGTGCATCCATTTATGGTTTCCTAAATGGGTGCAGGCCCCTTCTGGAAATTGACAAGGCTGACCTAAAGGGGAAGTATCTTGGGACGTTGCTATGTGCTTCAGCTGTTGATGCTGATCACATGATGTTCCCTCTAGCGTTTGGTATTGTTGATTCTGAGAGTGATGACAACTGGAGGTGGTTTGTATCAGAATTGAGGAAGACGCTCGGAGTTAACACAGATAAGATGCCCATCTTGACAATACTATCTGAGAGGAATCCCCAAGTGGTCAAAGCTGTTGAAGATAACTTCCCTACTGCTTTCCACGGATTTTGCTTGAGATATGTGAGTGAGAATTTTCGTGATGAGTTCAAGAATCCTAAACTTCTTAACCTTTTTTGGAGTGCTGTTTACACCCTCACGGCAGCAGAATTTGACGCAAAGGTAAATGAAATGATGCAAGTTCAAGATGTCATGCCATGGTTACAACGTTTTCCACCAAATCTGTGGGCAGTTGCTTTCTTTGAGGGTATTCGATATGGCCATTTTAGTCTTGGAATAACTGAGATATTGTACAACTTGTCCCTTGAATGTCATGAGCTTCCCATTGTGCAAACCATCGAGCACATCAGGCACCAACTGACCTGCTGGTTTGCTGAACGTCAGAACTTGGCACAATCATACAACTCAGTTCTTGTTCCATCAGCTGAGAAACTTATTTCAGAAGCCATCACCGACTCACGATGTTATCAAGTCCTTCGAGCAAACAAGGTGGAGTTTGAGATTGTGTCATCGGAGCGAACAAACATTGTGGACACTCAAGCTAGGTTTTGCTCATGCCGTCGATGGCAAATTTATGGCATTCCGTGTGCACATGCTGCTGCTGCACTGCTTTCATGTGGTGAAGATCCCCGCCTCTATGCTCATGACTGCTTCAGTGTAATGAAGTACCGGGAAACCTACTCCCAGCCAATCTATCCGATACCAGACAGGAGCCACTGGAACAGTTCATCGTCTGGGTTACAAGGTGTGGTCAGCAGAGCAGATGTGATGCTTAGCCCACCAAATATCCGGAGGCCTCCTGGTCGTCCCAAGATGAAGATTCTTAAGATAGAGAGCCTGAAACGACCAAAACGGATTGTTCAATGTGGTCGTTGTCATCTTCTTGGGCATTCGCAAAAGAAATGCTCATTACGAAGCTGACTTTTTTTTTTCCATTACTGTACATTGAACTTTGTTTTATTGACAACATAGGGAAGTTTATGTGCGTTTCTGTCTATCCATATTCCTACTATATGCAATTAGTCCAAATAGTTTGCTTCTGCAAATACTTCTGTGCAATTTAGTTACCACCGAGTTTACCATTGGCGTTGGCATCTATAGTCTATATGTCGGATGACCAAGGCTCGACGTCCTGAGCAAGCGTCGGTTCTAAAGTTTCTATGTTTTCCTTTGAATATGATCATAATGTAAAAATAACACATTCATTTTTGTGGAAATCATCTCGATATGAACCATTCTATAGTCTATAGCACCGAAAGTGTCTATATGCATTGCCACCACTACGCAAGGCAGGCGTTAAAGAAAAAGGTTTAGAAAATGTGATCAACAATCAGATGTCATTTTACACTTCTAATACTTAAATCTACGGACAGTTTGCGATCTTGGCGATTTAGAACCTGAGGCACATTTACATAATTGATTTAAAGCGGCACTGTAGTGTGGAGCTCAAGAGCAGAATGCAGCGGTTGTTAGAATTTGACGGAAGTACGTGGTTTGGATACACAAGGAAAGATAGAAAGAAGAGCGTGATTACATCAACACGAGAAACAGAGTCTGCACACATCCCGCAGCAGTCAAAATCACAAGATCAAACCGACTGGTGGCCGCCAAAAACAGGCGTTCGCTTGGGGAGCCAATGAGCCTATGACCAGCCGAAGACGTAGTCGAGGATGTAGACGATGACGAGCGAGAGAGGGTAGAGCACGTAGGCGACGAGGCAGGTCCAGAGAGGGAAGGTGGTCCGGAAGCTGGTGAAGAGGGCCATGACGACGCAGACGACCAGGATGATGAGCACCTCCGACGAGAAGTCCCATGTCAGGTTCCGGAAGTAGATGAGCGCCAGGAACACGCCCAGGCACAGCGTGTTGTTCATCGTCACGCCGCCGTACACCTGAAAGCACCCTCGTCAGTGTTTGTTGCCAATGCAAGGAGCTTCGGATGCAGTCGCCGTGTCTGTCAGTGGTGCACGCAACGATACGCACCTCGGAGAAGGTGAGGGAGCAGGTCCGCTGCTTCTTCCTGCTGGCGAAGATGATGGCGGAGACGGCCTCGCTGGAGTTGGTGGCCAGCGGGAGGGCGATGAACGAGATGAAGAAGGACGGGATGTGGGTGGCGTTGGAGAAGTTGTGGACGGTGTCCACGAGCGGGTCAGCAAACGCCGCAGCGATGGCAGCGCCCAGGAGGAGGAGCGCCACGGCCTTGGTGATGCACCACCCGGGGTTCTCCACGCTCTCCACCGCTTCGTCGGACCTGTCGATCAGCTGGTCGTGCTCCTGCCTAGTCCTCTGCACAGTTTCGCTCAATCCGTCAGGTCAGGTGTTCTGCTGGGCACAATTCCTGAGCTACTGGAGGCTCCAGGGTGAGCAGATTACCTCGTGGAAGTCGTTGATAAACTTGTGGGAGAAGGCGCCGCCCGCTGGCACGCTGCGCTTGGCCTCGTTGAGCCACTTCTTCATCCCCTGCACGAACTCTTCCTCCTCCACGACGTCGTTGCGGGACGTGTCAAAGTCATCCATGACCTTGTTGACCGCATCCATCTTGTCAAAGTCAAGCTCCTCGAAGTTAATCCCGACAATGAGTGCGTGCAGCTCCGATCGAGACAGGGTGCAGCTCTCGTCCATGTCTATTTTGCGGAACAGCCTGCGTGTCAGCACAAAACAAGGTTCATGACATCTCCATGAAATAGTGTTCTCCTGCCCTAGCAAGAACCAACAGGATGGTCAGAGAATCGCACTTTCTGATGACATCTTCATTGGGTGTGCCGTCCTCGTTGAGCAGCCGACCGAGTGACTGCATTTGGGCGTGCCTCAGGATACCGGAGATCACATGTTTGTGCTTGGCGTACGCAAGCTTCCTCCTTTGAATCCATGGCTGGAAAACCTGATGCAAGATGGAGTATTCAGTACTGTCAAACATGATTCTCGTGGTCCAGATCTTTCAATCTTGTAATCATTTCATGAGGCTGAAGTGCTTAAACGTATTTCTGATTCGTTTACCTGATACACGCAGTAGGAAAGCACAAGCAAGAACGACACGATAAGGGCCAACAAGACAGCCAGGCGCTGCCCATGGTGGGTCTTCAACATCTTGGGGAACTGAGCAATGACAAAGGGGATAACAGATAGCCCCATGATCCGTGCTGCGTAGCTGGTCTGCACATCAGTTGTAATACAAGTGCCTGCCAAAAATTTACAGGTCTAGTAAAAATTATGGCAAACTAAACACATATGCTCAGGATCATATGTAAGGACGAGCTATAGTTCGGTTGTTATTAAGTGCTTGAATTATTCTGCCTAGTTGTTATCGGTAGGATCATATCAACCGTACTAGTGTACTACTAAATTTTCTACTTCCTTGATATAAACAAGCGAAACTTTTGTGCTTCACTGTACTACTTCAGAATTACAAGAAAATCAAGCATCAGACTGTCTCCATTAGCAACACTTAACATAAGAGAAAGCAACATACCAGTCAAGCTGAAGCCCTTGGTGTTCGTTAAATCAACTGCCTCACCGTTTGGCCCGGCGTCACACTTGCCAACAACGACACAGGTTCCCCAAAGCAGGGTGAGGAGGAAGACAGTGGAACCAGCAAGCAGCCCCATTCCAATCAGGACCTGACTTTGAGCCGTCTCCTTACTCCCGGAGAGGCCAGATACTGTAAACATCAAACAGATAAGAATTGTAGCTGGATGTGTAAGCATAAAGATGATTATTCAGTAAAAGAAAGCTAGTTTCATGATTCTAGTGTATGGGCAAAAAGAAATTTGTCTGATCAATTGTCAAGAGTAGTGAATTTTACATCATAATATCACAGAAATATGTGTTGAGCCCATAAGAAACAGAACACAGAACAATTTCTTATGCTTCACTGAATTTTCAAAAGTGGCTTCAGGAGTATCAAATCGTTATGTTAAGAGAGTAGGATAATAATGGGCTACTGTGGTATTCAGACCACAATAATGATCTGATCAGATGTGGTTGTTGACTTGTTGTACAAGACATTAGAGTGGTATGTCAGAATCTGGGTTGATTAAGTTGCTGTAGGCCCGTGCCACATTGGTACACTGGGGTATGCAGATCGCACCGAGATCTGTACAGTTAGTTTGGCAACCCCACTGTTTTTTGATAGCATGAAAATCTGTACCCGACTGTAGCAACGAAGTCGTACTCCTTTCTGAGTACACAAACTTCACTAGAGATTTCACAGCACAGGAGGCTATGATCTGGTGCACAATTCTAAGGTTTGGCTTCTCGATTTACAAACCAATCCTACGCAGTTCACAGATGAAAGAAAAGTCAATTACGCAAGACAGAAGGAAGTGAAAGGAAAAGGTTAAAGGTCAAAAGGCTTTGATGGAACATTAGAAAGCTATGGAACAAACTGAATAACAGTAAAAAGCAGAGCACAGACTGCACATCAAGCATTCGCTGATGCTTTAGTCCTGGAATAACCAGAGGCTCCATGCAAAATGAATAACCAAAAGCTCTGATCTAGTATCAAACCAAATTAGTCTGCTAGAAACTTCAGATCTGAAGCAAACAAATAATAGAGAACCGAAATTTTTAAAAAGCAAAAAAAAAAAGCGTTTGAACTTCATGACTCCGATCACTTTTGCCCCTTGTAATCCCAACAGAAATTGCGCGATCCTTTCTACCCCGAAGTGCTCTACCCTGAAGTGAGAAGTAAAGAAGCTTTGCGAAAACCTCCTAACGCTTGCTCAAACCATGAACTAGGCGACGGAGCAGGCAACCGAATGCTTGGCAATTCATCAAAGCAAAGCACAGAATGAGCTAGTGAGGGAAGCAAGCGAGGACGAGGGCGGAGCAGACCTAGCACGAGGAGCGCGTCGGGGAGGGCGCCGAGGATAGGGAGGAGGAGTCCGCCGACGAGCCCCGGCCCCATGATCTCGAGCAGCAGCTCGCTCCCCGAGGACAGGTACGTGGCCGCCTTGAACATGAGGAAGCCGTAGACGAGGATGAGGAAGAGGTTCCCGAGCACGGTGGTGGTGCAGGGGAGGAATCCGTACGACTGCTCGCACTTCCCCTCCACCGCCGCCGCCACGGCCGGCGACGCGAGGCGGATCACCGAGGCGAGGAGGGGCGCCGACGGGGCAGCGCCGCCGTCGGAGATGAGGCGGCCGTACGCGGCGCAGCCCAGGAGGGAGATAAGGAGCGGGACCAGCGGGAACGCGCGGCGGTGCTGCCGGCGGAGAGCCGCCATTGCCGCGGCCGCGGTGGTGGTGGTGTGCGCTGGGGGGCCGGGGGGCGTGTGACTGGTGGGCTGGGCTCCTTCTCCTCCGTCTTTTGTTTGGTGGGGAGGGCGGGTGCGCGTAGCTATAAATACGGCCGGGGGGCTGCGGGATCTTCTGTGTCAGCTGGATGCGTTACCTTTTTTGAATTTTGAATTCTTAATTCTTCGAAGGGACCGGGACGTTTGGTTCCCTTTGGTTATTTTTAAGCAGGTGTCATATCAATGTTTAGATACTAATTAGGAGTATTAAACGTAGGCTATTTGCAAAACCCATTACATAAGTGGAGGCTAAACAGCGAGACGTATCTACTCCTGTCTTGTTGGTTGAAATCTTGCCAGATTGTCCTGAGTCAACCGATGTTCATATCACTGAAAGATTCACATGTTTTTTCGGCGTTGATGTATCACTGATGCACAGAAGAGCCAGTTCGTTGTCTTTCACTTAAGGCTTCAATGCACCCATAGAGTGTCATTGTTGGCTCGAATATCGTCCATTCCAAATACGCGGTCGATGGATAAGTGCA
>NC_028454.1:13211462-13236226 GCF_000263155.2 Setaria italica | reverse complement strand
CGCGCTGGCGCCTGTTTTTGACTATATGCTCGCGTTTTTTATATATAAGTACGTTCTAACAACGTTTATGTTTTTTAAAGTTAAATATTTTTAATTTGATCAAAAATATCTTTAAAAATAATTTATAGACATGGTCATGTTTCATGTGATGACTTGCCAGTTTTGCAGGATATTGTGGGCTAACCTTGTTTGCAGCTATCTGAAACTCTGAATAGCCCGTTCTGTGACCCCAAGCATTTATCCAAGCCGTTTTATCGTGCAATATAATATTCCCTAGGATAACAAAGCGACAAAGAAAAAAAAAGAATCAATCTCAATTGTACGTGTCGTTGTATAGCAACAGTTTACCATTTCTCTTCTTGCCACTTGTCCACTAAATGAGCGGCACGACGAGGAAGCTACTGATCCAGCGTTACCGCGTAGGCACCGGTGGCAGCGGCACGTCGCTTTTGATAATGCTCATCACAATACTAATTTCTTTCTTTAAACCACCTTTAATCAAAGTGCAGCAGGCCGTAAAAGTTTTGAATTCACACGACACAAGTGGCCAAGTGGGCGATCCACCCTGGTTTGAGAGGACGGGGGGGGTGGGAGGCAATCTTTGCCGCCGCGGCCGTTTAACCGTCGCTGTAGGAACGAGTTCACTGATGTTTCTGCTCTGCTTTGTCGGCAGTGACTTGTGCTGATTTATGGAACTGTGCCACAAGAAAACCATGCGCGTCTTCCGCGGCCGGCACTGGGCCGGTGAAACCGCACGCGGGATCGCCGCGGCGTCCGGGGAGGACGGGGAGGACGGGACAGAGGACATGTTCGGATTCATACGATACGACAGAGGGGATGCACGGCAAACTCGAATCCTTGGTCGCAGGCGCATCATTCTCCCTTCTCTGCGCAGGAGCCTTCAAAACCTACAAACCATATCACATCACATCACTTCATAGTGCGAGCTCACATCTCCGATCGCCGAAAGGGGAGCTGATCGTTGGGAGCATCAGCACGGATAGAGGACTGGGATCCGAATCGGTAAGATTTAAGGTTCTCCATTTCCAATAACAAAGAACCAGTACAACCACATCGCAACAAAGAGGACAGATGATTCGGCTGGTGCAGAATTGAGATTCCATGTTACCGACCAGTAGCCAAGCGGCGCGGGAGTGTTCTTCCCCAATCGAACAAAATTTCGCATACTTTTTCCTTTTTCAACCGAAGGGCACTCAGTACAAAATTATACTAGTATATCAGAAGAGGATTAGATACCATGCGGCCTGCTGACTCTTTAGGGTTTGAGGATCTAACACATCTAACTTGCTCTTTACCTCGTCCTCAAGATTACAATCTCCTTATATGGAGTGTATCGGATTCCCCACTTGCTGAAACAGGTAGAAGCAGGCTTACAAAATGGCGAACAGTACCGTTTGTTTAAGCCCACAGGCCTCTTTTCTTCCCTTCTTCATACTAGTCCTTGGTGATTTGCTTATTTCTAAAACGAAATGTGCTAGATGAACCGTAACCGGAAACAGGTTACAATCTTACATTTTTCTTTCCCTGCTGAATCAATAGAAAATTGAAACAGGCACCGTTCAAAATAAAAGAAGCTGTAACAAAAAAAAAACTTCAGGCAACCATCTGCATCGAGCTTGAAAGGAGCATACAGTAACAAGGTAGCCTAACAACAGATAATGCCATCTTCAGGGATATGTGAAGCAGAGGCCTCCTAAAATTTTCTCGCCCTTATTCGGTTATATCCTTACCTGATTTTCCACTCACTTTCCTTTCATCTCTTCAACGGTTTTTCAACTTCCCAGTTCCAATATCTAATGCCAAGTAGGATAAAATACAGGGAAACGAGCAATAGTGATTCTAAAAAGGAATGTTTTACCTCAACAATGTCCCATGATTACTGGGAGTAGGATAACACCACAAATGTTAAGCATAGACAAATACGGGCAATCCTTTCATTAGCAAAACTGCGCCAACAAGTAAAGTTCTCTCACATAGCAAAACAAAGTGCTCTATACATTAACGTCAAAGGCATGGATCAGCCAACAATCAAACAAATACTTGATCTGCTGGTTGATTACTATTAAAGCAGCTACTTTTAGTAAAGCAAGCCATTCTGGTCTGCATAACAGCACCCATCTGAACTAATAAAAGTGGCGACTTTGTATCCAACATCGATCAGATAAGCTAACTGGGGGAGAAAAAAAGATGTAAACACCATTAGTCTTGCTTTACGTCATTGTTAAAACTTCACAACATTGTTGAATGCAAGGCAAAGACAATTGAGTAACCAAAAGAAATTACCATAGTAAAGTTAGTGGAGAGCCGGGTTGGGCGTCCGGAACTGATAAAAATGTGGTGCAGCTTCTGTAAGCCATGACGGTTCAATGGCAATAACATTCCGCATATAGTGCTTGTCAGTTGAAACGAGAGACTGGTAGACAACCCACTTTGGATTGACCCTAAAATGTGACAATGATGTCATGAAAGGTATAAATTGAAAAAATAAGTGTTCATGAAACATAAGAAATTATTAGTGAGCTCACCTAAAGAGAACTGAAGATGGATGAATGTAAACTTCTTGTGATGTCCTAATCGTTTTGTACATTCCATTTTGGCTGTATTCCTGTATAGCAGAGAAAGCCATTAGGGTCACTGAAGATTAAATGTGCGTAACTACTTATCCGCACGCTGTTGATAAACAGCTATCTGGCTAAACGGAGCACAAATGTGCAACAGCATGTTAACTGCAGAAGAACTTAATATAATTCATATTTTTGCAATGTCCCACAGACAGCAGCTAACTGATTTTGGTAGCAGAATTAAGATTAGATGAACCTTATAAAATCTCAATGCCATGCATCCGCACAGCAAAACAAGCACCCTCTCATGCGGGTAAGGATGATACTTTCAAGGTATCAGATACAAATGGAAACGTTGCATTTTTTTTTCTTTTGTTCAGGCTATGTTAACCAACCAAGGAAGCTTCCAACACAGGTGCACCCTTTTTATAGTAAGCAACCAAGAAGGTGAAAGTCTAACTGGAAACTGTGTTGACCATACATATACAGTACTAGGTCAGCTAAGGGATCAATTTTTAGGGGAAAAAACCACACAACCACATGTGCAAAGAATAAGAAAAACAAACATAAGACAGCGATATGGTGTGGGACAAGGAAAACTGAAGAAATGCACAGCTCATCTTGAGACAGAGGTTAGCTAGGCAGGTCAGCTCAACAAAGCCGCAGATGGCTCAGGCGAAATCCATTCCCAACCAATATTCCCAACCAATAGGCCTATCTAGAGTGGCCTAATCTCCTTTGGGATGTTTTCCCAATCAGACTGGCAAGTTGCCATCGGTTTGCTGATGCACGGATAAAGATTTATAGGCCCAAATAACATATTAGATGTTTGTGGGGATTGAGAAACTAAACTCTCGCTACAAGTTCGATATATTAGAGACCACCCAATCTGCTCGGTAATGTGATAGATAAGACCACATTGATTAAATAAAGAAAATACCTCCAGATGACATGCATTAGCAAATGAACCGGCAATAATGGCCTTTCTAACTGCCTGCAAAATATCAGGATACCAATGCGGTAAGCAAAAGCATATGGGTATTTTTGATAGCTAATAAAGAATACATTAGGAAACAATTTAAATCACGTCAGATAAACATAACACTATAACAGTGGGAAAGAATGTGTAAAAGTTGATGCCATAAATAACCAGTTCTATATATTTTTTAAATAGATACAGAAAGGACAGCATCATACATACGAGGTACCATAATGGCGATTGCACTAGGTATGTCCCTTACTCAATATATAAAGATATCCTCAGAGTGTAGCTATTTGTATAGTGCTTCATTAATCAAAGCCTAGTGCTAAACAGGTGTGTTGGATGCCACCTCGGTGACAACAATCATACTGATTGCTGCCCTAGGGTGAGAGGATGGCCTCGGCAGTGAAATGAAGAGCCACAGGGGAGAAAGGTGGTGATGGGTGGAATAAATCGGACCCTAATATGCACAAAATAATGGTGCCAAAACTAGGTTGAAGTTCATCATACCTGCATATCTCTGTCACATGATTTCAGTGGTATTCCAAAACTCTTCACTATCCTGAGAAGCTGCCCCCTAATGTCAACGACTTTCTTCTGCGGGGATGAGAAAAGGATGTAATGAAAATGTGCGCGCGCATTTGGAACAATGGGAGAACAGCATAGCTTTGGCTATGCGCAGATTCCTAATTTAAAAGGATCATAACCTTATTTAGTGAATACATACCAATGCTTGGTAATTCAAAAAGTTCTTGTAACACCATTGGCTAGATTTTCCAGACTGGTGAAATCCTTTGTAGATATTCAGGAACGTTACATGATCTCCCTGTGGTAGAACATACATTCAGGACATAAGAAAATATGATTATTCAGGAACGTTACATGATCTCCCTGTGGTAGAACATACATTCAGGACATAAGAAAATATGATTAACCAACCAAGAGAAAACACAGACAACGCAAGTACTTCTACGACATGGAAAGCGCTCTAAAAGTATGGATATGCTAGCAACGATGCTAATCTGATCCAAGTTCCATGATAAAAAGAGGAAACTGGCTTATCCAAATTCTAATAGGAAGGAGCAATCAGCCTATCACCAGTATCAGCTTGCTGATTCCATGTCATCAGCGCACAACACACAAGTTTTAAGCTGTGTAATGCAATGAGGATTTTGCTCAAATGTAAAAGAAAACAAAAAAACACCTCTAATTTAGAAAAGCAATTAAGAACAGGGTAAATTAATGACAAACATATATTTATGATCTAATATTCCTTTACTGTCACCAATGGGTGTCCCATGGTACTTGACCTCACTAAGCAGTAAGCACCAATATAAGTGTCAATATTAACAGTTAAGTGACATCAGGGTTCCTGAGTAATATAAACAATACAAATGTGGCAAGTTGATTTGCAAACCTCAGCAGCAGCAAATCGAAGCTTCACTTCATCAAATTCCTTCTTCACTCCCCTCACAGAAACCCACACAGACTGCACAAACCAATAGGTATCAGAACAATTGGAAGATTAAAATAGCACAAGGAAAGGAAAAGAGTGTCTCAGATACAAATTCTAACTTGAACAGATAGAAATGATGCTATGGTCAATATCTCATCAGAGCATCCAAAATCATTTGCTGACAAGATCATTTTCGAAATCATGGGGTCCTGCAAGAAATTATTATGTTAATGTACATATTAATATGTTAACTTGGGCAGAGAATGTTCTTCAGCACAATTGTAAGAATAAAAGAGCATGCTGAAAAGGCAAGTGACAAAACAGTAAAAAGTGTACGATTGTGTATAATGCATGGGTTGTATTGCTTGAGCCCCATGGGCTGTTTATGTAGGAGTACATGGCTTGGAGGGCAAGTAGCCTCTCCTAGAGATAAGGAAGGTTATCCCGGGATTTACAATCAATCCTAAACTAGACCATATCCGGAGTTGCCTAATATACTCTAACAAAAAGGGCCAACAGGGCAGCATAAGTTTCAAGCTTTCAGCTGCTTTCAGAGCGTTATCAGTCAAGTTCAGCAAGTAACAATGTACACCATATGTGAGGGTAAGTAAATAATTAAAACATTGGAAGTGTTATCTGAAAAAATAAAATAGTATACAGCGACAATTGCTCAAAAAGTTTAGCCACAAAGTAAAGCATGTCACCCATTGGATGCATGCCTGCATCACATACTTCACTACACAACAATTTCCGTTAGTAGAGTTTAACTGGCAGTCTTTCAGGCAAAAATATATAAGCAGCAATCTGAAAAGTATTGTGCCGAAATAATAATTGCGAGAACAACGCATGTCCATGTTTCTATTTCAAAATATTTTACTCAGTATTTTTCTTTGCAATTAAGAAGTACAGAATGACCTTAATTGTATAGCCCTTGTTTTCTTTGGAAATCTTTCATTCCAACAAAAGGGATTCAGATAGCTTAATTATTTTGTCCTGCCTAATAAATTCAAATGTGAGAGCTAACAGCATTAAGAATACTTCCAAAGAGGTTTTTGATTAACCAAAGGTATTAACATCTGTTTAACAGCCAGAATAGTTATCTAGTACCCAAATTCCTGTGCTACTGCAGTAACCATCAAACATAGTTGAAATTTTAAGGAGGGGGCTGTCAGATAAAAGTTTGACCGCTCTAGAGCACATCGACCGCAATTAAACTGACTGGGTTTTCGGTTTTCCTTGCAGGAGTTTTGTGGCCTATGCATTTTTTTCTAGAAATATATGAGTAATTCTGAAACTCAAAGATTAGTAGTCCACAAATGATACCAGTTGGTGGAAGTGCCTTAAACTCGCTAAACCCAAACCCAAGAATAAGCAGACTTGACACAGTTGGAAGGATTACCATGGTATTGCCATGACTTGCCACAGCAACTATTCCATAATCGTATTGTAGAAGATTCAGAACATTCCATTACACATGGAGTTATCAGAAGGAAAGTATTAAGCTGCACATACCAGAGGGATCTCAGCAACTTGGAAACCAATGGGTACTGTTAATTTGGCATCTTCATCAAGGATTCCTAGGGAGAATAGAACTTCGAGAGCCCGAATCATTGCCTCTGGAGATGGAGAAGCTGGCCAATCAAAGCCCAGAATGTTGTCTATGCCTAGGGCTTTTAACTGCCACCATGGAAAGAAGATAACGAAGCATTATATTTGTCAACTTCAGAGAGAAGGATATGAAAAGTCGGATCCAGAAAAACATCACTATATAATATATATCTATATAATAATATATGACTAAAAGAATAAGGAAATAGACAAACCAAGTTACCTGTATTATGCAGGAGACCAGGTTGGACCTTTGCATTTCTGGAATTCCTTCTGACTGCATTTCATTAAGATAATATTCCTCTGTATAAAGCCTGCAGGAGATATCACCTAACGAAATTACAAGATTTACAAAGACAGTGAAAGTCAAATTCAAGGAGAAAATGTGACACACTACATAACTTAGTAACTTACTGTAGGAACTAGATTTATTTTGAAAATATTCAATATAATTTGCAATGTTTTACAATGAAAAATATATGTTCAAAATCAGTTATGACAAAATTACGCCAGCATATAATTGTCATTAGAAGAGGAGAACTAATCAACCCCATGGTTCGTATTATCGACAAAAATAATAATGATACTTCTATAACAAAACAGCTGACCTACCTAAAGCACTTCCCAGGTCGCACTCTTCCAGCTCTGCCTGCTCGTTGTCTTGCAGAGGCCTTGGATATTGGTGCAACAACTAAACTCTCGATGTCAGAAATCTAAGCCCAAAAATAGATGCAGTGTCAAAAAAAAAACTCTCATAAAATAATAAGAGGCTACACCAACCAATTAGATCTCAGTTTTAATTGTCTGACCTAATCAACCTTCAAAAGAGGTGTAGGGAAATATTGAGAATGAGTAACCCAAAGGTGCATGATAGCTTTTTAGAATATGAGAGGTGTTTTATCGTTTAAGTGTCAGTTGAACCTAGATACGCTTACACATTGATATTCTTAAGATTTACAACTCCTATTGAAAGCACCATAGTACCTTTTAAAAGCAAAACTGTAATTCTATCGAACAAAAGAAGGGGCCAGAATTTACTCATGAGGAATGCCTTTAGGCCCCGTTTGGGTCCAAGGAATTGGAATCTATTTAATGGAGTAGCCTAATTTATGTTGTAATGTGGCATTCCACAACTTTCCAAAGTTTAGATATAAGCCTATCTTAAATTCATGGAGTGGGAGATGGAAATTGATTCTATAGATTATGGTTATTAGAATGGAATTCAATTCTTATAGCACGCTCTTAGACTAGCTTCTCTATAGTAGAAGTGCAGCATACAAGTATCTCTCCCATATCACCAACTATAATATACAACTATATTTCACATACAATTATATTAGCTTAATTAATTTGTGTCTAAATTATGATTATTAGGATGGAATTCAATTCCATCGAAACAAACGGGGCCTTACAGATATTGATTGGCTACTGGATTCGAAATCCAAGAATACTCATGCTTGCATACAAAGTATTGGGCATAGAAAAGTTGGAACCTAAGGTAATACACTAGTTGATGTTCAAATGTTCCCTCAAATATTCTATGGAAAGGGAACAGAAAGTAAACCTATATCTATGACAGGCAGATTCAGTGTTAAAGTCAAGTTGAGAAGACATGGTGAACTATTTGTCATAAAAAATAGAAATGTAAAGTACCGGATTATAACACTTCTGCTTGGAAAATCCACTATCAACAACATACACCACACCCTGCAAAACACTCACAGAATCAATAACATATTTACTATCAACTGACATTCGTTATCCTAACCAAGCAGTACCTCCAAAGTCAATGATGTCTCAGCAATGTTGGTTGATAACACAACTTTCCTTTTCCCTTTTGAAGTAGGAGCGAAAATGAGATCCTAGAAAACCAAAGAGAAACAGACAGTCAAATTGGAGAGAGTGGCACCAATTGCAGCATCACTTACTAACACTAATGCGATTTGCTTACTTGATCTCCGCGCGGAAGGCCAGAGTACAAGGGCAAAATCAGCAAGTCTGAAAGTTGAAGCAATATGAATGCATTAGAAACCAAAAATTACAACTGCAAGCAAAATGCAATTTGACAAGTAGACTTGCCCCCAGAGCCATCTGGGACTCAACTCAAATACCAGTTGCGGGCTCAGACTGGGCATGGACTAGGCCCTTAATAGGCTGCGCAAGAGTTGTCTGCCACACAAACCTTAGCTGTTGCATCCTTATCTTTAACTAGTTTGATGACTTGCTTCATGGTCATATTAGTGGTTATAGTTCCTAAAGATCCAGTTTTTTTGCATCCCTCCCTCCCTGACTCTAATCTCAACCTTGCGTGCCCCTAAATTCTGGAATCACTTGCAAACCATGCGGCTGGTAGCTGGCAAGAGACAGGTCCAGCGCATCCCTCTTACCAACTGCAATATCAGTCCCTTCTACGTAAGCATGTAAATACTGCGCATTCACTTCCAGAATACCATCCCCTGGTCATGATTAGTAGTATTAACCTATTAGTTCACTATTTTCTATGATGCAGAGAGAAAATTTTACCCAGATAGTGTCTTCCAAGTTGCTGAATTTCTTCATTCAGCAATTTAACAGCAGCATCTATGTCATCCTGACCAGTTAAGAATACCAAGATATCCCCTGGTGGTTCCTGCAGAAAAAAACCCGTTAAGTGAGAACAAAGCAATTCTATTTGATTATCGGAGCTCTATAAGCGCTATAACAAGAAAGATAGCAGCTCCTTAAATACTTTGGAAACTAAAACACTGTGAAAAGGAATCAGGAAAGCATGATGGTTTATCTGAGCTACGATGGCGTCGCTTAAGACTTCCATTAATTACTTTGCCTGACATTGTTAGGTAAATAATTAAATTAGACAGATATTAATTACAAGGATAAGAAAACAGTTTGTCCTTTCTTTTCTCAACTTGCTTCACTCATAAATATTTCAACAAGTTATCTCTTAATCATAAGCGATGCTTTATTTGATGCATGTTTACATTTTATGAACATTGTTGTGGGAATGTATGTTTATTGTGGCTGTCAAGTTACAACTTGAGTGCAAACGCTTTTAAGTACAAGCATGTGATTGCAAACAACACTTCTGTAGATCACATAGAGTAATGGCAGTTGAAAAGCACCCATACAAATCACTGGTAAAGTTTATGTTAGCTTCAGAGATTCATCTAAGATCTGAAACAGTAGTGTGAATAAGATTGTCTTTTGTTTTGTTACGTTGAAAAACAGCATAACAGAAGTAAATAAAATACAAACCAATCAAATCTAATCTAGGAAATAACGGAAACTAAAGTCGCAAATCGTCAAAAGAATGACACTAGGAAGCATAATAGCCAAATTAAATTGTATTTTTGTTAAACTTAAACAGCAAGAAACGGATAACCTTTTCATGAATAAGAAGTACAGTATTCACGGCAGCCTGTAAGTAGTCTGAGACAGGTTCTTCAACATAATGAATTTCCACAGTGTATCCTTTACCCTGTAGAAACAAATTATGTCTTTATTAATAAAAGAGGTTATGACATTCTCCCATGCATATCTCATCTCAAAAGGAGAACATTACTTCAACAGAAAGTATAGCAGGTTCTGGGTTGGGCAAATCATCAGAAGACCCAAGCAACGAATTCTTCCGCCTGTGTGTGAAATAAAATACAAAGAACAGGACCACAATAACTTGTTAGCAGAAAAGGAGTGTGGCAGTGCATATGATGGACGTAAATGATGTTTGAACATCAGTCACCAATGCATGCATCAGAGTTTACAATTGGATGCAGTTGATAAATAGGATTCTCCGTGCATTCATCATGGCAAGACCTTTATCTTGTTCATCAAAAGAAACAAACAGTGAACAGAGCCACATTGCATGAGATTCCTAGCAATACCAGTATGCCTAGATTTATCATTTATGCGATGTATCCTGGATCCCAAGAATTTAGTGCAGCTTAGTGCGACAGCAGTTATTGAGAAAAAAACCTTACAAATATCAATGCTTTGGATAGGAATTGTGGTCATTTCACTTGCAAGGTTATAGGCAAAATAACAACAACATACAGCCAGGAAGAAATGAAACTTCTTGATAGGGATTGACCTAATGTTGAAGAAAGTTGACATTGATCTTGCTTCAATTGTTGCAGAGGAGATGATAAGACGCAACTCAGGCCGGCGACGTTGAATCTGATTTACCCATGTAAAGATACAACCATTATGGGAAATAAAAAATATTATTCACACACATGAACATTAAGTGAAAGCCAACTCTGATATTCAAGAGATGCTAACCTTTTTCAGGAGTCCCAGCAACATGTCTGTTGAGATGGATCTTTCATGAGCTTCGTCCACCATAATTACACTAATGAAAAGAAAAACGTGGATCAATATGAGAATAAAGGGAGTTGGCACGGCACCCTCCTGGACAACTAATCAGATAATTCCTCGGATCACAAATTTGTTCATCTATGTTTGTTCTAAGTCAAACATTTTTAACTTAGACCATCTATATCTAAAATTTTATATAGATTGACATTACTAGATTCATTATAAAAATTACTTTTATAATATATAACTCATTTAATTTAAGTTAACATATTTTTATAAATATTGCTAGTCAAAGTTCTAAAAAATTGGCTTGTGAAAAAACCTAGGTGGACTTAAATTTGTGAAGTAATTATTAATGGATCTTCTCCCGATAGAAAAGAAATTTTTTCCTCCATTGTGAGACAGCAAATATATATCTAGGGCGTCAAAGAGAATCACTTGTACAATTGGACCAGAGATGGTTGAGTAATCATGACAGACACGTAAGCTAGGGCTTCAAGCTTATGAACATACCTATATTTGGTAAGAAGAGGATCTTCCATCATTTCTCTAATCAATACCCCATCTGTGAGAAATTTTATCATAGTCATACCCTGAGAAACCAGGTGGGCATAAGCAATAAGCAGATTAATAGGACAAGGAAAGTGAAAATTTTGAATATTCTGCTTTGATACCCAAATTAGTACTCAAATCAACAAATGAAAACTGTAGACATGTTAAAGTCATAACGTGTTTCATATTGCCAGATTGATATAAAGAAAACTAGTGTAAGGAGTAAAAATTGATGGTACCGGATTTGTTTGATCTTCGAATCGGATTGTATAACCAACTTCTTCTCCAAGTTTCACGCCTACTTCTTCAGCTACCCTTGATGCAACCGTCTGTTCAAATAAAAAAGATGAGTTGAAAAGGCGATGTTAAGAAGATAAAAGGAAAGGAGAAACTTCTGCATACATAACAGGAATACTATGCGATAACAGTGTGTCAAACTAGTAAAAAGTGCACTAGCATCCATCATGCAAGTCAATAATAATATTCTACAAATTGATTGTTCTAGAATGGGATCTAGACCAGATGAATACGTTTTCAGCATAGTAGTTCCTAATGCTGAATTGGTACTTAGAGTA
Organism: Setaria italica; assembly: GCF_000263155.2. NCBI lineage: Eukaryota > Viridiplantae > Streptophyta > Magnoliopsida > Poales > Poaceae > Setaria > Setaria italica. Next base: position 13,224,160 of record NC_028454.1, on the reverse strand, counting down.
TTTCTTCAGCAGACATCATATTAACAGGATATCATCAAAAGTTGAAATACTATTCAGCAAATAATGTCCAAGTGGAAATAACTACAAGTAAAAGGTTCAGACATCCCATACTAAAATATTTATCCAGACCATGTATGTTTGAGGAGTAGTTGCAGAATCAGGACATGCAAAACCTGGTCACAAAAATTCTGCTCGGCAGGTATTCTTAGGTCATACTAAGTCCCAAGTACAACACAGTTAAAAGTATTAGCCATCTGAAATGTGCAAAAGGAGCATAACTGTGGCATCCTATAAGATCAAAACAGAATGCTTTGTGTACCCCCAGAAACAATTGCATTCAACATGGCCTCATCAGATGATAAAACAAAATGACCTAGTTTTGAATAAAATAGTTTGCGCAAGCACAACTAAATGGAGGATTAAAACAGCACTTGATACCTGCACAGCCAATCGTCTGGGCTGAGTGCATCCTATAAGTCGACCACCATCAGCCCAACCAGCCTCCTTGAGGTACTGATTTCAAATACAACGAAGTCAGTGATGAAACATAGCCAGTAAGACAGACATAAATTATATGCGGATTACTGTTGTGCTTAGTTCTTGCTGTCTCTCTGGTTCATGTCTGCTCCCTTCCTGCCTTTTAGCTTATCGCTAATCTAGGTGGGTGTATACTGTATACTAGCGTTCAAGTGCACTACTAGTTTTGATGTTGATATATACACAAAGCATAGACATTATTGCAACAGCAGATGTGGATTGTCACCAACTGCAACAATGGTAGCTAGAATCAATACAAATGGTAGCTGGTAGACACCGCATGGGGGCATCAACCAAATGCAGAACGGAGGAATCCATATCACGCAGCATATGCCAATCTCCCACAGATGATGTTTAGGAATTGTGAACAGAATTATCACAAATATGTTGTGTACCCGTTAAGCATACTCTTGGACCTCATCACTTTAAATAACCCTAAGAATGTTCCCACATCAAGTAGCGTATGACGCTTGTGGGGGGACTGGCTAACGTGCACCAGCTGTTCGGCTGAATGCCTATTGGAAAGGTGTAGCACAAAAATGCTACCAAATAGCCCTGCACACCCCGATGAGTTCGACGAAAAATGTAAGAGCACTTACGGAAGTACCTGAGGGATCTGTGTGGACTTGCCGCTGCCTGTCTCGCCGACGACAATGGTGGTGGCGTGCCGCTCGACCAGGTAGAGGATGGCCTTACGGTACCTGTACACCGGCAGACGCTGCCGCTGCCTCTCCAAGCTCGCGTACCCAAACCTACCGCCGAGCACAGCAAAAGCAACAGCAGAGCACCCAGTCTTAGATTTTGAAACGCCAAGCAAGGGACAAGGGGACAAGGGGGGATGGGGAGGGTTTCGGGTTTGGGAGCGCACCCGGAGGAGGATGCGGAGCTAGTGGAGGAGGGGAGGAAGACAACTCCGCCCTCCTCGTCGTCGACGAGCAGGGTGCTCGGCTTCTCCGACCCCGGCTTCCAGAACCTGGACATGGCCGCCTACTCTGATGTCTGGCGATGGCGCGGCGCCGCGGCTGGCGGTTGGAGAAGTGGGAGGAGGAGGAACGGCGAGAGACTGAGAGAGAGCGTCCAGCGGGCCGCGCGTCGGGGATAGCGTGAAAACGCACGGCCCAGTTGTCCGACCGCGGGCCTTTCACATAGCCCACAACCGGTTGTGTTTTATTTGCTCGTTTTCCTTTTCTTTGCTTAGCTTGGTTCAAAAAAAGACAATCTGCTTAGCTCGCAAACTACAAGTTGTAGTCTTACAGGAAACTTAATTGGTTAGATTTCTTACGGTAAAGCCTATTCAGCAAATTTGAGTTCTAAACTCAACATGGGTGATTATATTCCAAATTACCCCTCAAGTGTGTCCAAAGTATGCATAACCTCCTAAACTATCCTTTGATTCACTTTACTCTTATAATTGCGTTAGTTGTCTAATTTACTCTTAATAAGATTTGTTTTTCCTCCTCGTACAAGTGAATTTTTTTCCAGAGATATAGTGGGCATCGTAACTTCTGTAAAAAAATACATTATGAACTTTTCATCATATCTTGCGTTTCTAACGTGTTGATAACATGTACTCCTTCCATTTCAAATTGTATGTTATTTTGGCTTTTCTAAATACATAGTTTTTGCTACGTATCTATACATAGCTTATATCTAAGTGTATAGTAAAATGTATGTATCTAGAAAAGCCAAAACAACCTGCAATTTGGGACTGAGGGGGGACTATAGTGTAGTCTGTGTATCTCAAATTAAAAAAAAAACTTGGCATCAGTTTTTAAGAAAAACCTACTGATGATGATAAAGCATTCTATAAGCTCCTATATCCGTGTAGCTTGCCCCAGTCGCTAGCTGGAGTTAATTGGTGAGAGCGTACGTACGTCTTCACATATCTATCAACTCGATGGAATGGAAGGGACGTCGACGTGTTAAAGGCCGACGCGACGCATCGATTAGAATTGGTGATCGATTCTCCATGCATATGCGCATCGCCCTCATCATTTGCTTTCCGTGGTTGCACGGCAAAAGCTGACCCAAATTGATACTGCTACGTGCAGGTATGCCGCCTGGGATCAGTCGTCCTTGTCGGTCGATCGAGGGCATCGTCGAGCGCTCGCTTCAGTGGCTTCACAGTGCCCGGTATGAGGGTTAATTTCTCGTGGAGTTGATGTTTCCCTTGATCCCTCGTACATTTCTCCTGGAGTCTTGCATTGGCCGCCGATGAGACTCATAAGATGACGACTATGCATGGCACCTTGGAGTAAAACCAAAAGCGAGATCGAGAGATTATTGCAACGCGTTGAGTATGCTGTCTCCCTGTGCGCGCGCATGATGATAGTATGGTTTCATGTCAGAATGGTTCGAGGACGTCGATGAAGTACTGATGCTGTCTGAACACACACGGCAGTAAAAACTTGTGGGCCTAGATCGCTACTATACTGCATGATGATGCATTTGGCAGCCATTCTGTTGGATCGCTTACTGGGAGAGAGGACGGAGGAGGGTAGGTGAAGCCGTGAAGAGCTGAAAATGAGATGCCTGGCCTTTTATAGGGCTAGGGGGTCGGCACGCAGGGGCTTGGTGTAGCTAAAACTAGCCACGAACGCGGGGACAGACACATACACGCAGCGGAGTACGACCGAGCTGAGAGATCTAGCTAGTAGCCAGTAGCTAGCCTAGCTAGAGGCACGAATGGCCGGTCGGCCGGCCGGCTGGGCCAAGAGAGCTGCAGGAGGACGAGGCCCCCGCCGCCGTAGTGGGCGCGGCTCGCGTGCATGTGTCCCCCGGCGGTGTCTGGCCCGGTGGCCCGGGCGTCGCCATGCATGCAGTGGCCTCGTCAATCGATCAATCGAATGATACCTTCCCTTGCCCCATATAAATAATTCTGAATAAAACCCATTAGCATAAGAAGGTACACCATCTATTAGTCCCATATTGCTAATAGACAAGGGTGTTAGGAGGTTTTCCTCCCTATATTCTGGATCACCCCTCTTATGGTAAAGACGCACCATAGACTACTACACGGGAAGACCCCCGGGTTAGGATATCCCCAAGGTGGTATATACGAGTTAGGTTTTACCTCTTCTACACTACTGCGCCGCCACTGTAGTATTCTCCGTTTAAAAATCCATTGCGTTGGCATGTACCGGCGAACGAGCAAGCAGGTCTTCGGAACCAGTCGTCCTTGTGATCATGCACCGGGAAGTTTTTGGAAAGTGCTCCGCGCGACTCAAGTTTGTCACCACGACCCGTCCTCCATCCAATCTTTGTGTCGCAGTGTACCATTGTCTTCAACGTCGGCTGCTGCGATCCGTTCGCAACACCGTCGTCGTTCCGTCAGCGTCGCTCATCATCACGGCTTCCCGGTACGTGCGCCGTGATCTGATCTGGTTGTTAATCATGTTTTCTGAGATCATGATTATGTTGTTCCTGTTATCTAGTATGTTACAGTTTTGCATGCTAGGATTGTCTCTTGTCATGATTTATTTATTTCGGAAATTAATACAGCAATTGCCTAATTATCCAACAATCCAAAAATATAATAGGCAAGTGTGAACTTTAAGAGATGGCAATCAAAGGTTCGTCTGTGGCTTAATGCGATGCACATCTGGGACACGAGAATAGGCAAACTAGAAGGTGAACAGACTGCTAAGCAGCAGCAGAAGTTCATGGATGCCAATAATCTTTTCATGGGATATATCATCAACGTGCTCTCCAACCGTCTGGTCGATGTCTATGTGGACTCGACAGATGCGAAGGAGTTATGGGATACTTTGGTTACAAGGTATGGTGCAACAGATACAGGCAGTGAACTGTACCTCATGAAGAGCTTCCATGACTACAGGATTGTGAACAATTGTTCTGTGGTACAACAGGTGCATGAGGTGCAGTGCATTGTGAAGGATCTTGAGCAGCTCAAGTGTGAGATACCCGACAAGTTTATAGCTGGATGCATAGTTGCAAAATTGCCTTCCACGTGGAGGAATTTGGCCACAACTGTGAAACATAAGAGATAGGAGATATCAGTTGAAAACCTAATAGCGTCTCTTGATGTTGAGGAGAAGGCTCAGAAGAAAGATGTTGCTGATAAAGGAGATTAAGGCTAGTCTAGCGCCAACATGGTGCAGAAGTTCCCACGTATCAAGAATAAAGGGGAAAACAAGGTCATTAAAACTACTACCTTTAAGAAGAAGAAGATGAACAAAGCTGAGTTGTCTTGCTATACCTGCGGCGAGTTGTGACATTTCTCAAAGGATTGTTCAGATCGCGCAGATCGCAAGGATAAAAGGGCTAATCATGGATCTGGATCCAAGGATGTCAACACGGTGACCATAGGCAACACTGGAGACGGGTATGGTAATTTCTTACCTACTATTCTTTCAGTTTTTCAATCTACCAATTGGTGGTTTTGATATGGGTGCTAATGTTCATGTGTGTGCTGACGTATCTATGTTCTCTTCTTACCAGGTCGCTCAGGATTCCTCCGTCCTGATAGGGAATGGGTCACATGCTTCTGTTCATGGTGTTGGCACGGTAGATTTGAAGTTTACTTCGAGAAATATCGTGCAGTTGAGGAACGTGCAGCATGTCCCTACTATCAACAAGAATCTTGTGAGCGGCTCGGTCCTGTGCAAGGATGGGTTTAAGGTAGTGTTAGAGTCTAATAAATTAGTCGTGTCGAAACATGGAAAATTTATTGGTAAAGGCTATGATTGCGGAGGCTTGTTCCTCTTTTCCCTTGCAGATTTTTGTAATAAGTCAGTGAACCATATTTGTGGCAATGTTGGTGATGATGCGAGTACTTGGCATTCACATCTATGTCATGTTAATTTTGGTTTGATGTCTCAGTGTTTCAGCATGAGTTTAATTCCAAACTTCACCAGTGGTAAAGGTTCTAAGTGGCATAGCTGTGTGCAATCGAAGCAACCTCGGAAGCCTCACAAAGCGGCTGAGGAGAGAAACTTGGCACCTCTAGAACTCATATATTCTAATCTCTGTGAAATGAATGATGTGTTGACAAAAGGTGGAAAGAGATACTTCATGACATTGAATGATGATGCGACTATATTTTGCTCACTGTTCACCTAAACGGTCATTTAGGCCATTTAAACAGCAATTAAACGCTAAACGGTGGCAAGTTGTTTCCATTTAATTGACTGTTTAGCCCGTTTAATCGGTTGTTTAGCCCGTTTAATCAGCCGTTTAGACCGAATAATGGCTAAACAGCAGGTGACAGACTGTTTACCGTTTAGCGTTCAGGACAACACTGATTTTGCTATGTTTATTTGTTGCAAACTAAGGATGAAGCGTTAGACTACTTTAAAATCTATAAGGCAAAAGTTGGGAATCAACTTGAGAGAAAGATCAAGCATCCAAGGTCAGATCATGGTAGTGAATATTTCCTTAAAATCTTTGATGAATTCTGTGAGAAACATGGTATTATTCATGAGAGGATGCCTCCCTATTTGCCCGAATGAAACGGGGTTGCTGAGAGAAAAAATCGCATGCTAATTGATCTAGTTAACACCATGTTAGACATTACTGATTTATCTAAGGCATGGTAGGGGAGGCTTTTTTGACTTCATGTCATGTCCTGAATAGAGTTCTAAACGAGAATAAAGAGCAAACTCCGTACGAGATGTGCGTTGGGAGAAAACTATCACTTTCTTATTTCCGCACTTGGGGTGTTTGGTGAAAGTCAATGTACCAATTTCTAAGAAGCGCAAGTTGAGATCTAAGATAATGGATTGTGTCTTTCTAGGATATGCTTAGAGGAGCATTGCTTATAGATTTTTAGTAGTTAAATCAGGGATACTTGATATGCATGTTGATACTATTATGGAATCTCGTAATGCAACATTTTTTGAGAATATTTTTCTTATGAATGTATGCATAGCACTTCTAGATTTTTCTCTGAGATAATTTCTGAACTAATTGCATCTATTGAGTCTTCTGAACAATCTGATGAGTATGAGAAGGTCATTGAGAAGAATGACAGTGAAGCTCCTAGGAGTAAGAGATAGAGGATTGCAAAATCCTTTGACGATGATTTCACTCTGTACCTTGTGGATGGTACACCCACATCCATTGCTGAGGTATTTACATCTCCAGATGCAGATGATTGGAAAGAAGATGTACATAATGAGATGGACTCGATTCTTTCTAATGGAACCTGGGAGCTCACTGAACGACCCTATGGCTGCAAACCAGTGGGTTGTAAATGGGTGTTCAAGAAGAAACTTAGGCCTAATGGTAGTATTAAAAAGTACAAGGCACGGCTTGTGGCCAAAAGCTACACACAAAAATAAGGTGAAGATTTCTTTGATACTTATTCACCCGTCGCTAGATTGACCACAATTCGAGCACTACTTTATTTGGCTACCTCATATGATCTTATTGTCCATCAGATGGATGTAAAGACAACTTTCCTAAATGGAGAGTTGGATGAGGAGATCTATATGGATCAGCCTGATAGATTTGTGGTGAAGGGTTAAGAAAGTAAGGTGTGTAAGTTATTGAAGTCTTTGTATGGTCTGAAACAGGCGCCTAAGCAATGGCATGAGAAGTTTGATAGAACTTTAACTTCTGCGGGCTTTATCATAAATGAGGCTGATAAATGTGTGTACTATCGCCATGGTGGGGGTGAAGGAGTTATATTATACTTGTATGTGGATGACATACTAATCTTTGGCACCAATATTGATGTGATCAATAAGGTCAAGTGGTTTCTATCAAAGAGTTTTAATATGAAAGATCTACGAGAAGTTGATGTTATTCTGAACATTAAGCTGATTAAGGATGAGAATGGGATTACTCTTTCACAATCCTATTATGTGGAGAAGATCTTGAGCTGCTTTGGCTACGTGGACATCAAGCCTTCTCCAACTCGTTATGATCCTAGTGTAATACTTCGAAAGAATAAGAAAATTGCGAAAGATCAACTGAGATACTCTCAGATTATCGGTTCACTCATGTACTTAGCTAGCACAACGAGACCCGACATATCTTTTGTTGCGAGCAAATTGAGCAGGTTCATGTCAAACCTAGGTATTGATCATTGGCATGCACTTGAAAGGGTTATGCGCCACTTGGTGGGTACTATGAATTATAGGATTCACTATTCTGGGCACCCTGCTGTGCTTGAGGGATATAGTGACTCGAATTGAATTTCTTATGTTGATGAGCTTTATGCCACGAGTGGGTATGTGTTTACCCTTGGAGGTGGTGCAATATCATGGAGGTCTTGCAAACAGACCATTTTGACGAGGTCAACCATGGAGGCAGAACTTACTGCTTTAGATACAGCCACTGTTGAGGCAGAGTGACTGTGTGAGCTCTTGATGGACTTGCCTGTGGTTTAAAAACCAGTGCCGGGCATCCTTATGAACTGTGATGGTCAAAATAAACGGTACTAAGGATAATGCGAAGTCATCAAAACATGTCAAGAGACGACTGAAGTCTATCAGAAAATTGAGAAACTCCAAAATAATAAGTGTGACTTATATGCAAACAGATAAAAATCTGGTAGATCCCTTTACAAAAGGGCTATCATGGAATGTGATAGAAAGTGCATCGAGGGAGATGGGTATGAGACCCGTTTGAGTTGCCATAGTGGTACCCCAACCTATGTGATCGGAGATCCCGTGAATTAGGATCTAGGAAAAAACAAGCTTTTGGTCAATTGAGGAGAGTAATTATTCAACTCTCTCTAAGTGAAGATGCAATACTCTCAAATGCTGTAAGGCAGGTATGTTGTAAGGCAGGTATGCTGTAAGGCAGGTATGCTGTAAGGCATGTGTGCTGTAAGGCAGGTTGGCTATATGCCTTTATGTGATTATGTTAGCTTTAATAAGCGAAGATACTGTCTTACAGAGCATTCTTGAAAGAACACACCTATATGAGTCCGGCTGTTAAACGTCACAGTCTATGAGACTTGGGTGATCTTTAGTAAGCTCATGAAAGAGAACAAGGAGTACGACGTATATGCTCCACCCGCGGGGTAGGCTACTAGCAGCCAAGTACTGGTTATAGTAAGCTCGTGAAAGAGAACAGGGAGTACGACATATATGCTCCACCTGCGGGGTAGGCTACTAGCAGCCAAGTATTGGTTATGACTTTTAGTGAAACTTGTCCGCGCAAAACTAGCAATTCAAGGCGTAGTCCATTGTCAAGTTGTGGATGAGTGTAGCTTGAAGCTCTAGGCAAGAGTTCAACTTAACAGTCCTTGCTAAAATACTAGTATATCAACAGTAGTGAGAAACATGCAAAATACCTGAATGGGTATTTGAGATCTGGTGGGGGATTGTTAGATGTGTGGGCTTGGCCCATATAAATAATTCTGAATAAATCTCAAAGGCCTATTAGCGCAAGAGGGGGTACACCATCTATTAGTCCCGTATTGCAAATAAACGAGGGTGTTGGGGTTTTCCTCTCTATAAATACGGACCACCCCCTCATGGAAAAGACACACTATAGACTACTATACGGAAAGCCCCCAGGCTAGGGTATCCCTAAGGTGGTCTATAAGAGTTAGGTTTTGACTCTTCTACGCTGTTGCGCCACCACTGTAGTTTTCTCTATTCCGTTGCGTCGGCGTGCACCAGCGAACGGGAGAGCAGGCCTCCAGAACCGGTCGTCCTTGTGATCCTACATCAGGAGAGGGCGAATAAGATTTTTGGGAAGCGCTCCGCGCGACTATTCAAGTTCGTTGCCGCGGCTCGTCCTCCGTCCAATCTTCGTGTCACGGCGTACCATCATCTTCAACGCCGGCTGTTGCGATCCGTCCGCAACACCGCTGTTGTTCCATCAGCGCCGCTCGTCATCACGGCTTACCGGTACGTGCGCCGTGATCTGATCTGGTTGTTAATCATGTTTTCTGAAATCATGATTATGTTATTTTTGGTGTCTAGTATGTTAAAGTTTTGCATACTAGGATTGTCTCTTATCATGATTTATTTATTTCGAAAATTAATATAGCCATTACCTAATTATCCAACGGAATCGATGGATATGCAAAACATGATGGTGGCCCGTGCCGATGTGGGGCGAATGTGCCATTGTTGCTTTCGTCCTCTCCTCCTCTCACCCTATAATCATCTCCACATGCAACCCGGCTGCCGTGCCTCCTCGATCGATCGGTGGCCTCAGCTGCGTCGTCTCATAGGGAGAGAGACCGATGCAAATTGATTCTCGATCAGGGAGTCTGTGGACTGCGAACGGCAAACAGTACGTCGACAGCATTATTGTACGTATGATGATGTGCTCAGTTGGATTGGATAGATGTGTGCGTGGTATATACTTGGAATGGATAATTGGACACGATCGATCGATCTGACAGCAAGCCGTGCATGATCGAGTGCTAGCTGCATGCAGTGAGCTGTGCGCCTGTACATACGTGCTGAAGGGAACGAGGGGTTAGGTGCGGCATGATGGCTAAGCGAGGTACACGGGAACGGAACGGGGCTACTACGTGGCCGATCTCATGGGAGCCCGGAATGCTAGCTGCTTCCATCTCGGCGCCAACTGGGGTGGCGATCATGGCTGGTTGGTGGCGGCACGTGGGATCGGAGCATCGCCATGACAGCCGCCGCTGGACCAATCATCAATTCCCCATGCAGATCCGCCGCCCGGCCCGCCACCTATTGATTCACCTGCACTACTGTGATATAGGTAATCGATCGCCAAGCTCTGCAACGTGCATGCCGTCCGTCCCGGCCGGGTCTGCTTGTGCTCGCACGAACTGGGGTACTGATTCGTGGCCGCGCTCATATATGTATATATATTCTCTAGTGAATTGAAGCGCCGGTCCAATTCGTCGCCGCGATCACGTTTCAAAAAAAAAATAATGTAACACGTTTCAAAAAAATTTCGTCGCCGCGATCGCTTTCTGACCTTTTGTTCACAGCCAACTGTGGTATGTGAACATGATGATCGTCACTCAGATCACATGATGACGACAATTAAGGGGGTGTTTGGGAACACCCTATTAAAATTTAACACCTGTCACATCGAATGTTTGGATGCTAATTAGGAATACTAAACATAAGCTAATTACAAAACTAATTGCACAGATGGAGTATAATTCGCGAGACGAATCTATTAAGTCTAATTAGTCCATGATTTGACAATGTGGTGCTACAGTAACCATTTGCTAATGATGGATTAATTATGCTTAGTAGATTCGTCTCACGAATTAGCACAAGGTTCTGCAATTAGTTTTATAATTAGCTCATGTTTAGTCCTCTTAATTAGCATCCGAATATCCGATGTGACACTGTTAAAGTTTAGCACCTCGTATCCAAACAGCCCCTAATTCTCGAGGGCGTGGTTGCCTCACCCTCATGGCACCATGCACGCACAGGCGCATGCACTAGCACCGTACCGTACCCTCGGTCGATCGCCCAAGAGCCAGCACGCGCGCACCGCTGCCTTACGAGCTCGCTCGGGCCTCGGCACGCATGCACCGACCTGCAGCAGATCGATCGACCGGATCCGAGCCCGCTCCCAACCACTGCGGGCGGCAGCCAATAAGGTCGCAGCAAATGCGGAACAGGGCGGAGCCTTGCCACCGGGAAGGTACGGGCAAATCCACTCTTATTTCACATCCAAATTCAAATAATCATTATCCACTCCTTATCTTTCTCAATCCCACGTATATCCAATAGATAATTAATTTTATGCTACATATATGTACATATTTAATGGATAAATTGTACCATCCTCGTTTCTAATGAGTACATAATTTATTACTAATACACTCCCCATTCGAAGTAGGTGTGGATTTGAGGAGAAGATATGGATACTCAATAGCAGGCCTAACAGGACGGCGAGCTGGACACACTGCTCATGTCCATGGGTGCATGGAAGCTCCCATCCGCCCGATCGAGGGTCCGCGCGCAATGCAATTGAAGCTGCTGCCTGCCTGCATGCCGCCGGCGGCGGGTTGATATATCAATGCGTGCTGCCGTAGCAGTTAATTTCGCCTCCGGCCGGGCCGGGCCGCGCCTGCCTGCCTGCCTGCCGCCATTGAAACGAAAAAGGGCCGCCGGCAATCCGTGATTACGAAACGGGGGGCGTAATGGCAAATTAACAAAAGGGCATCGCTGGGTGGTGGTAGTAGCATGCATGTGTGGTGCATGTGGTGGATCATGGCTCGGCGGGGACCAAACCAACAGGGGAGGATGGAGAAGGGATCGAGAGGATACATTGGCGTCTATGTGTACGTGCGTGCAGCCACAAAGCCCGCAAAGCACGGCACATGCATATGGAGTACACTCCTTATCAAAGCTAGCTGCCTCGCCGGCCCCCTTCTTCTTTCTTTCTCCATCTATTCTTATTAGTAATCACTACGGTAAGATCCCTCCATTCCAAAATGTAAGGTTGTTTAAATGGTACATGCGTTGCACTACGTACGTGCCAATCGAACACTTCAATGATTTATCGAGCTGCAGAGCATGCAGTGACGACGAGCAGTATACGTTTTTTTTATATGAAACTCGAGCAGTATGCTTGGCTGCTACTAGCTGGGCAATAGTCAGAGCCCATGCATGCCCAACAAGAAGACAGTGGTAGATGCGGAAGAGCGTACCGGCCGGAGCTACAGACAAGTCGATCCCGAAACACGGTGGATCTCGTGCATTTGCATGCTGTCTTCCCACTGACACAGATAAAACCAAACGAAGGCTCTGTTGTCTGCCCGTACCGGAATAGCCAAGAGCATCGTGTTTCGAAGACGATGAGCAGTAGTCTGACAGGCTCTTTTTGGGTAAAGCCGTACGTAAAGGCTAATTAAAGCTCTGTCATCTTTGAGCTGAGCGCGCCAACTTGAGTTTACCTACCTGGTTGGCAGGCAAGGCATAGTGTGGTGCTAGACTGCTAGCAGCAAACGAGAAGCTTTTTCAACTCTTGCTGATTCACGGACCACGCGTACTTGCCATCTCACGGGAAGATCACGCACGCTCTCTCGCTGGGAGGCTGCTTTCTTGGCAGAGCAAGCCGGGTTAGTTAAGCCATAACCTGCAGCAGCAAGTACGTCGCCTCCCCTTCCCCCCAAAAATTTGTTATTTGTTTATGTCCCAGCCTTTGGGTATATTGATGCTCAAATATTAAATAGTGAGGCTGGAGTAAATAAATTAGCTGCTGAATAAAACTTGGTAGCGGTCCACTAT
>NC_028454.1:13131321-13211362 GCF_000263155.2 Setaria italica | reverse complement strand
GAGAGGATAGAGCGGGGGCCGGGCCCTTGGTGAAAAAGGAGATCCAGGCAGAGAGAGAAATGATGGCAGTACTGCATGAAGCGGAGGAGGAGGCCCACCAGAAAACCTCGGGGTCACGTCAGCACGTGGCGGCTGGTCCTACCGCTTAATTTAACCGCCCCACGCGACTTTTGAGCGCGGCCGTTAAGTTAAGCTAGCTTCATATCCGATCGGCGCGGGTGCGTGCCTGCCTACCCACGGACCGCGTTCATCGCGAGCTGGATATTCTTTTTCAACTTGATCGACTGGAACACGGCCGAAAGACTAGGAAGTTTCATTCTCGGTGCAAGACACAGAGACATTCACGTAGGTAAAATACACACAAACCTTCCATGAGCATATACGGAGGTTGACGAAATTACCATAACGATAACGATCTTATTATTAATGGGCTAGTCGCCATCGCTTGAAAGAAATAGCATCGTTAATTTTTATAATAAATTTCGACATGTACAAGCAATTATGTTAAGTCAAGAGGTCGAATCTAGTTGGACGGGCTCCACCATAAGCGACCTAACCAAATTGCTTCTAGAAAAGTAATTGTGCAAGTGAATACATAGAATCCCTAATAGTAAAGCGACATGTTTTTTTTCCGGGTCCACGTAGTGTCCAAAAGCTAAAACGACATATTTTGTGGAACAAAATTTAAAATGATTTTTTTTGGATGGAGGAAGTATTTCAAATGAAGATAATATATTTTTTAGAGTAAATCGGCTCAGTTTGGTTTCGACCATTGAACTGCAAAACCAGGAATCAATGACCACGCAACTATCAAAACCGTTCATATTTGACCATCGGGCTATTTTGGTGGGTGGTTTTGATGATGTGGATGCCACATGGCGATGGGCTCACTTGTCGGCACCTCTTCTCTCATCTCTCTTTCTTCTGTCATATCACTCTCCTCTCACCCCTGCGCCGGCAGCCGCCCTCCCCCACGCCGACCGCCGTCCTCCCCCCACACCTCCCCTCTGCTCTTCTTCCACCGCCATTCTTCTCCACCGAGCCGAGCACCTGCGCGGCCCAAATACTCCGACCACTGTCCAACTCCAACCCTGACCTCTCTGCGACGAGCTCCGATCGATCCTCGGCCAAAAATCAAAATTCCCCGGCTGCCCAGGGTGTCCGCCCATGCACTCCATGGCCGTCGCCCAAATACGCTGAGCTCCGGCCGTCTCCGTCAAATAGCCGCCGCCCGACCCTTCCCCACATCCTGCTAGGCCTCCCCAACCCCTCATCAGTGAGCGCTAGCGACCACCGTGCAGGGGATTTTGAATCCAGCGTCCGCTCGTGGCTTTGCGTCGCCGCCAAGCCTCAACACCGACGAGCACCTTTCGGCCGTCCTCGACCCCATCTAACACCTCAAATCGATCGCAGGTGAGCTCCTCCACCCCGTGCTCGCCTCCCCCCACCCTTGGCTGCCGCCGTAGCCCTCAGCCTCCGCGGCCGCCGCTTGTGCCCCCACCCGCGAGCTGGCATCGCCGCCGCGCAGAGATGGAGGTGGTGATGAGATGGGAGCTGCGGCATTGGGGGACGGGGGTGCCTGCGTGGGAGCAGATTAGGAGGAGGAGGTCGGCGGCGGCCGGCGTAGGTGAGGTACGGGGGAGGGCGACGACCGACGCAGGGGTGAGAGGAGAGGGATAGGAGAGAAGAAAGAGAGAGGAGAGAAGAGGTGCTGACAAGTGGGCTCATCGCCACGTGGCATCCACATCGCCAAAACCACCCACCAAAATAGACTAATGCCCAAATATGAACGGTTTTGATAATTGCATGGTCAATGATTTCTGATTTTGCAGTTCGATGGTCGAAACCAAACCGAGTTGAAAGTTGGATGGCCAAAAATGAACTTTACTCTATTTTTTATTTATTGATCGATCTTCAATGCCAAATTTGATCCTCCTCTACCAATTGTACCAACTACAGGTAAAAAACAGTATCATACAAACAAAAACAGTATCATACAAACATCGTTGTCTGAATTCAGTCGTAGTTTGGAAATAGTATGCTTCTTGTTGGTCGAGCTCTGGGCTCCATGTGGGAATTAAAGGTTCTAGAATAAATAAAAATGGTTTAAGCCTTTTACTTGTATACTTTGCAATCGAAACAATATGTTTCATGCAAATTCCTGCAAGATAGCTCCACCTTTATGAACTCTTACATAAAGCTACATATATTCAGGTCTAAAAATTTTGAGCTATTACTCCCTCTTTATATAAGCGAAAGTGAAGGCGGTTGTCACATAGCCGTCTTTTGATTGTGTCAAAGTTTGTACTGCGACTACTGGCATCGGAAAAAGCACGCGCAGACCCCACATGCCAGTGGGACGAAGCCCACCGACCAAGCTATAGGTCTGCCTGACCCATGTCCAAGCGAGTCCCCCTTCCCGCCTCCCGCGCTCTTCACCAGCTGGTGCTAGCTGTCGCTCGCTCTCTCATCTTCTCATGTCATGTGACCTCCCCCGTCCCCACTCCCTCGCTCTATTTCTCTCTCCCTGCTCAGATCAGCTCAATCCTCTCTCTCCCAGCCCTCCTGCTTGCCCCTATCATTCCCGTTGCGGCATTGCCCAATTTAGCGCGGAGGAAACGAGCGAGCCGACCCCCCCTGCCCTCACCGTCAATCCGCCAAGCTCGCGCGCGCGGCAGGCGGCGGCACGGCGCGCACCGGCAGCGGGAGCAACAGAAAAAAAAAAAAGGGGAACGAGAGCTAAAAAAAGGCACCGCGCGCGCAATCCCGGCACCCGCGCCCGTCGGCCTTACATTGCCGCCCGGGCCCTCGGCATTGGGGAGGTTTCGGCGTTGCGCCATCCTTCCCGCGTGTTGCGTTGATTCCTCGAACCAACGCGCGCGGCGCAGGGTCCCGGCCATGGCGCAGCTGCCGCCCAAGATCCCCACCATGGCGCCGGCATGGCCGGAGTTCGGGGGCGGGCACCACCACCACGCCCACCACCATCACCAGCGCAGCCCCTCCGTGGGCACGTTCCTCGCCGCACCCATGCCGCCGCTCCCGCCGCCGCAGCAGCAGCACCAGCAGCCGTCGTGGGTCGACGAGTTCCTCGACTTCTCGGCCGCCAAGCGCGGCGCGCACCGCCGCTCCGTCAGCGACTCCGTGGCCTTCCTCGAGCCCGGCCCCGACGACGGCAATGCCGGCGTCGGGGCGCACGACTTCGACCGCCTCGACGACGACCAGCTCCTGTCCATGTTCTCCGACGACATGCCGCCGCCGCCGTCGCAGCAGCAAGCCGCTCCCGCGCCCGCGCCCGTGGCGAGCTCGTCGTCGCCGTCCGACCACAACAGCATCAATGACGAGAAGACGGACAGGGGCGAGACCGAGGAGGCGCAGAGCAAGTGCCACGGGGACGACGCCGCGCCGGGGCAGCCGGCCTCCGCCGCCGCAGTCGATCCCAAGCGTGTCAAGAGGTGATTTTCACCGCTCAATCCTGGCAATGCGCTACCTTGCGAGGCAGAATTATCCAATTTCGTTGCGTTCCTTGGTGCCACAACCGCAGGATCCTGGCGAACCGGCAGTCGGCGCAGCGGTCGCGCGTGCGCAAGCTGCAGTACATCTCGGAGCTGGAGCGCAGCGTCACGTCGCTTCAGGTGCGTGAGAATTGTGCATCCGGCGAGCGTTTTGAGCTGAATTCTGCCAAGAACCGAGCTGAATTATGCTCTCCGCAAGCATTTCCAGCTGAAAATTTGACCGTGCGTGAATCGCAGACGGAGGTGTCGGCGTTATCCCCGCGCGTTGCCTTCCTCGACCACCAGCGCTCGCTGCTGACGCTGGGGAACAGCCACCTCAAGCAGCGAATCACTGCGCTCGCGCAGGACAAGATCTTCAAAGATGGTGACCGCCATTGCCACCCCCCGATAGCAATGTCACCATCGGAATTCAATTCGCGCTGCATGCATGCAATGCAGAGAATTGCCATGATGATGGCTCATCTCACTACCAGTATCTGACGCGGTCTGTATGTATCTGTGTGCAGCTCATCAGGAGGCACTGAAGAAGGAGATCGAGAGGCTGAGGCAAATCTACCACCAGCAGAGCCTGAAGAAAGCCGAGTCGCCCCCAGCGCCCGACGCGGCCCCGATCCGCAGCGACAAGGACCTGATCGCCAGCGAGGGGACCGCCGCGCCCGCGCCCTGCCCGCCCTCGTGATAAGGAGACCATCCATCCGGTCGCTGTAGTGGGGGGTTGGCCTCCGCCTGTCGTCCATGACAACGAGGTGTTGTGTTGCTAGGATTGATTGGTGCAATGTTTGGGTTTGTGCATTCTTTGGGGTGTGATGTGATGTAAAGAGAAAACTGGGTTGGTTTGGTTTGTTCATTCTTGCATCCTCTGTCTGCTGGCTGCTGCTGCCGTGCCTGCTGCTCCTCCCTACCTCCCTGATCTGTAATTTTTGTTTGTGCATTTTGGGCGAAGGTTGTAGGAAAAGATCGTCAAATGTAATTCAGATTGGTTGGGGACAATTTGTCTGTTTGGGGTGGGTTTTTTTTTGTATCTGATCGATCATTCAAAAAAATGCATGTTTCCAGAATCAGAGTCTTGTCCACCCTGAATTCCTCCCCTGCTGCTACTGTCTCCATACTTTTGGCAACTCTGCTGAAACCTGCATGTAAAATGTAAACGTAACTTACCGTGTCTGCACAGCATATACTATTCACCGGATTGTTTTGTTTAACGGTGGTGTGCTTTACAACCAAGCGCAAGCGGATTAACCCCGGCCGTCACATGCGATCCAACCAGACATGCAAGCATCTCATTCCTTGCTGTTTCGCCGACGGGGTTTTTAAACAGCGGCAGGCAAGAACAGGAGGTACCTTCCTTCCGCGGCAAGGGATAGGCATGTTCCTCTGCAGGTGCAGCGGCAGCATGTGCATGTGCGGGCCGCGCCCGTACCGGCCGCTGGAAGTTATTCTGGCAAGCAGGAAATAGTGTGGTTTATGTCCCTGGGCACTCATCAACCTGCAGCAGCCTGGTTCTGAAATCTGGACTCGTCCGTCAGCTTGCCCACGAGGGAGAGGGACAAACCCCGCGAGCACACCTCCTAGGTCTAGGAATGCATGAGTTTCATGGAAATTTCGTATGAGTAAGTGCAAATGTCGCAAGAATACTTGTGCAAAATTTCTTGAACTACGAGGAAATCGTCCACCCGAGATCACCACTAGTTGTTCGGGATCAGTCTTGAGCAAGGTTGGGAGCTAGTTGGGATCCACCCCTACTTTGATTTCTGAATTTCTGAACATTGGCAGAAGTTGCGATGAGAAAGACCAGAAAGTGTCAGGTTTATCAGCCCAACGTCGAGTAAACTAGGTAGAGAAGATGTCCAATGGGCTGGTTGGGCCAGAATGGAAGAAGGCGAGGCCACTAGGCCAGCCCACCCAGTAGGTCCCACCAGTCTCCCAGAGAAGTTTTTTGGTCCGAGCCGGGCAAATTCGATGCAGCCCAGCACGAAAGTCCCCGAGTACCGCATGCATCATCATGGGGACCGTATTCATGTCCAATGTTTGTTGATACGGTCCAATGGATGCAAATAATAGCTTTGGTCCCCGGCCGCCGAGTCCGCCGAGCCCCCCTCCCCCTCCCGGGATGTTTGCCGCCGGGCCAAAAGGTCACGTGAACCTCGCGCGCATCCATGTTTCGTTGCCTCCACCGCCGCCGACTCGCCGTGCACCCGCCGGGGGATCACCATCAGCTCCGGCCTTGGGCGTCACGCGCATGCATGCGCACGCTTGGCGTCTTCCCCTCATCCCCTGTATGATGATGATTCAGGGCGGGCGTCCGGAATCTGGATGGCACCGACACCCGCACCGGCACGCGAATCGCGTGTCAGGCTCAGTCAGGGGATCAGGATGCATGGCACGCAGAAACGTCATCGTCCACGCTTGCCCTATCGGCGCGGCGCACGACAAATCACACATATCACGTGGAGAGGCTTTCGTTGTCACCTCACGGGGCCATGTCAGAGGCCTTGCCGTGCCTCGATCGGATCTCTTCTTCTTCGCATGCAAACTTCATTCCATTCAGCGTATAACGCTGCCGGCTGATTTCGTTCGGGTGATTTGATCCAGTTCGGAATGAGATTAGGCTTCAGTGAAAATTGCCGTTCAATTGGTCTGGTCCGACTAAATCTGGGCTGGCTCGGTTTCACCCTTCACTCGGTCTAGAATGAAACCCCACCCTATCCCCTCCGGAACGAATCCTCAGGAGCCGCTAGTTTCACCCTTCACTCTAAGGTCTGGAATGAAACCCCACCCTATCCCCTCCGGAACGAATCCTTAGGAGCTAGCGGCGCGAGATGCCGACGCGAGACAGCGTGGCGGTGTCGCGAGCTGGCGGCGCGCGAGGCGACGAGACGATTTGGTGCCGCTCCCTCCTCCCCCTTCCTCCTTATCGATGCTAGGCTTCCTATTCCTCCACATGGGTTTAGTGCCGTCCATGGCGTACCGCCAAAATGTCAGTCAGGTTCCGTCGTCTTCCCACGCTCCAAGGGCTTCTTGCGGTTGTGGGGCGAGGAGTGGCGGCGCGGCGGAGCTGGCGCGGTTGTGATCAGTGCCGGCATTGACGGCCGCTGCTGGGCTTGCTATTTTTCCACTGCAGTGGCAACCCGTGTGTGAGAAGGGGCGATATGTGGAGTCTTGCTCTCGTGGTGCTTCTTCTTGCTTCGATTCTTGGATCCAGAGGTGAGCGCAGCTCCACGTGTTGGAAATACATTTTTGATTTCAGCTTCTCCCCCTCCCTTTGCTCTGGTTTCCTAGGGGAGGCCCTATGGTGTATGTTGCTCAACTGGCTCCATGGTGTAGCAATGCAGAGGATGGGTTGTTTCTCTGTATGTTTTCTTCCCGGCCTCTGTTGAGCAATTTCAGAAGAATTCAATGTGTTCTGTTAGGATGACTTCTAGTTCTAGATCAGCAATTTTCTCTGCAATGCGCATGTTGTTTAACAGATCTGTGGCTGAGAGATGCGGTTCTAGGCTTTTACTTCAAAAGTTGAGTGAATTGTGGCAACTGAAATGACAGGATTTAATCCTTTACTGCCGAACGCATGATAATTACTTGTCTAGAAGCATTCCACGCCAAGAATAAGTGAAAAGGCCGGATCCACTCTAGCCTGGAACCGTTCCAGGTCTGGAACCGTTCCTTTCTGCTGAACGAGGCCTTCGCCGGCTCGAACGAAGAACACCCGGCGTCTGAAATCCAAATCCTCATCCCTGGCTGCAAGCTAGCTGCGCATGCCAATGTCAATGTGTGAGAGCGTGTGTTTTTTCTGGATTCAGATTCAGTGAAAATAGTGAATGAACGAACCTACCTGGAGTAGTACTGTAGCAACCCGACAGTGGACCGGGACTTTACTCTGAATCGCTGGCTGCTGTCTGCTACAGTTCTGAATCAGTGGATCGCTTCTTTTAGTACTTTTTAGTACTATTATTATTATGTTCCTTGGGAAGCAAACACCAGACAGCTCTGAATCAAAGATCGCTCCCTGTCACGGCTCAGCGCACGTGATGCCATCTCATCGATCAGTCATCACGATCACATGATTCGGCCATTCGGATCATGGCAAAAAAAAATTTCTTTTCAAAGAAAGGGTCAGGGCAACTGATGCCCAGAGTTTGCATGCACGTAATGCGTTTCTGCTTTTTTTTTTAAAAAAAAAACATTGCATTCTACCCAGAGAACACGATGGGTGCGTGTGATTCAGGTGTCATCTATGCCGAATTCAGCGCTTCAATTCTCACCAGCTAACAAGATGGATTCGCGACCCCTGCTGCATGGCTGCGTCTACACAAAACGACAGTGCCAACTCCTCGCTAGAGTGCATGATGGTTGATCCAACATTGCCCCGATCGGTCCAGATCCGGAGTGACACGTCGGATCCTACTCGAAAAAAACACTTGAAAGTTTAACCATTTTGAGGTGTTCTTCCTTTGGGCCGTTGGGCAGTCTTCAGGCATGTCTGTGGGATCGGAGAGCCCCGGTCGAGGTGCAACAGATCCAGCAGTCGTCGAGATCCGAAACATCCTGCCCAGCTGTCCCGCTTCACTTGCTGCATATGGATGGGTTTTGTTGCGACGTGTGTGTCAGTGTGTGTGCAAGCTTGAAACCTTGAATGAACCAACCAATGAACCACCTCCTCCAAGCTCCAATCCTCCTTGGCCATGGCTGGTAGGATAGGACCACAGGTTATAGCGATTTGCCCATTGGACCGGAGGCCTCGGCTGCGCGCGCAGAGACGAAGGAGAGCAGAGATGCATGCAGGGGCACGGACACGGACAGGGCCGCCGGCGTTGGTGCGTGTGCTGCATCTTGGAGGTTGGAGCTACCGACGAGTGGGGGTGGGGCCAGGGCCGGCTCTAGGGGAGGGGCAGGCCGTACGACCGTCCGGGCTCATGAAACTGAGGACTAAGATCATATAGGTAATTAGAGGGTGTTTGGATCCTGAAGTTGAAGTTTAGTTCGTGTCACATCGGATATTCGGATGCTAATTAGGAGGATTAAACATAAGCTAATTACAAAACTAATTGCAGAACCCCTAGGCTAAATCGCGAGACGAATCTATTAAGCCTAATTAATCCATCATTAGCGAATGTTTACTGTAGCACCATATTGTCAAATCATGGACTAATTAGGCTTAATAGATTCGTGTCGCGATTTAGCCTAGGGGTTGTGAAATTGGTTTTGTAATTAGCTTATGTTTAATACTCCGAATTAGTGTCAAACATTGGATATGACAGGGCTAAAGTTTAGCCCGGGGATCCAATTAGTACATATAGTTTGGTTGGTGGACTTTGTTTCAGCCTTTCAAAATGCCCCGCGTAACAACTCTTGTCCATGTCAAATCAGGCCTACCAAATTGCTCTGTGCCGGTACTAGGCTTGCCAAATTGCTTCGTGCCTGTGCCATCCCTGACTCTGTATACGTATACACTCCTGACTCTGTGGTCGTGCCGCCGCCGATGCAATCAGACGATCAGAGCCATCATCACGTAGGTGCAGGAGGTGAGCGCCGAGCGCCGCATCTGGAGCGCGTCAGAGGACAGAGGCGAGCCGCGTGCGCCGTCAGGGTCAGAGGCGAGCGCTTATTTGAAGTTCAATCTTCATTTTCTTTTTTGTCAATTTTGTCAAAGAGCAATCATCTAATTAATATTATTTCTTCATGTAGTATTTCCATCCTTCGTCAATTGCGTAGAAGGAGCAGTGCCTTACGGCTTTGAGGGAGAATCTTGGCAATTCCATCCTTCATCAATTGCATATCGGATTCTCTTAACTATTATAGTGACAGTAGCATTAGCCGAAAGAAGTTTCTCCAAATTGAAACTATTGAAAAATTATTAAAGATTGAATGGATTGGCTATGTGCAGCATTGAGAAGGATGTTTTGGACAACATTAATCTTGATACTATTTTTGAAGATTTTACATCAAGAAATGCCCGAAGAC
The DNA here is from genome assembly GCF_000263155.2 of Setaria italica. Lineage (NCBI taxonomy): Eukaryota > Viridiplantae > Streptophyta > Magnoliopsida > Poales > Poaceae > Setaria > Setaria italica. The sequence continues at coordinate 13,201,892 of NC_028454.1, read as the reverse complement.
GATTTTTTATAAAGCACTGAAGCATTATATCTTTATTTGAGTTAATCATCATGATTATTATTTTTATTTTTTTACACTATTGTTATATTTTATGAGCTATATGAATTGCAAAGTTTATACTTTAGTTTTGATATTAAAAATTAGTTCAACAGGCCCTTATCTTTATGCTTGCCCAAAGGTCCTTAGAATTATAGAGCCGGTCCTGGGTGGGGCTGACCTTTGCTGACGACGGGTGCGGCAGCGAGCGAGGGAGGTGTCGCCGCCGGCCGGATGAAGGAAGGATGGATGCCGCGGCGCGCATGCTCCTCGTGGTCGTGGATCGTGGTGGAGTCGTGGGCCAGCTCCTGTTTCTTGTGCGCGGCCGCTCCAGCCCGCAGGCCGCGCCCCAGGTTTTGTTTTTATTTTCTAAGCTAAGCCGCGACCCACCTGTTGCATCATCGAGTCAAGTCAGCTAATCACAGTTCGAAGTCCCTTTCCCTAACCAGCTAATGCGGTCTAGCAGCCATCTATGCTATTCATCTACCTTTAATTGGTTGGTTATGAGATATTGGTCGAAGGCTAGGCACAACCATTTTTGCAAAGGCACGCTCAGTTTGATCTGGGATGAGACTTTAGTCACCTAAATTTTAGTCCCCGATGATCCAAACAGTGGATCTAAAGGTGGATTAAAATTAGCCAACCCTCCTATTTAGATCCATCATCTAAAATTTAGCTGCAAAGGATCCAAACAGGTCCAGCTAAACTTTACCCAAGCCCAAAAAGAGATTTAGCCATTAGGTGATCAAGAGTAGCTAAAACCATCTAAAAGTGGTGAAAGCCCACCAAAACATACCCTAATTCTCATGGCAAGGCTAAAATGGCCTGCACTTTCGATAAGAGAGAGCGGTAGGTTTTGATTTTTACAAAAAATATATCATCCCATTCTTGATTATTCTTATCCCTATTTTCTATGATTTTTAGTATTATCAGACGCTCGCGGCATCAGTACATCTCAACTTAGGTTACTGTCGGATTTGGTGACCGGCAGTCCACCAGAGGGTTACCCAGGTGGTAGATTTGTAGGAGGGGAGATCGTAAGATCAAGAACTCGAATGGTAACATAGAGGTGCAAGGTTAGGTAGGTTCGGGTCTTCGGAGAGTAATACCATACGTCTTGTGTTTTGGTGGATGTATCGCTGATCGCAGATGCGAAGAGTTAACGTGAGGTGGGATGAGTTGAGGTGCATTACCCCCAGGGGTGTCCCTAGCCACCGTATATAGGCTGATGACCTAGAGTTACAAGTCAGATAGGATCTAATCGTAGTTGGTTGTTACATGGAAAGCAATCTGAGTCGGACTACAACAAGTATCTTGCAATATCTGGGCAAAATCGGTTCGCTCGGCCTTCGGACTTGTGCTCCACGTATCTTCATGCCTTAGCCCGCACGACGTGGTCACGCAGGCCCACCTGTCAGGACCGACCAGTGTCTTGGTCGACAGGGACCCGTGGGTACCCTTATCCCTCAAGCCCCCGAGCAATGTGGAGTTGAATAGGAGCTTGATAGATGCGCAACAAAGCTTGTAATTAACTGAGCTGAAGTTGCGGTTTTGTCATAGTGATTGAGAGGCTGCGCAATGCTCAAAAAAGAAGAAAAAAAATTATATCTTGAGCAAGCATACAACCGAGTGCGCATGGCACAGGCGACTGCCGAGCTGGAGGATGGCGGTCATCCTGTGGGTCGAAGGGAAGCACATAGAGGGCGTCGCAAGACACACTCCATATGGAGTAGCCCCTGAGTATTGAAGCGATTAAAGTAATCGGTCCAATGGTCAAGAATCTAATGTATCGTTTTCGTCATAAAAGGGATCCAAATATAGTGCCCAGCCCCCGAGCACGAGGACTGGCGGAACCACGGAGGCACGCAGACCTGAAATAGGCATGCAGCCCCAGAGCGTAAGGACTGGTGGAGCCACGGAGGCATGCCAACCTGAAATAGGCACCCAGCCCCCGAGCACGAGGACTGACGGAGCCACGGAGGCACGTTGACCTGAAGTAGGTGTTCAGCCCCCGAGCGTGAGGACTAGCGGAGCCACGGAGGCACGCTGACCTTAAATAGGCGCCCAGCCCTCAAGCGCGAGGACTGGTAGAACCGCGGAGGCACACCAATCTGGAATGGGCGCCCAGCCCCTCAGCATGAGGACTGGCGGAGCCAAGGAGGCACGCCGACCTGAAATAGGTGCCCAGCCCCCGAGCGTGAGGACTGGCAGAGCCAAGGAGGTACACCAACCAAAGTAAGACACCTAGTCCCCGAGCTTGGGAGCCGGCTGAGTCGCGGAAGTACGCCGAGTCGTCTGTGGTGCCCAGCCCCCGAGCTTGGGAGCCGGCCAAGCCACGAAAGTACGCCAGTCGCCTACCGCCCCGAGCCAGAGAGGTCGGCCAGGCAACGGGAGGCATGCCAAGTCGTTTTTAGCGCCCAACCCTCGAGCCTGGGAGCCGGACGAGCCGCGAAAGCACTCCAAGTTTCCTCCTGCACCTAGCCCTCGAGCCTGGGAGGTCGGCCGGGTGGTAGGAATCACGCCGAGTCGTTTCTGAGCTATAAAAGTAGAATGCAATCACTATGTAGCATACTATAGAACATTTAATAATTGAATAACTCGGAGTTTTATTCGGCGTATAAATAAATCCTTGCGCGTCCTGCTTTTGTGGGCCATGTAATTTTCTCGGGTAGTTAGTCTGTTATGTTTAAGCACCTAGCCTTGCTTAGCCAGCAGTCTGCTGAGAGCGGATCTCGAGTTTGTAGACAAGGCATCACAAGACAAGTCAAGGTTTCACGGATTAAATAGTGTGCTACCCAAATACTTTAGCAACCATTAAGAGAGATGGACAAGCCGCAAAGCAGTCAGAACTGTGTGGAAAAGCAAAGAGCGTGCACTGGCACTCATAGGGCGCAACCTCCGACTTCCTGTGTAGTGGATGGACCAAGCTGTATAAGCAGTCGGAGGTGCGACCAGGGTGGTCAGCAAAAATCATGGAGACATTGGAGGCATGTGGAGATATACGAAAGTCATAAAATATTTAATTGAATATATGACTTAGCTTGGTTCGTGACCGAGTCAAAGAATGCACCAAGTTGGCTGAATGCCTTGATGAAGGAGAGCGTCGTGGAGTGCACCAAGAATGTCATGGCGCTTCTGAAGACGCACTTCCCCGGCTGGCCGTGGAACGTGTCGGAACGGGCGTTGCGGAGAACTTTGATGTTGGTAACTTCCTGGAGCTGACCAAGCAATATCGACAAGCCATGGAGGACAGTTAAGGAATTGGACCTGTAATGAAAAAACTGTAAAATGTATCAATCTGTGCCATGGGGCAAGAAAACTTATTGATTAACTTATGTATAGGCAAAACTTCTTTCCTCCATTGGTATGTTTGACAGGACACCATGTGGCCTAGGCCTGTAGCCGCTAAGCACCTAGTCTAGCCTAGCCAGCACTCTGCTGAGAGCGGATCTCGAGCTTGTAGAGGGGCGAATGCAAGGTTGTCTAAGTTTCGCATGCTAGGACGCCTTCCACACGAATTAGTCGCGCAACCTTGAGAGGGGTAGTAGAAAAGTTTGGACCCGGAGGTCGGCGCATAGCGAGGAAATCCCCCGAGCGTGAAGGCGAGGGTGTGGTCTGTCGAACAGGTCGGATAGCCTCTGAGCGTGGAGGTGAGGGTGTGGTCTGTCGAACATGTCGGACAACCCCCAAGCGTGATTAAGAGCTTGGCTAAGAAAGCGAGAAGGTAGTAGTCTGAGGTTTCATGTGACGGTTTGCACATACATCTTTCTCATTTTGGAATAGTTTACGCTTTTCTAGGTTTATACACACACACACATCTATATATAGAAAAAAGTGTATTTTTCATCCCCTAAGTATCACAAAGGTGTGACTTTCATCCCTTATATTTTAATCTGTGCAAATTAATCCCCTATCTAATTAAACCGATGTATTATTCTTCCTACCTCGGTTTAACAATGGTTTATACCATGTAAGCAGCTGATTAATCACTAGTACTTAGACACGTCAGCCAGCGGACCAACAGCTCCAGAAGGCCTTCCATTAATCATGCGCTAGAGTGGGCTGCTCAAGCCACATTGAATCAAGCTCCAACACCACCAAATTGACCTCTGTTGTAGGCAAATCGACACCCACAGCAGCTGAATCGAGAGCTCCATCACTACGAAATTGAGCGCCGATGTGGACAAATCGAACCCCGCCGCCGCCAAATCGAGCACCGCTGCAGCTGAATTGAGCTCAAACGTCGCAACTTTAGCCCCGCCGGCCACCGAATCAAGCCTGCTGACCGCAACATCTAGCTCCAGCGCCACCGCGTCGAGCCCCGCCGGCCACCGAATCAAGCCTGCTGACCGCAACATCGAGCTCCCCCGTCGCCACATCGAGCTATGGTGCTAGGCATGTTGAGAAACAACAAGGGAATAAACGTTGTGGGATTAGTTAGTTTCCCGTCCCATCTCCTTCCTGGGTGTCTTGCTGCTGAAGAGTGGAGGAGAAGGAAAGGTGCTGATGTTAGCCGGTGGCACTGTGGCGGCGGCAACCATGAGCTAGAAAATAGGAGTAGGCGCGGATTGCTTAACCAGGAGGTGCATGCTACTGCTATGTGTCAAGAGCTTCTGCTTTGGCCTGCTCGATCTTCACCAACAGGTAATCAATAGCTTAGCTAGGAGTAGTGTTGTTAATTTGTGGATTGGGGAGCTCATGGCTTCAAGAGTACAGACTTTTTTCACAGTTGCCATGTGGCCGATTGGTCTTGATGCAAATGTATGCCCTTATCAGGTTAACATGATTAATAGAGATGTAAAACTCAGAAACACAAATTGAATAAGTCATACATGTCTAAGATTCGCAAAAGTAACAAAATAAGGAATTCCACAAAATAAAGATGGATAAAACACACAAATTGGCCATCTCAATCTTACAGGCATAGTTGTGGCAGGTTATTCTTTTTCTTCCTAAGTTCCTAAGTTCTGAGATGCGCATTAGCAGACTGCAGGTTGGAAGATGAGCATTGTCCCTCGGAGAGCTTGGTGCTGTCACTTTTCTTCCTCTTCTTTGTACCAACCTGCATAGTACATACTTAGATTTAAGTGTATTTAGGTAGGGAAAAAGGACATAAAACATGAAAAAAATTAACTAACCATGCTTTTGTTCTGTGATGGTGCTTTCGGTGGAGGGTTATCCTGTCCTGCACCTCCTCTATGTGCAGCCAGGTGAGCTTTATATTTTTGCAAGTTCTCTTGTTGTGAGTAGTACATTTGCATCATTATACAGCTTTGCAAGTTCTCTTCTTGTGAGTAGTACATTTGCACCAGCTGCATTTAATTTTTGTTCCTACCTTTGATGACTTTGTCGCTTTAGGTTTCTCATGTCCTTCTCTTGTATGCTCTTTCTTAGACCTTCCAGGAAGCTTCACATAGCCTGGAGCTACAATTCTAGGTTTATCTGATGTTGGCCATTGTTGCATGCCCTCAACAGGTTCTAGGCAATGTGCATAAGTCCGCTTGAAATGTTCTACCGAGTAACAATTAGCCACATATGCATCTAGATTGTTAGTAAGCAAGTGTATGCATGATATAGCATGATGGCAAGGTAGTCCTGACAGTTCCCAGTATCTACAGCTACACTTTCTCTCATTCAAATCAACAGTATATCTATGAGTAAAATACTTCACCTCAAATTTGCCTGCACCATTCAAGATTGCTTCACAATTTGCAGTCAACTTGATGTATGAGTTTATTTTCTTGTAAATAATGGGACATATTAGCCCTGTCCATCTGTCGCACTTTGTCATTTGTTCCTAGATGCTAACCATTACCTTCCTCCTAATGGTTTCTAGCATAGAAATGATAGGAAAAAATCTTGCTTCAACAATCCATTTGTTAAAGCTCTCATATATGTTATTGTCTACACTGTCACAGTTGGATCCTAATTTGAAGTAAGCTCTAGACCAGTGTTGAGAGGCTATTTTAAGGATAGCGTCAGCTCCATCTCTTGTTTTATTTGCAAGCTTGGCCCTCGCTAAATTGAACAGAGGCACACTTGGTGCCTTTGCACATCTCCAAAAGAGTTTTTGCCATTCCTTTGTCCTGTAGGTTTTTCTCCAGTTAGCGTAGATATGCCTTGCACAGTTTCTATGTTCAGCCTGAGGTGCCCAAAAGCTCACAACATTGATAATGCCCTTTTGCTGGTCAGAAATTATCACCCACCCAATACCATCACTCACTAGCACATCCTTGAATAGCAGATAATAGAACCAATCCCATGATTCATTATTCTCCTTTTCCACCACGGCCCATGCTATTGGGTACATTTGGTTGTTTGCATCCCTCCCTAAGGTACACAATAGCTCTCCGTTGGTTGCGCCTTTAAAGAAGCAACCATCAAGGCCTATCACTCTCCTACATCCAGCCATGAATCCCTTCTTTATTGCATCTAGGCACACATACATTCTCTGAAAGATTGATACTTCTTTATTAGGTTCAAGCTTGACAACGAGAGTTGATCCAGGGTTAGTTCTGAGCAGTTCCGCTTGATACTCATATATTTTGCCATACTGTCCCTTTGTTGCATCAAGCCACTTTAGCATAACAAGCTTCTTAGCTCTCTTTACTTTATAAATGCTAACATCAGCAAACATTTCCTCTGCAATATGAGATTTTAGACTACCTATCCTCCAACATGGGTTGGCTCTGATTAGCTTTTCATACTTCATAGCTATTCTTTTTGCAGTCACTAACTTGTTATCTTTCCTTTGTGGGCATGTGTGCAGATCATTGAAGGTTGTGATTTGCCAACTTTTAGATTTGGTTGTATCAGATAGAAGGCATGTCCATGGGCATGTAACCCAATCACACACAGCTCTAACCCTCTCTAGGTCATCCTTCTTAAATCTGATTAGTTTCCTCTCATGAAGTCCATACTTTATGATTGCCTCCTTAAATTGTTTCTTATCAGTAAATTTCATACCCAAAGAGAACTGTGGCACCTCATGATTTTCGCTGAACCTAGGATATCTTGACTCTCTTTTGACAAGGTGCCCTTCATCATCTATTTCATCAAATGAATCATTAAAGTTAGGTGAGTCTTCATATACACTGCCATCCATCTTCATTCTCATCTCCTACCATGTTTTTTGATCCAACCGATAACCTCTCAAAATAAATCTCATCTAGGTGCTCATACTTGCCTTCACGAAGCATCTTCTTATACTCCCTGAATTTTTCAGTGACAACAGCTCCCTCATCATCTTCTTCAGATGATGATGAATCACCATCCACATACTGACTGTCACTGCTCTCTTCATCCTCTTCTTCGACCACCTGCACAATCTGTTGCTTCTTCTTAGCTACAGTCCTTGTACCATTCTTTGACCTTGACTTTGGATTGTCATAAAACTCATTACAATTTATTGTCTCACTACATCTGACTTCAATTAGTGGAGGAGTAGGCACAACTGGAGTAATCAGGTTGCTTGTAGCCATATTACCACCACTAGATTCAACATATACCTCTGCATAAGTCCAGTCCAGAATGGTATTCTTCATGAGTTCAAAGTTTGTATCATCATATAACAACATGAATCCATCACGCATATCCCTATCGGGCATTAACCAGTGGAATCTCATGTCATTTGCCTCCTGACCAGACACCTCCCTGAAATGCCCTCTAATCTCTTTTAGAGACATCTTGTTGCGTTCAATATATATCAACTCATCAGACCCACCAACGTAGCTGACATTGCCACCACTACTCACAAGATCGCCATCCCAATGAATATGAACTGCTTGGTATTCGACATGATCCATCTCTACCCTACATGAAGATGTATTCTAGATGGTCACGACGAGCCGGCCATGTTGATGAATAGAGGATGAACACAACAAAATATAAAATGAGATGCAAACAGGAGAGCTTACCAGAAGAATTGTAGGCTTAGTGACGTGAATCAATTTTGTGCATCTGCCGTCGCGTATGTATGCTGCTGCCGCCGCCGCCATCTTCACGAGCACTCGCGCACTAGGGTTTATGTTAACCACCGTATGGCTCGATTCAATGTGGCTTGGGCGGCCCACGCGAGCGCACGATTAATGTCAATGTGGCTTGGGCGGCCCACGCGAGCGCACGATTAATGTCAATGTGGCCCATGATTAATGGAAGGCTTGCTGGAGCTGTTGGTCTGCTGGCTGACATGTTTAAGTACTAGTGATTAGTCTGCTTACGTGGCATAAACCGTTGTTAACCCAAGGTGGGATGAATAATGCACCGGTTTAATTAGATAGGGGATTGATCTGTACCAAGTAAAACATAAGGGATGAAAGTCACACTTTTTTGATACTTAGGGGACGAAAAATACACTTTTTGATATATATATATATATATATATATATATATATATATGATCTTAAACTTATCTTACAATTTTTTTACACTGGAGTATCTATTAAAGAAAGATTGCTCTTGGATATGCAAACATTGGTCAAACGGGCTAAATGTTGTGAAGAAAAATAAGAAAAATATTCGAAGAAGAAGAGGGGAAATCATACAAGATAATCCAGAGAAATGGCTTCGGATGCCATCTAGAATACAAGAATAAAAAGCGGCACAATCTATAGCCTTACAAGGATGATGCGACAGTTTTCGCCAATAAGAAGCTAGTAGATAATTGACTTCCCTTTGTTCAGTTGCATTGACCTTTCACGCAAGCTGGCCGCCACTTTAGAACGTTCGACTAGTTTCACTTGGAGAAGAATGTTCTACACTACTGTGTATTTGTCAAATTAAAGTCAGTTTGTAGGCAAGCTGAGAGCTGCAAACGTCGTTATCGGAGGCCCCAGGAGCCAGAAAGATTTGCCGAGGAATCAGCTACAACTACAACCACCAAATCCGCCAGCTCCACCTTGTTTGACGCAACGTGTTTGTGGCTTTGTGGCTTTTCCACACATCTACGTAACCCATGGTGATAGAGCAATGTTATATAATCAATACTATATTTTTATTTTATTTTTTCATGAAATTCTCTGGCACACATGGATCCACGGTACTATAAAAATATGGTAGATGTACCAAGCTGTCAGTTAGGAACTCAAAGTTATATTATTAATACCAGCCCAGTTACTGTAGGAATGCCTTTATAACCTTCACCGAAAGATGGCCTGTTGTTTTCCTTAGTATGGTAGACGATCCATATTCTAGAGGGTCAAAGGGGAGGAAGCCTTGCCACCACCTCGATCTATCTATCTTATAATCTAGATGATCAAGAGAGAGTAAACCTACTCACCATCTTCCTTTGTCATACATTTTTCCACAAACACCTATTACCATACTCAAGCTCATTGTATAGCCACTCCAAGAAATTTAATCATTTATCTTGGATTCCTCTTAAAAAAGGTTGCAATTGAATCAATAAGCTTAATAATTGTCCAATTTTTGCCAGTACCAATGATACTATATTGCACAGGCATAAAAGCCCTAGCACATTTTTTTTATAGAAAAAGGATAATATTCCGACCTCTGCGACTGCACACAGCCATAGCCCTAGCACAGATGGCACATTTTTATTTTTATTTTCACTGACCGTAGAGTCTTAAGGTTTGAGATGTAATGTGACAACAGTAGGTAACAAGCAATATGAAAACATGGGAAAAGAAGATAAAACATCGTTGACTATTTTGTTTAGGAAGATGTTTGAAAAAGAGAACGACTACTTAGGGAATTTAATTGTCTGGTTAAGAATGAAATGGTACATTGTGCCTGTTAGATCCAAAACCCTTTTATGTGTGACGTCCATTCAACATTGAGATATAAATTTTGATTTGGTCCGTTAAACATGAACTCTAAAGCAACCATTTCCATGAATCTGAATTATCAAAGTTATCCACTTTACTTCATTCACCTTAATTGCAACCGTTTTGTTGGACTTGACCCGTGTGGTTAGAAGTGAAGTTTGTTTGTGCCGTCGTGAAACAAACGGTTTCCAACTTCATCATAGTTGAAAATTAAACTAAAGAGGAGTTTGAAAATTTGGCTTTTCTTGTGGGGCAAATAAGGACCGGTACGGAGCAACGGTGGTAGAACGGGTTTCCGATTCTCAACCCTAGGCGGTTAGGCGTCCATCCCTGTCGTCGCTATCCTGGGATTTGCCTTGGCTTCTCCCACTTTCCCATTCTGTGAAAGGAATTCCTATCCGCAAAGCCTGAGCGCCCCCGTGCGGAGCGGCCGTGCGCCTCCGTCGTCCTCCTCGTCCTCGTTTCTTCCACCCCGCGGCCATCAGCCAATCCACCACGGCCGTGCCAGCCAGGCGAAAAGGCCGCCTCCTTTCCTTTCCCTTTCCCAGCCAGCCTTTGACCGCAGAATTCCCGCTCCAACCTTCCCTTCCAGCCGAGCGAGCCCCGTGGCATAAATATACCTCTTCTGAATACCATCCGCGTCAAAGGGGAGAGGGAGAGGCGAGCTCCAGCTCCCCGCGAGCCTCAGCCCTCTGGAGACCTGCGCGGTAGCGGCGGCTGCTAGTGCTACAGGCCGGCCGGGGAGCAATGGCGGCGGAGTCGCTGTCCAGTTTCTTGGACATCCGCGCGGCGGCGCCGTTCCTGGTGGCGGCGGTGGCCTTCTACTTCCTGGTGGAGCAGCTGTCCTACCACCGCAAGAAGGGCCCCCTGCCGGGCCCGCCGCTCGTCGTGCCGTTCCTCGGGAGCGTCGCCCACATGATCCGCGACCCGACGGGGTACTGGGACGGGCAGGCGGCGCGCGCCAAGAAGTCCGGCGCGGGGCTCGCGGCGGACTTCCTAGTGGGGCGGTTCATCGTGTTCATCCGCGACTCGGAGCTGTCCCACCGCGTGTTCGCCAACGTCCGCCCCGACGCGTTCCACCTCATCGGCCACCCCTTCGGCAAGAAGCTCTTCGGGGACCACAACCTCATCTACATGTTCGGCGAGGACCACAAGGACCTGCGCCGCCGGATCGCGCCCAACTTCACCCCGCGCGCGCTCTCCACCTACGCCGCCCTCCAGCAGCGGGTCATCCTGGCGCACCTCCGGCGGTGGCTCGACCGGAGCGCCGCCGAGGGCGGTAGGGCCTTCCCAATACGGGTGCCCTGCCGCGACATGAACCTGGAGACCTCGCAGACGGTGTTCGCGGGGCCGTACCTGAGCGAGGAGGCGCGGCGGCGGTTCGCGAGCGACTACAACCTCTTCAACGTCGGGCTGATGGCGATGCCCGTGGACCTGCCGGGGTTCGCGTTCCGGCGCGCGCGGCAGGGGGTGGCGCGGCTGGTGCGCACGCTGGGCGAGTGCGCGCGGGAGAGCAAGGCGCGCATGCGCGCCGGCGTCGAGCCCGAGTGCCTGGTGGACTTCTGGATGCAGGACACGCTGCGGGAGATGGAGGAGGCCGCATCGGCGGGGCGCCCGCCACCTGCGCACACCGACGACGAGGAGATCGGCGGGTTCATGTTCGACTTCCTCTTCGCGGCGCAGGACGCATCCACCTCATCGCTCTGCTGGGCCGTCTCGGCGCTGGACTCCCACCCGGACGTGCTCGCCCGCGTGCGCACCGAGGTGGCCGCGGCCTGGTCGCCGGAGTCGGGCGAGCCCATTACCGCGGAGAAGATCCAGGAGATGCGGTACACCCAGGCGGTGGCGCGCGAGGTCGTCCGGCACCGGCCGCCGGCGACGCTGGTGCCGCACATCGCGGGGGAGCCGTTCCAGCTGACGGAGTGGTACACGGTGCCCAAGGGCGCCATCGTGTTCCCGTCGGTGTACGAGTCGTCGTTCCAGGGGTTCCCGGAGCCCGACGCGTTCGACCCGGAGCGCTTCTTCTCCGAGTCCCGGCGGGAGGACGTGGCGTTCAAGCGCAACTTCCTGGCGTTCGGCGCCGGGCCGCACCAGTGCGTGGGGCAGCGGTACGCGCTCAACCACCTGGTGCTGTTCATGGCGCTGTTCGTATCGGTGGTGGACTTCCGGCGGGAGAGGACGCCGGGGTGCGACGACCCCGTGTACATGCCGACCATCGTGCCCAAGGACGGCTGCGCCGTGTACCTCAAGCAGCGCTGCGCCAAGTTCCCGTCCTTCTGAGTTCCGAGCCGTAGGCAGGCAGGTCCCCTTGTCCTCTTGCTCCTCTTGCCCCTGCTGCCTGCCATTCCGTGTCTCTCCATTTTTCTTTTCGATTCCTTGGCGGGGCAGGTCGTGTCCGTCGCTGGTGATGATGATTTGTAGGTTGTGGTGTTGGCTTGCTCGTGTCTGATCTGTGGCGGGGACACTCCATTCAATTATTTTGTTGGCAATTGGGTTAGGTTTGGTTGGGTTGGGACTGTAGCTTTGCTCTGCTCTACTAGTGCTCTGCTCCGCTCGGGGTCCCTGTCTGTCCAGTGCAGACTCCACACCCCAGAGGTGGAAGGAGATACTAGCACAAGCACCGCACTGTGTGGATGAATAGTACAACAACTGGGTTGGTGACTGCATGTGCGGTGTACTGTTGGCTGGTGAGCGGAGCTGGCGCGTATATCTGGCAATGATGGTCGATGAATTTGGCAACAAAAATAGGTATCGTATGTGGACTGTGTACGCGCGCACTGTTCCTTTCATCGTTTCGTGCTTGCTGCTTCTGCTTGGATTTCGTGGAGTGTATGGAAAGCTGGAAGCTTCCAGTTAGCGTCCACTGCTTGCGGTTAAACTGCGTGAAAATGGCCCGTAGTTTGTTCTGTTTATGGCACGTTTGACCAGGCCAAATATGCTGTTGCTTCTTCCTTAGCTTACCTGCTCATGTCTGCAATGAATTTTGTCGATGATTTTTTGGGGAAAAAAGAGAGCATCTTTTTTTTCATGGCAATATGTCGTGATTTTGCCAATATATTGCTGCTTCTTCCTTCCTGTTTAAATTCATGAGTTTGGATGCAGACATGTATAGCATTGGGCCATGGCGATGTGTGGTTGTTCCTTCCTTTTGTACGTGCCTCTTACATCATCCGTGTAGTTATGCACAGCCTACCTGGCTGGAGGTAGGTTCCTCCGAGCTATGTTGTCCACTTGTCCTCTTGCATAAGTCGGGAAAGGATGGCACATTTGTACATTTGCACTATTTGCCCATCACCGTGGAACTCTGAAAATCGGATAAGCTCCTTGGCAAAACAATGGGAAAACCTCAGGTCCGCAACCTTTGGCTTCAGCTTGCACGGCTGTTCACTGGACCACTTCTATTGTAACTACCGACCCGAGATCTAAACGGTAGGATCGGGAGCACGTGGTCGCCGGGACGGCCCATGTGTCCAGGTGCCTCTGCCTGGAGTGAGATGAGATGAACAGCAGAGCAAAACCAATCATCACCATCTCCCCTTTCCGGTGTTCCCTTCGCTTCTTCCTCCCAATGATTCTGCGTTCTGGCCATCATCATGGCGGCATGGCCTCATTGGCGTTGCGCATGGGATTTTTGCCCGCGTTTCACGCCCTTCACGTGTTGGCCACTGGCGGCGACCGCACGCAACGCAAACCTGCCGGATGCCGCGCGCCGCCCTTGCTGTCCTCGATCGGAGCTCGTTGTCCCCGGAGGCCGCAAGCGCAGCAGCAGGGCTCGGGCGCTCGGCGCGCTGCTTGGGAAAGTGAAGTCGCGGCCCGGCGCTGGGCACAGCAGAACACGCGCCGTGTGATCAGAGCTTTCGCCCCGTGCCAGCGTGCCTCCGCGCCCCAAACGCCCGAAGGCCGAAACCCACGCGATCGCGCCGTATCCGCGGGTGGTGAGTCGTTGCCGATGCCGCGCGCCCGCCCGAAGCGCCTTGGAGCGCGCCGGCCGCGCTGGTTTGATGAGGCTTGGCCCGTGCCCCCCGGCCCCAAAACGCCCGAAACCCGCGCGCCGTAGCCGCGGGACCGTTCGTTCGTCTGGCCCCCGGGCCCCAGTAGTAATCTAGCCGTGCGTGCGTACGCGAATAAGCGACGAGTCAGGGCCTGACTAGTTATGGTTGCTTATCCATAAGCAACTTAAAAATAAGCAAATAAGTTGCTTATAATCCAAACACTCTTGCTTATAGAGTTGCTTATAAGTTGCTTATGCATAAGCAAATAAGCAACGGTTGCTTATGGGGCACTTTACTCCTCCTACCTTCATTCTCTCTCCTCTCTCCTCTTTCTCTCTTCTCTCTCCCATCACCACTGCCTGGCGCCGCTTCCGCCGGCCGCCGCCGCTGCGCCGGCCGCCTCCGCGCCGCCCACCGCCGCTCCCGCCCGCTCGCCGCCCGCCTCCGCGCCGCTCGCCGCCCGCTGCCGCTCCCGCCCGCCGCCGCGCCCGCCCGCCCGCGGGATGGGATGGAGGGAACCAGATAAGCAACCCAAACCAGATAGGAGGAGCTGGGTAATTATTAGGGGTAGAGGAAAATAAGATGGCAGGGGCAAATATGTCAATAGCAATCATATAAGCAACTCAAACCAAACACCTAGAGCTAAAAATAAGAAACTACAATAAGCAACTTAAGTTGCTTAAATAAGTAACCATAACCAAACAGGCCCTCAGGCAACGAGCCGCGCGAGGATGCACGTGCACCGGCGGGGTCTGGCGATCAGCGCTCGGTGAACGGCTCAACGAGGCACGTGACGTCCGGAAGCCTGCGCTGCGCCGGCACCTCTTTCGAGTCGACTCGAGGAGGAGCTCCGATCCGTATCCGACCTGTGCGGACGGCTCGTCCAGAGTCAATGTTCCAGAAGTCGTTGTTCAGTCAGCCAGCCCAACGGGATACCGACCCATTCCGCCTCGCGCGTTTGTGGATTGGACTAGAGAGAAGCTTAGCGGTTGGTCCCATGATGACACTTGATGATAGACCTCGACCGGTTGGTACTTATGTGGACTAGCAGTGGGCACAGTACTACCCGGCGTACCCGCAGGAATCAACTACAGTTCCGGTCCTAATGAGCCCGTACCACGTCGCGGTCCTGCTCGATCGATCCACCCCCGGGAAGCAACGCGCGGCCCGACGAATCCGTTCGTACGAGGAACCACGCGGCGGCGCACGCGCGCGCGTGCGGTTTGATCGATCGGCCAGCGTCCAAGTCCAACCGCGCAGCGGCGGCTGCCTTGTCCGCGCGCGCCGCGGAGGTCGTTGGCCACGCCCATCGTACGTCGTGTGATATCGACGGCCGTTCGCGCGGTACGTGTCGCGTGGCACCTCTCTTGTTGGTAACGTGCCAGCGTCGTCGCCCACGATCGACAGTCACTTAGTCCAGTGACAGATTCATGGAGGCCGGCTGATGACGAGCTGACAGCACGGTTGGTGCGCCGTCGCGATTGTATTGTATCGTTCCCAATAGCATCACAAGTTGCATATATAGCTGGAGGGATCGGAGGCGTCAAGTTACAAGCGAGAGGATCAGGTTTCTTTTAATGATGGTATCAGCATTCCCTTCGGTCCTCATCTCCATGTTTCAGGTAAGTTCAAGCCATTTTTCGAGCACGTTTCGTGCAGCAGTCTCGTTCCAGTTTGTGTGGACGAGGACGAGGGAAGAACACGGCACATGCACGGCGGTTTGGGCGGCCGTTCCGCGCGCGTAGCCTGCTCGATCGACGACGAAGACCCAAAGTCCCAAAACACTCCGATTCGATTGGCGGCCGGCCAGGATCGGGATCCAAATCTTATCCGCCGGTTATCCAATGATCGTGCACTAATTTTTCTCGTCCCGTGCGTCCTGGCATGGCAACCTCGCGAGCCAACCTCGCCATCACCACGCGCGTACGTACGTTTCTGGCAGTGGTTCCCACGTTGCGTTCCCGTGCGCTGCCGCTTCGAAAGCAACGTGGATTGTTGCCCTCAATCGAAAATGGAAAAGAAAACAATGCGCATTATATTACTAGTGTATATCTATATGTGTGAGGTCGTATATATATATTGTCTTTCAAAGAAGAAATGTGAGGTCTCGTATGGCTACAAGGCTAGCTAGCTAGTAGCTACTACGTGTGCCTGTGCGTGGACAGCGATAACGCAACCTCAAGTCGCTTGATCTTGCAACGATCTGGCCGTTGCTTGTTTGGATCCGGATTTCCTTCATTTCTGACGTGTCAGATTTGCATTCGATCCGGATGCGCATATAATACAGTACATAAAGTCGTCGATGACGTACAAGAGAGAAGTCGCTCAGGGTTGAAGAAAAGATCCCAACGCCATCATATTTTTTTTTGCTTTTCTCGATCAGTACTTTACTTTGAGAGTCGTCACCACTGATCCTAGCTGCAGTGTTTGTTTTAAGTAGTGGTATAACATATGGAATGAAACTAGCCCTGTGACTAAAAGAATGTTTGCACGTCACGTTCTCCGTTGCATAAAGCAACATTACAATAGCCCCTGTGCCGCCGCTGTGATGAACGATGATTTGTGAAAGCAGCACACGCATTGCACTACTATTATATCCAAACGCTGCAATGCTTATTTGGATCCGGATCTCCTTTCTGACCTGTCAGATTTGCATTCGATCCGGCTGCTTATGATACAGTATATACAAATAAAAGGTCATCGTTGACGATTGACGAGAGAGGAGGTCGAAGAAGATCGCAAGGCCACCATGTTTATTTGATCGCCTGCCTGGGTCGTCACCACAGCATCATCACCTGATTGCAAATTTGCAATGCGTATGCCAAAGTCATGGTTCCTCGGGAAAGAAAAGGACAAAAAAAAAAGAAAACACCCTCCGATCATAGCTGCAGTACTATAACTTGCAGAATAAGAGGATTAAATTAAATTAAACCAGTCCCGTGACTAAAAAATATTTGGACATCACGATCTCCATTTCATAAAGCGACATTGCCCAGCTTCTAGCAGCCTGGATGCAATGCACACGTCACTTCCGGTCCTTGGGGCTGAACTGCCAAGGTGACAATGCAATGATTGGGAGCAGATGGTTTCTGAGGTGACACTAGAGCTGATCCAGAGCTGGAGGATTGAAAAAGAATGGAAGCTATGGACCAGGTTCTTGTTAACAACTGACAGGTACAGTTATTAGGAATAAGTTAACGGGACACGATGAAGTACTGGAAACAATAGAAATATACAGCAGTCTGGATACATAGTATAAACGAATCTAGCAGTAGAAAAATTCCCAGAAAACTACCAGAATCTTGCCCGAGAAATGGTAACCACGCAATTACCGTTTACAGGCATACAAGTTCGGTCCTAGACAGCTGTAGCATTTCTCATTTTTATTTTCAAATTCCAACTTCAATCAAGCTCTGATATGCCAGTGCATATCCTTTTAAGTATAAAATAGTTCACTGATTAGGAGCAACAGTGCTTCCAGTACAGTGTACATACAGGTAACCTGCGCCCTTAGGGCCTATCAAGCGGCCCATACCTGTATTTCTTGGCAGAGCATGTATCAAAACTTCAACCGACTAAAATTCAAAAACATTTCATTCTTTCAATCAAGGCACGCTGATGAAACAACTACAATTAAGTTACTATATATGATAAATAAATTTCAGCGTTGGTATCTTCTGTAACAAGTTCGTCGGAAAAAAAAAATCTTCTGTAACAATATTAATTAAGCTAACAGACAAGTTACATTTTGTTCCCTTTCTCGAAAAACAGTTACATTCAAGTAAGACAACACAAAAGGCGTCACTGCACGGCTCCTTTTTGACGATCCTACAAGCCTCACTCTATGTCTATAATTCTCCTCTAGTATATCAGTTATCCAGTTATATCAATGAACCACAGCCTTGGCAAAAAATAAAAGAATTGGCATTCGTGTAAACCATATATTGTATCACACAACTGAAACAGGAAACAATAAAAGAATGGCAACTGAGCCATCATCTATGCTGAAAGAAGGCCAAGGTATCCTGCCACCAGAGTTAGGAAGCATGATATCATGTATGCACCTGCCACAATATAAGGTTCCTTTATGCCCCACAGCCTGAGGTAGTAATGTGAGGGACGAATTCGCAGCGGATATATTTTTGTTCCACGGAAAGAATTTGTAGCCATACGGAAAGGAACCTGAGGCAGAATAGAAATTACAGACCTTACAGTCATGTTCTAAATTGAGAAGGTCATGACACTACAGAAGTGCTAACAAAATGGAACAATGATATTTGAATTCTGATAGTAGCACCCTTGATTATGAGTAAACCAGAAACATAACTTGCACAATTTATGCTCCATATAAGATCTGGTGATGCAAACTAATAAGAATTCATGATATAACGAGAAAGATATGTGAAAGCAATAATAACTTTAACTTGCAGTAGCTACTAGGAAGAAGCAACACAAATATATATATATATATATATATATATATATATATATATATATATATATATATATATATATAAAATAAGTTAGGTTCGTTAAGTTTGTAATAAGTTGCGTTGCTCACTGGTTGTAGCAATCTATACCAAAATGGCTTTCTTATGACATCCTTGTTCAACATCTTCAATTCCATTATTACACAGGATAACATGAAGCATGATCACATTTAGTATTACAACTATTGAAGAAAATGAAGGAACGGAATCACACACCTGCAGCGTTGCAAACAGTAGCTCAAGAAAGAAGATACTGCACGCAATTAACATTGGAAGGAACATTCCACTGCATGCTGCAATTGCAGCAACTGCTCCTCCGAGTGCAAAGGAACCGACCCGGCTCATGACTATTGAGGCTCTGTATCTGTTATGAAAAAGAAAGCCAGTGCAAGCACCTGACATCGATGCTCCAAAAACACTGAGCTCTGCAGAAATTATGCAAAGCTAATCATGTTACAACATTGAAAAGGAAAAACTAACATCAAATACTAAATTACTTTTTAATAATCAATTTACAATAATTGCAAGATCAATTAGACAAACTCGCAAGATAATTCTCATCTAGAAGACCCCTATGTGCAAGGAAAAGCATCATATCATATGCCAGTTTCACAAAAGAGGACTATTTCTACTCTTCCATTTTTACTGCTCCGAACTAATATTAAGCTGATGGAATATAGAACCTAAAAAATCTATTGGCTAAGTTAAACATAGGATTTGGAATTGGCATATTTCACAAGCAGAAGCTAATATGCTATAGCAATTTAATAAATTTGAATAGTCAATATACTCAAAATAGCTCAACAAGCTTACCAGAGCAGATTGGGAGAGCAGCAACAGACAGTCCTATGAGTGCTAAAGCAGCAATACCGCCAGCCAAGCCATCAAGACCATCAACCAGTGTTACTGCTGTTCCCATGGAAAGAGAACATGTAGCAGCCAGAACCAAATAAACTTTTCCCATGAATGCAAGGCCAAGAGGTGGAGGCAGAGGAACCAAAAATTTCCTTCATCAATAAATTGAATTCAGTCAAGCAGTAGATGGAGCAAGGCATATATAAGTTACTGGTATGCTTACATGCTATATGGTGTCAAAATATCTGCAGAACCCAACCAGATAGAGA
This sequence comes from Setaria italica, assembly GCF_000263155.2. Taxonomy (NCBI): domain Eukaryota; kingdom Viridiplantae; phylum Streptophyta; class Magnoliopsida; order Poales; family Poaceae; genus Setaria; species Setaria italica. The sequence goes on along the minus strand of NC_028454.1, from coordinate 13,182,465 downwards.
AGTAAGTCCCAGCGACAATCTGCAAAGCACACAAGATAGTTTGAAAGTTAAATTCAGCATAATATGAAAGAACGTCGTATTTGCAGATCCACACTTTGGAAAAGAACAACATACCTGAACCAAGAACCTTATCCATTGTGGTATTTTACGATTGCGATCTGTGGCAAGACTTGAGATATCATCAAGCAACCCAAGCATCGCAAATATGAGGGTAATCATAGCTGCTCCATTAACTCCATTTGAGTTGGAACCAACCTCTCTTCTTGCAACAAAAATACCAATAGGAACAAAGAACAATCCTCCCATTGCTGGGGTTGGCTTTCTACTTGAGGGAGAAACAGATTTTCCTCTCCTCCGGAAATGTTGGATCTTCAAGCTATCAGCGACTGGTGCAAATAGAAATCCAGCAAGTGCTGATAAAACTGCTGATATTAAAAAAGGGCGTGTCAAGTAAAAAGAGTCCAGGGGTAGTCTAACAATCTTCCAAGAACACCAGTCGACAAATAAAAGTAACATTGCTAAGAAAGCAACCAGTCCAACATTATTCATCAGCCCTTGTTGAGTTCTGGGAATTAATGTAAAGAACTTTTGTCAGAATCTAGTTAATGAAGCTGTAAAAAAAATCTTATCTGTCCACATTTGTAGTATGACTTTCTTTCTGTTCCATTTATCACGACAAACAGGAACTACATAATTTCCCTCGGGACAATATTAACCTGGAAGATAGTAGCATATGCCCTTATTGTACAACTAGTACTCCATATTCATAGTACATACCACATCCAAGGATAGTTCAATAAATGCTATGCACCCATCCCATGAAAAAGAATGAGTAAAATGCACCACCGGTCCCCAAACTTGTCTTGTTGTGTCAATTAGGTCCATAAACTTCTAAAATGCATTTTTGGGTCCCTAAATTATCTACAGAGTCCATCCAAGTCCAAAACATGCCACGCAAGCTTCCAATGACAACGTGGTATGCCACTTTGGCGCCATGTTGGCGAACATAATAAAAAAACCCTCAGCGGTCCACATCAACCCCATTCACCATTATTGGATCTCCTCCTGCTCTTCGTTCCTCCATGGCGCCCGGTGGCTGCAACCGCGCGGCGGCCGGCCGGCCAGCGGGGCCTCCACCGCGAAGTTGCAGAAGCACCGTGTAGAGCTCAGGGTGCCTCTGGAGTGCCAAGGCGAGGTTGCCTCTACGGTCGTGGACCTCTCCGCTAAGGTCCACACCGGCAAGCGGATGGCGCAGGCAGGCGACTCAAGAGGCCGGCGCGTCCCGCAAGTTGCGACTGTGGGCAAATGCAGCCGAGATGCAGGGCCAGTGAGCGGACAGCGCGGACAGGTGGCTCAGGTAGGAGGCCGCCGGCGAGAAACGCGGCCGACGAGCCGCAAGATGCGATGGCGGCCGAGCGACGCGGCCTGCTGGCTGGGAGGCGCGGTCGACAAGCGACTGAGCGAATGCGGCCGGGATGCGTGGCAATCACGCGTCCGGCGAGCCGCAAGACGCGACGGCGGCCGAGCGACACGGCCGGGAGGTGCGGTCAGCGAACCGCACGAGCGGGCGAGCATTGCAGGTCGCGAGAAGCAACGACGAGAAGCGGATGGCACTGCCGCCGAGCGGCGATGCCGAGCAAATGACGCGGTCAGGATGTGCGCCGGCGAGCTACGGCGGCGCAGCCGACGAGCGGAGTAGGTGGGATGTGCGGGAGGGCGACACTACTGGGGTTGAGGTCGTCGCCGGCCTCATCTAAAGTTGCAAACATCAATTATTCTATCATGGGATTCAAGCTTTCTTGTATCCACCAAGCTCGTTGTCATTCTAGGAAATGGAGGATAACAATGAGGATGTATTCTTCAATGAGAAGCGGAACCAGCATGCTTGGGGAGTTCGGGGCGTCGCCGATCCCACCGAAGAGGGAGCGGAGGAGAGGAGGATAAAGAGAGGACCTGGACTGAATAATGATAGGAATTAGGGGGGGCTTTTGTATATATTTGACAGCATGGCGCCATGTGGTATGCCACGTCGGCATCGGAAGCTCACATGGCGCGTTTCGGACCTAGATGGACCCTTTAGATAGTTTAGGGACCTCAAATGCATTTTAGAAGTTTAGGGACTTGGTTGACACAGCGAGACAAGTTCGGGGACATATGGTGCATTTTACTCAAAAAGAATTAACATATAGCCATATTCCTATATTGGTACACTACTTTGTTCATACAAGAACTTGAGTTAATTGCACTTATGCTCCTTCCACTGCCAAGTAAATAATTCAAAACTGCTACTCTACAAACCCCCTTTCCCCCTAAACAAAAGAGAGGAAAAGCGGTGATATATGCCCCAACCTCTGGTTTATAGGATTGTCAAGAAAAAAAAAACTACTTTACTTACTTGCTCTTCTTATGCCCTTTGTCAATTGTGGCGAACCTATGGGCAACAACAGTCAACGCTCCCTCAGCCCGGCTCTTGCCAGTCACCGGTAACTCAACATCCCCGAATGCGATCAACACAACATCCTCATCACTCCACTCACTCTCACTTGAATATGGAACAACACCAAAATCCTCCTCTCCATCATCATGTGCCAACGAGAAGTCCCCAGGATCCTACACCAAATCACTACAAATTGTTAAACAAGCTACTTCATAGCAAACCATTGTTACTCGAAGGGGAGAAGTATCGCAGTACATCATCGAATGCTGTAGTAATAATTTGAACCGGATTACGCCTTCGTGCAGTTCTTGAGGTTATGCTTCTGAATTGGGACACCTGTAGAAGCGACTGGGATCAGTTACATAGTTTCAAACACTCCCCCTTAGGTGGTGTTTGGATAGAGTATGGGAAAGGGAAAGGGAAACCAGACCAGATAGGATAAGAAGAGGTGGGAAGGGGAAAGGGAAATCAGATTTTATCCCTTTTCTTTGTTTGTTTTTTCTTTGGTTTGGGATGGGGTTAGTAGTGGGACCCACGAAGCAGGCAAATAAAAACAAGAACTGTGACTATCCCAATTCTCATTTCCCAGTTCCCAAACGCCACCTTAGTGAAAACAGAAACTAATCACGTGAGGTTTAAAGTACAAGCCAAATCCTACCGCTCACAAGCCAAGTAATGTTCATGCAAGTACCTAAGAGAAAAATCCGACGTCAAGGTCTACGGAACTTTTTTCGCAAAAGCAAGAACATGACCATTCCGAGCGGATTTCTGAATCAAATGGCATCAAATCGAACTACGCAAACAACCTCGCTGAAATGTGAAGCAGTGCGAAAAACGCGGAGATATCAGAGATCACTTGGACTTGCGCATTCATTCATGCACTACGGCTCCACGGATATCAAAGAGGCGGAAATCACGAGGAAATAAGCTAGCAAGAGGAGAGGGGGGAAAAAAAGGTGGCGAGAGATCTGCAACTTCACCTGGACTTCCGAGGGACGGCGGGAGTAGAAAGAGGGAAGAGGCAGCCGCGGCGGCGGCGGCGCGCGGAGAGGCCGCCGGAAGCAGAATCGCGGGCGGTGGGTTGATGGGTGCGCGGGAGAAGCCATGGTGGACACCTAGTCGGAGATCGGTAGGTATTTTTAGACAGCGACGGCGACGGCGATGGCGATGCTCATCGGTGGGCTCGAGGGAGAGGAGCCTCGTGGACTCGGTGCATATAGACCGCTGACCCAGACTGCCCCGGTGTTCTGGTGGGTGCACGAGGCGCACTGCTTCAGCTTTGGCTTCGAATTACTGATCCGTCCATTCCAAGGTTATATAAAAAATTGGATCGCGATTAATAATTATGATCCATTTAAGAGTTTTTAAAAATATTTAAGATATAATTGTAGATTTGTAGTGCTATGTGTTTGCGGTTTGCCCGTGATCGATTTACTTTTTCACTAGGTTAGATTCACCGAACCGATTCCGCCACAAGCATTTGTGCCTCAAGCTGGTGAACGGTGATAGGAAAATCCAAGCGGCCGAATGGTATTGGAGGTTTAAGCCGACGATCAAGTCTCCATTTGTCACTAACCAGCGATGCAGGAACAGCGCTCACCCATGGAACAATTCAGACGATGGCCGTCGTCATGGTCTTCTCCTAAAATTGGGGGAAAAGAAAAACAAGGATGTACGACAAAGAAAGAATGTGAGAGCTCCCATTGCATTCTATGCCAGAATATTCCATCTCTATATTTTTTTTATACGATGTCGTCAAGGCGAAGCCAAATGACAAGCTGCGGGGAAAACCAGGACAAGGTAGCTGCTGGAGCATCTGCAGTCCCATCTCGTTGGATTTACCAAAACAAGCCTGAAACTAACAAGAGTAAACAAGAAAATGAATCGAGACTTTCATGCAAATAAAAATGGACAAATCCACATCATTTTACTAGGTGTATGCTGTATGCCCAAACCTGTCAAAATTTGGCAACTTTAGCTTTCAAATCAAACAGCCTGATTGTGAGCAAAGAAAAAAGAAAGACAAAAGGTACTAATACGATCGAAAAACGCAGCTCCCGATATGAAGGTAACTATGTCAGGGTGGAGCAGTTTGTTTGCCCTCGGTTGATGCCATGGCCGAAAGGATCAAAGGATTTATGTTTGTTTGCCCTCAGTTGATGCCATGATCTGGCCAAAAGGGTTTATGTTTTTCCCTGATTCAATCTTTTCCATCAAGAAAAAATATGACTACCACGGTCTTGATAAATAGCCAGTTACCTTCGTTTTCAAGAGTCCCAATAAAGTGCAACTTATAGAAGAGAAACATAATCTAGTAGGATATATTGCTGGGTAATAACAGGGAAGGTGCAATTTAGCAGCAGTGAGGCAAGAACCCCATGAGTTATCTCCATTCTTCACCAATCAACATTTTCATTTCCAGGTGCTCAGCTCTAGAACCCAGGATCACGAGTTAGCAAAGCTTAGGGTGACGCAAGGAACAAAAGAAGTCAAATAATTACATGTGATGAAGTAAAAGGTACAACAAATGTCAGCCAAGTCTTGAGCCATGCTTCTAGCAAAGGTGCAAACTCACAGGCAGCATGTGACAAAAGATCATCATCTAGAAGGCAGCGGGTGGGTTGCGACTTGTGAGGAAGGCCAAACTAAATTCATGCAACCTGAGCAATTTCTTCACACTCTAGAAAGGAACCTCCTTTTTTTATTATAGTTGTCAGACAGTTTCATTGACACAGCCTTTCGGGAATTCTTCTGTAATCAGCACACCTGCAAAGAAAAATAAGCATGGGTTATCAAAACAATGCTCCAATAATAGCTGTGCATTGCAATATAGGTGCATGAAAGTAGTTACTCAGCAGGACACAAACTGAAAGCACATGCAAATTTGCGAAGAAGAAATGATACAATTTAATCCCCTTTTTCCTATGCCTTGCCATTTTAACGAGAATACTCATAGGATAGCTTGTGTGAAAAAAAAAGTTATTTATGATGAGAATTACAAGAATTCCACCTTCTTTCTAACAAGTTCAGACCTCTGTGGCATGAATCATAACCAGAAATCAGAAGTGCTAAGCTTGCATATCAATATAAATTTGCAGATGTAATATTTCATTTAATACATTCCTTTTTCAGATGCCAGAAGTTTTCCCAGTTTATTCCATGCACAGATTTCGTATCACATAGGTCATAGAAAATGGTATGCCTTCATGTAGGTAGAAAAGCATGATTTGAACTATTTATATTGTGAACAACGTTCTTTTGCTACTAAAAATCCCCTACAAACACAATGAATAAACGAATTAAAGTTTATTATATCTTCAAAAGCAACATTAAAAAATTTTCAGTGTCTGATTATATCCATTGGCCACTCAATGAAAGTTGTGCATCGCGTCTAAAAAGGTGATACATCACAGAAAACTGGTAGACACCATTCATAGCTAACCTACTAAAAACCACGAGAAGATAGCCTAGACCACTTATTTGTACAGAAACAAAGAGAAAAAAAATGTCACTTTCTAATGAAGTCTATATCAAATATCTTACTTCCATCTTTACTGATCCTATTCTTTCTTGGAGACGAACCAAACTCCTATTTATGCAGAGCATCCACAACCATCACTCTGCAACATAAATAGTACACGGATATCAAGCTTGGTATATCATTGTTTGAGTTAAACACTCCCATGGAAGATGTTAGCAATATATTCCACAATGATCTACTCCCATCTCTAGGAGCAAGAGCAAACCAATCTATCAAGTTGAGGAAATTCATCATTTCTCCTTATGATCCCTGTTACAGGTAAACTCATTGCATTTACTTTCAACTCTTGTTAATGAGTACAGTAATACTTATCATACTTGCTTGGCATACCTTACCAGAATCTGGGAGACGTTCTTGCTTGTGCTTGTTGTTTACTCAGCATGGATCTGCCCATTTGAACTAGCATTTCTGAGACATCTCTCATGGGAACTTTTTCTGGTTGAGAACATTATCGATAGCTTCTTTGCAATAGATATCATTCTCACTTTTTTTATAGCATATCTGGATCAGAAGTCGTATCTTCTAGTGGATAATCCAAAAAGGATTGCAGCTAGGTCAGCATCTCCATCTTAACTATGTTATACCTACTAGAAGCATGCACTAAAAATAACAATTGCCATGAAACTGAGAATAGCCTGTATGCAGATATATCTCCTCCTGGTTCATATTTGATGTTTGTTCAACAATTCCGTATCAATCATTTGGGCTACTATTTAAAAAGCGCGCAAATGGTCTTGCCTATAGGATGCTTAACATGCTTCGGTTATGGCGCCTCCGACGCCTCAGTGCTTTATTTGCCAGGTATGAATTTTTATTTCAAAACTCGAAAATAAGATGGCTAAAAACTAATAGGGCAAAGCATCTCTTCAAGGCTTGAGAAGGATATCAGATTGGACTACTACTGGACAAGATGCATCAAACTAATTTCTGTAAGTGTGTATGTTCCCTTCAGAGATGAAACAAATCAACTTATGATGCCTTCATAGAAGAAACTTACTCAGTATGTTTGAGTAAATTCTGCAGGTTACTCTTTTTGCAGTACATTGTTCAGGATGCTTCAATTACTTAATAGCTGATAGATACCCCAATCCAGCAAGAACCTGGATAGGAGCAGCAATACCAAACTACAGATCAGAGAGCCTATGGGTTAGATATGTTACATCAATCTATTGGTCCATTACAACGCTCACAACAACCGGTTATGGGGATTTGCATGCAGAAAATCCAAGAGAGATGCTATTCAGTACGTGCTACATGCTCTTTAACCTGGGACTGACAGCATACATCATAGGTAACATGACAAACCTGGTTGTCCAAGGAAGTTGCCGTACCAGAAATTTTGTAAGTTCCCTTCCAAACACCAGCAGCTACTCCTTTTATAGTTCCGGTGATGTTGATATTACTGCTTTGTATAACTTAAGCAAAAGGACAGAAGTAGAAAATAAATAAAAAAGGGTTTCAATTGTTAGACTGATATTCTATTGTAAAGCATATGCATCCCAAGTACTATATGCCAGGATAACTCAGAAAAATATTACCTTCTCTCTACATTTGTAAGTATCATGCCTAGATTTCCAATTGTTTAGTACTCTACGATCATGCACGTACAGCAAACACAAATTAAAAACTTAAAACTCCATTCATAACATGCACTTACACATATTTGAATTGTTCATAGATTTATCTTTTGTTTCAATGTTATCATCAGTTCACGATATTTCCTTTCTCCGATGCTGCAGAGAGACACAATCCATGCTGCTTCTCAGTTTGCTGCAAGAAATCAGTTACCTAAACGCATAAGAGATGAAATGCTAGCTCATATCTGCCTAAGGTATAAGACAGAGGGTCTCAAACAGAAGGAAACTTTGGACAGTCTCCCAAAGGGAATTCGATCAAGCATAGCATACCACTTATTCTTCCCGATCATCGAAAAAGTCTATCTTTTTCGCGGTGTTTCCTTTACTTGCATGCTCCAACTGGTATGAAGCACAAGAAAACTAGTTTGCTATGCTAGAGGAAATAAAGAATGTATATGATAAATATAAAACAAATGAATGCTCATGAATTGTCCTTTCTTTGCAGGTCACTGCAATGGAAGCAGAGTACTTTCCACCACGAGAACTTGTCATATTGAAAAATGAAGCACCGACAGATGTTTACATATTAGTTTCAGGAGCAGTGGTCAGTACATCTATAGTTTTGATGGTTACCATTTTTCTTTAGTATCTAAATCCAAGCATATTATCATTTATTCATTTTGTTACCTTCTTTGCCAGGAAGAGCGGATTGAGATTGATGGGGTTGAAAAAGTATGAACGATCACATGTTTATTTTTACATTAATGAAAAAGAGCATTTAAGAATTTAAAGCGCATAACTAAAAACTGCAGGTTCAGGGAGTACTGTCCACTGGTGAAATATTTGGTGAAATCGGGGCTCTCTGCAATGTTCCCCAGCCATTTACAGTCTGTACAACCAAAGTTTCACAACTCTTGAGGGTGAGCACAATAGTGCTAAAATCAATTCTTGAGGATAACAAAGAAGACAAACAAATTGTACTTAACAATATATTTCAGGTGTTTATTATTTGATATAATCATGATATTATGTTATATAATTCACTTGTTTATGCAGAAAAGGAATTTAATGTTATCATCCATCGTTTGACAGAAAACAGGGAAATCTGTAGGAATGCATAATCAACACTTCAGAAAGTACAATAGCCATTTCACCTTCAACCAAGTCAGTCAAGAAAGTGAATCAGAAGGAAAAGGAAGATTGACATTGTGTTGCGGAGATGAGCACTGTAAAAAAAAAACTTGAAGAAATAGATAGCCATGGACCAATTCATAAGACTGCAAAATACAGTAAATTCAACAGAAACAATTATTTGCTTGCTGAAGGTGAAGGCATCGAAAAACATATTCCTGCAAAAATGATGTGTGTGGAGTGTATGGACAAAGGCAAGACAGACGTTCATCAACAGATGTTGACTGACAGTAGCATCACAGGATCTGAAAAGGCCCATGTCATTATGCAAAACACACAGGAACACGCAAAAATCAGGCAGTCAACTACCCCAGGTAAGATGCTTGCGTTCTCGGTGGCTGGGAACCTTCAGGAGATGACTGATAAGTGCACATGTGGTGGCATACGTTCGGATAAGGATGGTGGTTCTGTGGTCTCAGGAAATAAAAGAGTGACGATTCACATGTATTCACAGAAGAACACAAATTTGAGGGTCCCTGCAAAAGTTATAAATCTACCAGGATCTATGGATGAATTATTCACTGTAGCTAGTAAGTATTCTTCAATTCATACACATTATTACCATTATCACCATCCATAGGAGAACTCGCAGAAGTCCAAAAGGAGCTATGACTTCTATGTTCTAAGTACAAAAGGGTTGGAGCTTCCTTGAGAAGTCCTTCCAGCTGCAATATGTTAGGAGAGTCTAGATTTCACATTGCTTATTGCTGGAGTATTTTGATTTCCATTATATACAAAAATCAAAAGTTTCTGAACAAAGTAAATACAAAATGGTAAGAGTAAGACAAAGTACTGATCTGAAAAACCACTGCCAGGCTGCAGTCTGCGCTGCATACAACTTTACTGTGTGGTAAAGAAACATTCTAAGTTTAAGTTGTGCAAGATTGACTCATTATCACAGAACTAAATCTCAGTATGCAATAGGTTTAAAGGTTTTTTAGGAAATCAGAAATAACCAAGATAACTGAAAATCTCAACACTGTTTTAATCAACAAAATAAACCGAGTGGGTAATGTGCTATGTCCAATTGCTAAAGCACAAGGTCCTGTGCATTTTTTTGTGGAATACGCAGGAGAGCTGTGTATCATTGCATTAAGATAGGAGAAAAAAAGGCTCAAATAGCCATAGAAACGCACACCACACACCCACCATGGGACTTAAATTACATACGCGCCCATTTTAGAATGAGACGATCAACCCTAATCAACCAACGCTGCTAACCAACAGATCGAGCAGCGGCCAGATTACTAAGGTCCTGTGCATAGTCACCAAAAGGTTTTTTTTTTCTTTCAATAGAGTTTATGGTACAATGACACATGTGGTATTGCACGCCAACTGCCACCACACAACTAGTCAGCATTGGTTGTTCGAAGTCGACACTGATTTATGAGTTTCCAGTTTCTTATTGTTTCATTATAATATTAAGCTATATTTGTATTGGTTTAGTGTGATAGGGGTGCCCATGCCTAGTCCCATATACCATCAATGAAAAATTACTAGAACAGTCAATACCATACTGTCTTATCCTACAATTTTATGGTGCAGGTCAGAAGTTTGCTGGTCATTGTCCCACAAAACTGCTAAATCAAGAATTTGCAGAAATTGAAGATATTACAGTTATTCGAGATGGTGACCATTTGTTTCTTATGGAGTCTTGATTATGGAAGCTTCGCATCATAAAAGACATCAATTACGCAAAGAGCAACATTTCCTTTCCCCTCTAGAAAACCAACAACTAGAGGAGTGGCTGCTGATTGGCTCGCTTGCACGGTTTTTACCCATTTATGAGCCATAGCCGCATGTTCTCTGTGTTTCAACCTCAAGTTCTAACAAAGAGTGCAATAAGGCCTCCCAGGATCATGGTTGCCTACTTGAAATTCCTTGAAGTAGCCACAGACTTCCCAGATCTCTGCCAAATGTTGATTGATGCAAGTCCCTGCATGAGTTCTATCTTACTCATTGCATGTGCATGTAAAAGTTTCTTAAGACCATTTTGTAATTTTCGTTTTATGAAGGTAGTACAGCATAAACTACTATAGCTATTCGTGAGCTATGTCATAGGAACTACCTAAAAAGCAAAATTTTGATGTTGGCAAACATAATTGTGGAACTTGGTGGAATTATGAAGAACATTTGCTACTTAGGAGAAAATCAGAGCTACATTTTTTTAGGGAAGTAGTGTACAGACTATAGAGAGATGAAGAAAGTTATAGTAGCTCTGTTCTGCAGACTTAACCTTGGTTTAAGTAATCAATATCAGATAAAAATGTATAGAAAAAAAAATCAGCCATCCTATGAATGAAATTGTAGATCACATAGCAATAAAACCACATGGAACAGGATGCAAGTGAAAAGTACCGCACATAAGTCAAATTTGAGGACCGGGCCACAATTCAGCATTTGCACTTCTATGTGTAAAAGCTGCTACCCAGTGTTGTATCAACTGAAACGTACTTAAATTCCTCAACCACATCAGTGCATAACAACTACAAACTCTAGTGCTTTGGATCTTATTTAGAAAATCTATGCTATATTTTGAAACACAAAGTCAGCGGTCGGATGAGCTGCTTTTACTGCTGAAGAGAAAATTTGTCCAGATTACTTTGCCAAAGTGAGATGCAAAACAACTAGTATTTCGAATATGAACTTCAGCTAAAACAGTAGCAGTAGTGGGAGATCATAACAAGTACCTGAACACCCCAAACATGTAAATTACATATTAATTTGGTTCCAAAATCAGAGATCAAAGTAACTGTTTCGAGTGATCAAGCATCTTCCAGAGTGCAACCCCGGATACTGTCAATCGGAGCTACAAACCAAAAATTCCACCCTGAACCTACACGAAACAGATCCATAGAAGAACTCGAACGGCTCAACAACTACAGGCAGACTCAATCATCCAATCTGATACCAACGGGATCAATCCACCTCACACACCACAAGATAGCAAACAGGAAGTAAGCAATGCAGACCCGAAGTTCCACAAAATGTGACCGCAGGTTAGGGGATGATTGGGGAAAGCGGCTGCACCTCGAGGTGAAACTCGACCGTCGGGCGCGGAGGACGCCGGGTGCCGGGAGCCGCGCGTGCACCGACAGCGGGCAGCGGCAGGAGGGGATCGGCGGGATAGCAGCGGCCGCGGCAAGCCGGCAACGGCAGGGAACTCCAACGGCCCAGCCCAAACTGCGCAGTCGCCGTAACTCGCTCAACGTTTTTTTTCCGGCCGTTGGATCAAGAATCTACCGCGCGGTTTATACGGGGTTTGGCCACGAAGCAGCCAACGCGCTGGATTATCCAAAAAGGCAAAAAAAAATCCAACGCGCTGACCAGTGGCCACCATGTCCGCTTCTCTTCTGCTCTGCTTCCTTTCTGAGCTCATTCAGAGAGAGAAAGATGGTCCGCCACCGCCGACGGGCCGATGATGGCAGGAAGACGGCAACATGCCCTAGTGCAGTTGGGGGTTGGGGGTCACAGTAGCCGCCATGAATGCCCGGGGCTTTCAGCCATAACCATTTGCGGGGCTTTAAGCCATAACCACTGGTGTTGACCTGCCATGAAAGGATCCTTTGCAGTTGAGCTATGCAGATCGTACAGTAAACAAACTAACAGCAGGGTGCTGTACTGAAAGACGACTAGAGACTAGAGATGATAGTAGAGTGCGGGCGGGCATCATGCACGGCGGTACGCGTGTTGAACTGTCGGTAGCAGAAAGCAGCTGCGAATCAATTACCATAATTGACACCGGACTTTGGCAGGTTTGACAGAATCAGGCGGTTGGTTGCCTGTTGCGAGACTCACTAACAGAATAACAGGGTGGAGTAGCAAGAGAAGTCTCGAGGCCCCTTTGCTCTGCGGCTACGTGCTGCACCATCATCAGCTGTGAGCGTGACCTGACCCCCAACGGGTTCCCACGCAGTTCGCTCCACGGCTTGGCGACGGGGATCCAAGCCGATCCGGCGATCCCCGTCGCTTATTTAAGGCTCGAGGCCGACGCGGAGGCCTAGCGCGCAACGCCGCAACCACCCCCCAGCCACCGTCAGCCAAACCCCACCAAAGCGACGGACCAAGGCGTCCCTGCTGCGGACACGAACGCGGCCAGCAGGGGTAGAGGCTGGGATCCCAACCCGGCAACCCCCACCTGCACGGCGACCTCACCAGTCACCACGTCGCAGCGCATTAACTAAACCCGCCTTAAATCCCCCCACCCCAACCGGCAACCGTCCCTCGCCAACTCGGACCCCACCCCCCGACCCATTCCTCCCCTGTATAAATCCCCGCCTCCCCAATCCAAAGATTCCACCTCCAGCATTCCCCGCCACCTCGCCGGAATCCCCAGCCCGCCCAGACTCGCCTGATCTCGCCCGGCCTCGATCCAAATCCACCCATGGGGTCGCAGGCCATCGAGGAGCACCGCGCGGGGGCGGAGGTGTACCACGGCGCGGCGCTGTGCGCGGAGAAATCCACGGAGCTGCTCTCGGAGGTGCACCTCCCGCTGGGCCTGCTCCCGCTCGCCGACATGGAGGAGGTCGGCTACAACCGGTCCACGGGCTTCGTCTGGCTCCGCCAGAAGAAGGCCCTCACCCACACCTTCAAGCAGATCGGGCGCCAGGTCTCGTACGCGTCCGAGGTCACCGCCTTCGTCGAGGACCGACGGATGAAGCGCATGACGGGGGTCAAGACCAAGGAGCTCCTCATCTGGGTCACCCTCTCCGACATGTTCCTCGACAAGGACGACCCCTCCAAGATCACCTTCAAGACCCCCACCGGGCTCGGCAGGACATACCCCGCCTCCGCCTTCGCCAAGGAGGGTGGCGACGACGGCGGCAAGCCCGTGGGCAAGGAGGCACCCGCCGCGGCAGCCAACGGGGGCAACGAGGCCGCCGCCGCCGTCAGCGGTAAGTGAGGTGGCGCCGTCGAGTGGAGTGGAGTGCTTTTATCGTGGTTAACTGCCTGCTTTTTACTACTACTGCTGGCCGTAATTGCTATGCTATACGACTGTTCTTCTGAATAATGAAGTCTGTACTGCTGCTTGCTTAATTTATGTGTTCTATTTATTTATGAATGAAATGGTAATCAATCGTGTGAACCTTGCAATTGTGTTACGACGTGTACATGACTTGTGTCCCCTTCCAGGCTTCCACAGAGGTTCTCTGTGTCTGTCCTTCACTTTTTTAACCTGCAATCCAGTCAATTTACCTGAACTTTAATTCAGTCAATTCATATAGGAGTAGATAGATGTCAAGTACTCAGTTAATACTAGGATAACAAACAAATTCTTGACAGAGACAACCAGCAATAGATAGAACAAGAGTCCACAATTCCACATGTTCCAATCCGACAGAACACGTAATTGAGGAGAAATTCAGAGGTGGAGGCTATGAGCTCCTTGCTTCACCAGTGCAGCAACCAGGCTTCAAAGAAAAATTGTTGAACACTTCCAACACCACCCCGAAGGTGCTCAAGTACTGCGAAATTGCTTATTCGGCCAAGTCATGAGCATGGAACGTTGACAACGCGGAATTTGATTGCGGGATTACTGTTCGTTTTTTTCCCCCTGATGATTGCCAAGATATCCAGGTGCTGTCCCCTCTGAAGAGGATTGAATGAGCAACGAAATATATGGATCGACTTCTTTTCTTTCACGTCAACAGATAGTAGCTGTAGTGCAGTACAGGTTTGGTTCGAGTTCGACATGTAGCCATCATCACCTGACCGTACTTCTGAGGCCATTATCACCCCGTACTTGTGTGCCTAACTCCAACGCCTATGTAGCCCAGAATTCAGTTGCAGACGTGTACTAGGTGTATACGCAGCGACTCGACCAGAAGCAAAAATCTCAGAAAACACCAAAACGAGTACACTTTCTACGTGTTTCTGCAGTTAACCTCAAGCTTGTGGCCTCAACCAAAATTCTGGAACTCGAACGGTGTCCAAGCGCTCGAATACCAGCGACGTGGAAGCGCCTTCGCCGCAACCATCCTGAGCCTCCCGGCAAGGTCCTAGTGCTAGTATTTATCACACTCGCTCAATCCCCAGCCGCACGGACCCGATCGACCGCCGCCCCCTCCCCCCCTCCCCCACCCCCAATCGGCAGCAGCGCGAGTGAGAAGCAAAGCATGGCGCGCCGGAGCAGCCTGCTCCTCGCCGCCGCCGCCGCGGCTCTGCTCGCCGTGGCCGCCGCAGTGCCGCCGACGTGCGAGCGCATCGAGTGCCCGGCGTACGAGGTGGTGGACAGCGCCAACGGGTTCGAGATCCGGCGGTACACGGACGCCATGTGGGTCTCCACCTCGCCCATCGAGGACATCTCCTTCGTCGCCGCCACGCGCGCTGGCTTCCTCCAGTAAGCTCTCGCCTCGTCACTTCTCAGCTCTCTCGCTTACCACGCTTTATTCCTGGGCTTCACATGGGCCTCCGAGGTGAACCGTATGGGCCTTAGACAATGGGCTCGTGCAGAGTTACTAGGCCGTAGTCCGCTCACTGGACTGAATACACACACACACACACTGGACGCGTGCAGGCTGTTCAACTACATCCAGGGCAAGAACGCGTACAACGAGACGATCGAGATGACGGCGCCGGTGCTGACGCTGGTGCTGCCCAGCGACGGGCCCTTCTGCGCCTCCTCCTTCGTCGTCAGCTTCTACGTGCCGGCCAAGAACCAGGCGGACCCGCCGCCGGCCGAGGGCCTGCGCGTGCACCGGTGGGCCGGGGCCAGGTACGCCGCCGTGCGCCGGTTCGGGGGCTTCGTGTCGGACGCCGACGTCGGCGAGCAGGCCGCGCGGCTCGACGCCAGCCTGCAGGGGACCAAGTGGGCCGCCGCGGTGAACGAGGGCCGCACCGCGGGCAAGGCGACGTCCTACACCGTGGCGCAGTACAACTCGCCGTTCGAGTTCAGCGGTAGGGTCAACGAGATATGGATGCTCTTCGACGGCGCCAAGGAGGGCTCTGCCATCATGTAAGCCTGTGAGCCGTGAGTATCTATCTTCAAGATATCAAGTGTAGTGTGTACCTGCTCGAATAAGTATCTTGTTTTTTTCCTTGAGAGAAAGTGGTAGTGTAATTACTGTGCTCTGCTGATGAATAATGTAAGCTTACAAATAAAGCTGCTCAAGTAAATAATATTTTGCATTGAATTTACTTGCTGGCAAATAAAGCTGCTGATGAATCAGGCGGTAAACAAACTACGGCATGCATGTGCTTAACAAAAATCCGAGGTGGAAGCCTCGTCCCTGGTCAACCAAAGCACGGTTCTTCTTGCTAGATCCAAGGACACTCCAAGTCCAAACGTAAGAGAAAGGCGCGCCCCTTTCGCCGCGCCGCACGCAGCGCAGCCAATCGCGTCACTCACACACCGGCATCTGGCGAGTGGCAACGCCCGCAGCCTCCACACCCAGAGGCCAGAGGAGCCAAAGCCAACCAACAACCCAGCGCTCCCCTACGATCACTCCGCGAGCTCGCCGATTCCACGGTCCACGCCGCCCCCACAGGAGCGCGGAGCCGAGGGGAAGCCGCGGCAGCAGCAGCACGTCGTCCAAAGCCTTGCGACGGCGACGGGATGGTGGGGTGGGTGCGCGTGCGGAGCCCCCCGGTGCTGGAGTCGAAGCTGCTGTGCCTGTCGCTGCTCTACCTCCTCACCACGCTCCCGCTCGCGCTCTACGTCTCCTTCTCCGACCCCGGCCACCGGTGCCTCCGCCTCCTGCCCTTCCCCTCCCGCGCCCGCGCCTCCCCTGTGAAGACGGCGCTCTTCGAGTACCCGCCCGGGTACGGCGAGCACAAGCACGCGCTCCCCGTGCCGCGCGCGCTCTGCTCCACCCCCGTCGCCTTCGCAGGTCTCCGTCTCTCCGTCCGTCAAGGGCTGCAACGTAACCGTGGCGTATCTTCGTTTTCCGTTCTCATGCTTCGTTGTATCGGGCCATCTGATGATCCGTTACGATAGGAGTCCCTCCGCGTGACCTTTGCCACGTGTGATCACAGCTAGTGGTCGTTCATTTCGGATGATATTTTTTCATCATTTTGGTTTGGTTTTTGTAAAACCAGTTTTTTCGAAATTTTCCTCTGAACTTGTTTTCTCTTGTTGTGAAAGTGATCCTGAGGGTATTTTTTTTAAAAGAAAATTCTTTTGCACTGATCGAGCAGACTATAAGACTGTGTTGGAGGAAATCGATGGCTTCCGCCGCAACCTCTCAGCGTCTGCGTCCAGATCACCTGTCCTTCGGTACCAGAGTGGCAGGAGGGATACGTTCGCAGGGAACCTCTCGACCGAGAAGCGGAGACAGTTCTTCAGCCACACTGACAGCCAAGTGAAAGTTCCATGCGGGTTCTTCAAGGAATTCCCCGTCCCAGAAGCTGGTGAGTTTGTTGTTGACCTAATTAAAGATGGTGATTTTTGCCGTGTCCATGTTCATAATTTGGGCGTTCGAGTAGCAGCCGCATCGTGACGTAATTATTCCTTGCGATCTCCAATCATAATCCCTTTGGATGCAAGCCAGATACAAGTGCTTTTGTGTTCCAAGTCACAATGTGCTTTTGTAGTCCTAGCATAATCATCAAGAACACCACCAAAATACTTTGCTACGATACTGCTAGTGTTCGTCAAGAACACCACCAAAATACTGCAAGATCTTTAACGTTCACGGTTTTCAGACAGATTGGCCATGGAGAACTGCAGAGGCGTGGTGGTCGCGTCGGCGATCTTGAACGACTACGACAAGATCCGGCAGCCCAGGGGGCTCGGCGCCGAGACGCTGGCCGCGGCGTGCTTCTTCATGTTCATCGACGACGCCACCCGCAGGGCCCTCGCGCGCCACGGCATCCTCACCGCACAGGACGCGCACGGCGGCGGCGGCGGCGCCACGGTCGGCGCGTGGCGCGTGGTGACGCTGCGCGCCGGCGAGCTCCCCTACGAGAACCCGGCGATGAACGGCGTGGTCGCGAAGCACCTGCTCCACCGGCTGTTCCCGAACGCCAGGTTCAGCGTGTGGGTCGACGCCAAGATGCAGCTGACGGCGGACCCGATGCTGCTGGTGCACGCGCTTCTCGTCGGCAAGGGCGTGGACGTGGCGGTGTCCAGGCACCCGTTCAACCTGCACACCATGGAGGAGGCGGTCGCGACGGCGAGGTGGCGCAAGTGGGGGGATGTGGAGGCCATCCGGGCGCAGATGGAGACCTACTGCGCCAACGGCCTCCAGCCATGGTCCCCCATCAAGCTTCCATATCCATCAGGTATGGAATTCAGACAGGGACACAACAAGTACATGGCTGCATTCATTTTTGATATCTTGTTCGATTAAACGAAGAAAACGGATGCTATAGCAACTGAAAATGGCATTTCAACCATGTCAATAAGATGAACAAAACGGATCAGCTAACGAGTCAAGATTGATGACACATGCTATCTTGTCATAACAAGAAACGTGAATATGGGATGACGAGCAGTGTACATGTTGTCATGCTGCAGACGTGCCGGACACGGCGATCATCATCAGGAAGCACGGCCTGGCCAGCGACCTCTTCTCCTGCATGCTGTTCAACGAGCTGGAGGCATTCAACCCGCGGGACCAGCTTGCCTTCGCCTACGTCAGGGACCAGATGAGCCCCAAGGTGAGCATCAACATGTTCGATGTCGAGGTGTTCGAGCACATCGCCGTCGAGTACCGCCACAACTTGAAGCCTGACGTCGGGGGAGGAGGGAAGCAGCAGGTCACTAGGATGGCATCCTCAAGAGACATTGCCGGGAGCAGCTGTGAGAGATATCTTCTGAAGATGTGGGGGGAGTCTGCTGAATAAAGTTTCTGCAAATGTCCCCATTGCATTTTTCATTTTTTTTTTTGGTTCTGAAGATTACATGAGTGTACATAACCACATATACTGGCATACTTGCAGGGTAATTTGATAGGGTAGAATTTTTGGTAAATAATTATACAATGTAAAAAAATAAATTGTCTTCATTAGAACATTTAGTGATAAGCATTGAAATCGAAACAACTTCACACGCAGCTACTTGGACAGGATCACAGGACACGCGAATTCAATAGTCATCCCTGGATACGTCAGCACTCGACAGAAATCTTCGGTTTCAGGCAAACTACAAACACGGTGTTACATCAGGTGGCGGAATCTGCTGAGCCCTTGGCTAGCTCGCTCTTGTTCTTGAATTCCTTCCAGGCGTCCATGGCGTTCTTGGTCATCTTCTCGATGTCATCAGTGGTGGCCGTGTCTGGGGTCAGCATGCCTTCCACTGCCATCATCATGTTGATCACAGCCTGAAGAAAGCAACAAGTAGCAGAGCATTCAGAATAAAAAAGTTCATAAACTGAATAAGATGTGGAACATTACCAAATGAAGGTACGGCCTCGAGTCACGTTGGTAGCGGCCTGTGAGCTGCTGGCAAACTTCTTTTGCCCTCTGCCAGTCTCTCTGCAATGCATGGCAAACACAGGGTGAGCATGAGTGCCTGACACGTGGCAACAAAAACTTGGTAACTCACCTGATTGATCAGAACGTCAGTGAGCAGCAAGCCCAGGTCAAGCTTCCTCTCGGAGTCGCGAGAAGCCGAGAACTCCTTCTGCAGAAGGCTCGTCAGCTTCCCCCTGTCAGTGATATGCTGCGAACGCCACAAACACAAGCTCGATAGCATTAGGATCGGGAGGTGGCTGTGATCTCTATGTTGTTAGTAGAAGCGTACCTCCTTGGTGACCTGCTCAAAGACGAGGTCCATGAGCGTGGCGCGGTCCCTGGGTGAGTCCTCGCGGCGGAACAGCGAGTCCGAGAGCGCGTCCACGCTCGTCTTCATGGTCGCCGCGCCGCGCTGCTCCGCGGAGGCGCGCGCCGCGCCATCGGTAACGGCGTTGAGGGCGCACACCATGGCCGGCTGCAGGACAGGGCCGCCGGCGGCCCTCCCGCCGCGCGCCGTCCACGAGGCGCCGCCCAGCGCGAGTGCCAGCGCCACGCCGGCGCCCACCCTCAGCGCGGCCTTGGGCAGGGACGCCGGCGGCGGCCCTCCTCCCTCCACCGGCACCGCATTGGCGTCCGGCTCCCGCGCCGCCCCCTGGGCGCCCACGGCGGGAGCCCTGGTGCGCGGCGCACGCGCGCCGCCGCGGCGTCGGTGCAGGGAGAGAGGAGCGGCGGTCGCCCCGGCGGTAGCGGCAGCGGCCGCGCGCAACGTGCTGAGAGATGATTCCATGCGCTGATTGGAATGTCCAGCTCCGTTGCAGCGTGGTGAAGTTAGATCTTTCTGTTGCTTGCTCTTTTGCTTTTATCCGTGGGAAGCATGTCCTCCTGTGCGCCATGCCTCTGCATCGTGCTTTGCGTCTTTGCCCGTCGCAAGCAAGGCATCCAGTGCCCTCTGCCTTTTGTCGACTTGATTAAAACCTGGAGTAGGCTCGAAAGCTTCAGGTGTAGGTCGGACTACTGCCTGCTTTAGCCGGACCAGGTCATCGGACATCGCCGATTCGTGACAGCCGCCGGCGACGAGCGCAAGAGGAGGAGAGGCCTGGCCGCCTGGGGACATACCAAGGCAGGCCTTCGACTGCATTGAAAGGCCCGCCTCCAGCCCAGCGGCGTAAGGCTATGGGCCTTAGCAAACGAGAGTCCCGGCAGGGTAAACATTAAGGTTGGAGAGATTCTCCACGCTCGTTTTCATGGTCGCGCCACCGCTCTCTGTGAGGACTCGGCAAGCGGCGGTCGGCGACGGCGTTCAGGTCGCACGACGTCGGCGCTCCCCCGCCGCGAGCTGTCGACAAGACGTCGCCCGGCGCCACGCCGGCACAGACGCTGAGCACAGTCTTGTGCAGCTTCCGCGGTCGATACCGTAGTCCCTTCACCGCCGCCTGTGCATCCGTTGGCGGCTTGGCGCGCACCGCGCGAGTCGAAGGCGGACACGCACGCTGCGGCGGCGAAGGGCGAGCGGAGCGGCATTGGCTTTGGTGCCCGCACCGAATGCGATGCAACGATGTTGAGCGAGCCTGAAACTGGTTCGGTGTCTATCTTCTGCGCCATCCTCCGTCTCCGTGATTTTATTTCAGGAAGATTTGCCTTCGAAATTGAAGGGAAACACGATACCGGGGTGGACGGTATTTCAAACACCATCCACCCCAAGTCTGAAACTTTCATTTTGAGTTCTCCCTGCGAAGGTTGCGGATGAGGCTGAAATGTCGTGCGATGCCTATCCATGATACCTCCTGCGCCTCTGAATTATTTCAGAATTTTTTGTCACGATTTTGGCCAGAAACCGAAAGGAGATATGAGACTTGGGGGTTGGGGTGGAAGTACCGCCCACCCCATGAGGCCATGTCTCGCGCCGCTGGGACGCGGCATTGGTGGCGGGATTGAGAACGGTCGGTTGCAACTGCAGGAACAGGGCCAGTGTTTTCCGACGCCCGATGTTCACGAATCACGAGACGCTGCTTTCGTCGAGGGTCCTCTCGCACCGGAGCAACGAACCCTAGAGCACGCCCACGCTCGTTCTCATGGTCGTGCCGCCGCTCTCCACGGTGGCTCGAGACCCGGAGGTCGGTGTCGGCGCTCAGGACGTACGCCCCTACCACCTGCATGTGCAAGCACGGTGTCGGCGCTCCCCCGCCGCGAACTGTCGACGAGACGACGACGCCCGGCGCCACGCCGGCACGGACGCTGACTGTAGTCGTTGTTAGGACCTGAATTGTAACTCTCATCGAGAGGATGGCACTAGGAAGAGTTGGAGCAATTTTCTAGGTTTTCTTTCCACAATACCATGTCCAACTAAGGGTTAGGGATACATATTTATAACTGGCCAAGCAGCCAACCAGCCAAGCATCAAGGCATATGCTAGTCTAAAATACCTTTTTGATGCTATCCTATCTAGTCTAAGATGCCTAGGACTGTCCTACCCTAAAAGTAGTCAACAAAAATGGTGCTGCAGCAAGCATATGCTGCAGCCCCACTGTCCTCCAGTCAACAAAACAGTTGCAACCTCTTAAGGACAACAGCACAAGGACTAGCCAAGCAGTTGCAGCCCCACAAGGACTGCAGCCCCACAAGGACCAGCAGCAAGACTTTATCCAGCATCATTCTCCCCCCCAAGTCTTGTGCGTTGTCTTGTGGGAGGATTGGACCATCCCGGTCCTGGAACAGAGCTTAAGGAACTTGATCCTCCCAAGGGGCTTGGTGAGTAGGTCCGCAAGTTGATCCTTGGTGTTGATGTAGCTCGCCTTGATGCTTCCTTCCTCCAAGCAGCCTTGGATGAAGTGGTACTTCACCCAGATGTGCTTGCTCCGCTCATGGAAAACGGGGTTCTTTGCCAGGGCCAGAGCGGACTTTCTGTCCACCCCGAGCTCCACCACGCTAGTGTGTCTGCCAAGGAGATCACCGAGCAGTCGAGCAAGCCAAAGCGCCTGAGTCGAAGCAGTGAAGGCTGCTATGTACTCGGCCTCGCAGCTGGACAGCGCCACCACCTGCTGCTTGACCGACTGCCAGCTAACGAGGCACTTGCCGAGGAAGAAGAGAATCCCGCTCGTGCTCTTGCTGGTGTCGATGTCGCCGGCGTGATCGCTGTCGCTGTACCCGACGAAGTGTGCCGCCCCGGGACACCTCGGGTAGAAGAGACCGTGGTCGAGGATCGCCGCCACGTAGCGGACGATCCTCTTCATGACCTGCTGGTGCTCCATCGTCGGTCGTTGCATGAACCGACTGACGTAGCCGACGGAGAATGCCAAGAACGGTCGTGTGTGGGCGAGGTAGCGAAGGCTCCCCACAAGACACCGGTACTGCGTAGCATCTACCTCCTCCGTCGTGCTGTCGCGGTTCAGCTTCAGCCTC
Organism: Setaria italica; assembly: GCF_000263155.2. NCBI lineage: Eukaryota > Viridiplantae > Streptophyta > Magnoliopsida > Poales > Poaceae > Setaria > Setaria italica. The sequence goes on along the minus strand of NC_028454.1, from coordinate 13,159,925 downwards.
TCTTCCATCGGAGTGAGAGCTGGGTTGCAGTCGGTGAGCCCGGCTAGCTCCACGACGCGCTTGGCGTAGGCGGTCTGTCGAAGCATGATCCCGGAATCATCCTGGTGCACCTTGATCCCCAGGTAGAAGGAGAGAGGCCCCAGGTCACTCATCTGGAAGGTGGCCTTCATTTCTTCCTTGAACGCTGCCACCTCCGCATCCTTGGTGCCGATGATCACCAAGTCGTCGACGTAGACACCCACCAGTAGGGCATTTTCTCCATTGCCCCGCCGGTAGATGGCCGCCTCGTGCGGGCTTTGCTCGAAGCCCATCCCTTTGAGCGTGGAATCCAATTTGGTGGATTCGGAAATTGTTGCGACGAGATCCATGAGCGTGGCGCGATCCCGGGGCGAGCCCTGGCGGCGGAACAGCGAGTCTGAGAGCGCGTCCATGCTCATCTTCATGGTCGTGACGCCGGCACGCTCCGTGGAGACACACGACGTGACGTAGGTGACGGCATTAAGAGTGCACACCATGGCCGGCCGGTGGTGGCACTCCTACCGCGCGTCGTCCACCGGTCCAGGAGAAGCCGCCTAGCACAAGTGCTAGCGTCACGCCAGCGGCGGCGCCCACCCTCTACACGGCTACCCAAGGCCGCGCTGGCGGCCCTCCTTCCTCGAGCCGGTTGCTGCGCCATCCCCTGGGCCCTGGTGCGCGGCAAACGCGCGCCGCCACCACTGTGGCGCAGGGTGAGAGGAGCGGGGCTGGCCCCAGTGGCAGCGGCTGCATGCAATGTGCAGGGAGATGATTTTTTTTAAAGGAACAGAGAGACGACGATTCCATGCGCTGACTGGAATGCACAGCTCTGTTGCAAAGTGGAGTTAGTCGTATGATGGTGATTGCCGTCGTGTTAGATCGTTCTGTTGCATCCTCCTTTTGCATTGTGGGAAGGATGTCCCGTGCGCCATGTCCCTCCATCATGCTTTGCATTTTGCCCATCACAAGCAAATATAGTTTGCCATAACGGAGGCATGCAGCCTGGAATTTTGGCCCGGCCTTAGCACGGCCTGGCACGTTCAGAGACCACGCCCGTGCTGGTCCAGCTGGTGCCACAGGCCATGTCTGGGCTGCTCCCTTAGCACGATGTGCTGGCTCGGCCCTCTAAGGTTAGTGGCCAGCCCACTAAGACCCACTAAAACCCGCTACAAGCACGTTTAACGGATGGTCCAATACCGCTTCAACATATATAAGTGATGCGGCGGACAACTCCATTCAAACCCTACCCTCTGCACCGCTCTCCCCGCTCGTAGGCATTTTGCTCTGCCTCTTGCCTCTCTGAGATTCAGATCCTCCATCGACCACTGCCCTCCTTCCCCTCCAATCTTCCCCTTCCTCTTAGCTACCGGCATGTAGCTTGTCCTCTCGCCGTCACCTAGGGATGGCAATAGGGCGGGTCGGGGTCGAGTGGAGCTTCCGTGGACCTGCCCTTGAAATCCGAGAATAAAACCCCACCCCAAACCTGAACATCATTTTGGGTGACAACGTGCACCCGCCCTCAAAACCCGTGGGTGCCCAAAACCTGATGGGGCCATCGAAACCAGGCAGCGCTCACAGCGAGGGGGCGAGGGCGGCCGATGGGGGTGCGGGCGGCACTCACGACGCACGAAGACGGAATGACGGTGGGTGTGGTTGGAACTGTGGAATTGGAGATTATATACCTAGAGTTCTTGTTGGGCTGGGCTATACCTGGTTGTTAGGCTAAAATGTACACTTCGGAGCCCCATAGGTCACCCGCGGGGAAATTTAAAACCCGCCCCTCCCCTGCCCCATTTCAGCCCGCGGGGGAAAAATAGACCCACCCTTGCCCTCATCGGGTCCAAAACCTGTGGGTTTCGGGTCAAACCCACCCAACTACCGTTACTCAGATCTTAGCCACTGGCTGCGGGCAAGTCAAGTCGTGGTTACCAACGGACGATGCTGCAAGGAGGCAAGGTATCAGCATTCAAGTATTCCTTGTTTGTCCATGCGTCTTCCGTCGGCACTCTTGTGGATGCAGGTCAGGTTAGCAAGACCACGAGTCCCAAAACTTTGCAATTTAGTTTTCTTTATTATTTTTTATTTTTTCTCGATAATCCACCCCAATTCTAGAATTGACTTGTACGAATTTGTTGAGGACTCTTACTCGATCTGGACTACTTTACCGTTGCGACAATATGCATGTATGCGTTTGTGTCGAGTTCATTGGAACGGCTTAGCCAATCTGGACTATAGTACATATGGCATTTATGGTTAAGCATACACTAATATATACACAAGGTTGCTACTACTACATATCAACAAATCTATTGTATATTCTAAATGTACATGGTGTGTGGTTAACACACACAAATGTTAATATAAAATGCTAAGTGTACATGCTATGTGGCTGCGACACATAAGCAAATCTGTACTGCCAGTGAGAGGTGAGAGAGCCCACCGACGCCAACGCTAGATGGCAGCCGTATCTGCGATTAATTTCAGAAATTTTGGTAGTGGTTTTGATCTGAGAACAAAAGGAGATATGAAATCCTTTCTTTTTTCTCTCTCCCTGCACAGCTCATGGGCAACCCTGAAATCTTGTGTGAATGGCTTGGTGTTGGTGTCATGCTAGGAACCCCTGCTCCATTGCTTGCAGTGGATAACGACATGTGATGGACATTGGCTAATGGGGATTTCTATTTGCGCTAATTGAGGGTCGCGTGGCACGATGCGAAGCACTGGCCGGATGAGTGGCATTAATTTTTGGGCCCTTTTTTCTTTCAGGTCTATTTTTTTCTAGCGATGGAGCTTGGTCCGTTCGATCTCGCCAAGGATTGACCGAAGATGTAGGCAATGTTCGAAAAAGTGTAGGTAAATGCTGCCTAGCCATGCTTAAGCATGATGTAGAGGCCTGGCGCGTCGTTTAGGCCCTAGGTGACCAATAAAACATTCGAGTGCTAGCGGGCAGGTGGGAGCACGGAAAAATAAGCACGTGGGAGCATGAGCGGGAGGATAGGAAGGGAAGGAAAGGTGGCAGAGGGGGTGGAGAGATGGCTTGCACCAGAGATGAAGTAGTCATGACGCCGGCCGTGCCATTGGAGCGGCATCTGTATCAATGGAGATGTTTCCTTGTCAAATCGTGGACACCGGAGTGAAGAGGAGATTGCTAGCCGTCGATTTTGCTAATCTCTGATGTGGGATAGTGGTTGGCAGCAGCAATCAACAGCGGTGGTGGCGCTATCCTCGCTGAGGAGGAAGAGTTGCGGTGGCGGCATGAATCAAAAGGGGTATGTACGTTAGTAGTTGGGATTGAATGGGTAAACAGAACTTAGGGTAAGTGGTGGGTTGGCTAGGTTGGATAACAGCAGGTTGATGGCCCATCTTTTCTCAATTTCCTTCCTTTTCACTTATAAATCTCAAAATTAGTATATAATATGGAAAATATATACTAATTTTGGGAGTGTCTAAAATGGTGGGTTTTTTCTAAAATGGTTGACACACATGGCGAGTGTCTCTCCATCCCCGCAGCCAACTACCTGTTCTTTTCTTTCCTCTTATGATCTATTCTCTCTCCTCGTTCGAAAACCATGCACGGCAACTCCGACTCGAAGCGAATTTCGGTTTGTGCTTGCTACCATGGCAGCCTCCTTCTCCATTAGGCAGGAGTGGAGCCGGCGGCCACCACATCAAATCAAATGGTAACATAATTTGTTTGGGCCCTTGTTTTCTTCCAAATCTATTTTGGGTTCTCAATGAAGGTGATGCTCCTCAGAGAGCACCCAAGGTACTCCAGTGACATAGCTCGGTCCGTTCGATTCATGGCCTAATTGACCGAAGGGGTGTGTGTTCTCCAACTTAGAAACATCCTCTCCCTTTATATACTCATTTTGCCCTTTCCCTTCTAGTCTATTCTCTTCCTTGCTAAAAAGATGCACACACCCCGACTTTGGCTCAATGCAAATTTGCTTATGTGTGTTGCAGCCACATGACATGTACACTTGGTGGTACATATTAATTTGTGTGTGGCAACCACACACCATGTAAGCTAGATTATACAATGGATTTATTGATATGCAATAGTAGCAATCTTGTATAGATATTAGTGTATGCTTAAGCATGGATTGCATATATATTTAGCTTAGATGGATAGTTGGCCTTGTGAAAATGATGTGACTGGTGACATTAGCAATCGCAAAATATGGCACATGCCTTGTCTAGCAGGTCCGTGTGGAAACGTCAGCCACTGCATTGAATGGTGTGTGATTTTTGTCCAACCCCTCTTTTTTTATGATTCGGTTTGGTGCATGTGTGAAGCCAATGCACGCAGGTGATGCAGGGTACATTGGTGGTGGAGCTCCACCCATTTGATGTCGTTGCCAAGGACCTGCGGCCTATGAAGATATGGGTCTTCCTCCTATGGTGTGAGGATGAGTTTGCTACCATCATGTTAGCAGAAGACAAGGTGGTGGCAGAGATGGACGAGGACGAGGACAAGGCATTGGGAATGGGTGCGCATACGATGGTGTGCATTGGGAATAGGTAACCATACAATGGTGTGCATTGTTTGGGCCCCTCTTGTTTCCTGGTCTATTTTGATGTATGTGTGAAGGTGATACCTAAAGAGCACGTGGGGTTAAAGATGGCAACAAGCAAAATGCCCGTGGATACAGCCATCATATGCACACGCCCGACGGCCGGAGGTAGGCTACAGAAGTTGATGCGTTGATGCAGGGGATTTGGCAGTTGGGGGCCGGGGTTGATACATAGATTGCAGAGGATCTGGGCGTCGGGGGCAGGTGGCCGGCAGGCAGCGGTAGGGTGTCTTGGATGGGAGGCGACAGTCAGGCTATCAAGCAGGGCCGTAGGGGCACCCCTCGCCCGCGGCTTCTCATGATGCGGCGGGACTGCGTCGTGCCGCCGTGCGCGAAGTAAGCCTACAAGAGGAGGGGCGGCAGCGGGGGCTGGGGTGGGTCGTGGGGTGTGGGATGGGATGGAGGAAAGAAACCCTTTTATTTGTATGTGTGTGTATATATATTTACTTGTAGGTCCCACATGTTAGACTTGTGGAGCGGGTCTGGCGGGTATGCAGGTGAGAATATCAATTTTCTTTGCCCGCGAACAAATATCCGCTGGGTTTAGGATGGTGCCCCGCATCCATGTCGCCAGCAAGAATCTACCGCCTATGGAGCAGCGATTCTTCCATTTGGAATCTACCACGAATCTAAATACCCTTCTTCCCATTCCAGTAATTCTCTCTCCTTGCCTCCAAAACCCCACACTCCGCTTATCGCGGATTCTATGGCATGTGTGTTGCAACCACACACCAAGCACACTTAGTGTTATATTGATCTTTGTGTGTGGACGTGTGGTAACCATATGCGTTATATTTATTTTTGTTTATGGTAAACACACAAAGTGCCCGTAAACACATCATACATAGCGCTATATTTATCTTTGTTTATGGTAACTATATATAGCGTTATATGATCTTTGTGTGTGTGGACGTCTGACCGTTCAGATTTTTTTGTCACGATTTTGGTCGAAAATTAAAAGGAAATATGAGACACGGGGTGGCTGCCCCTAGTCACGGACTCACGGACCGGCGAGGATCGTACTGGCGTAACCGCGGGACAGCGTGTCCGAGAGCGCGTCCATGCTCGTCTTCATGGTCGCAGAGCCGGCGCGCTCCGCGGAGAAACGCGACGCGCGGTCGATGATGGCGTTGCCATGGCAAGCTACAGCACTGGGCCGGCGGCGCTCCCGCTGCGCGCCATCCACGAGACGCCGCCCAGCGCGCTCGAGCGCCAGCGCCACGCCGGCCGGTGCCCACCCTCATCGCGTCCTTGGGCAGCGCCGGCCACCCTCATCCATTCACGGGCACCTCACAGGGATCTGGTTCCCGCGCCAGTCCCCTGGGCATGCACGGCTGTAGCCCTGGTGCGCGGCGCACGCGCGCAGCGGCGGTCGCCCCGGTGGCAGCACTCGTGGGACAACGTGCTGAGAGATGATTCCTTGCTCTGATAGGAATGTCCAGCTCCATTGTAGCTTGGAGTTAATTGTACGGTGATCGCTCCGGCGACGCGTGCCCGAGGACGAGGCCGGGGCACCGTCCACCCCAAGTCTGAATTTTTTCCACTTTTCAGTTCTCCCTGCAAAGGTTGCGGATGGGCAAAGGTTGCGGATGGGGTTGAAATTTCGTGCGAGGTTTCTCCATGATATGTCCTGTCTCTGTGAATTATTTCAGAATTTTTGTCATGATTTTGGTCGGAAATCAATAGCAGATACGAGACCTGGTGTTGACGGTATTTCAAATACCGTCCACCCCTAGTGATGGAACGGCAAGTCCGAGAGGTTGTCTCGCGCCGCCGCGACGCGACATCGGTGGCGGGATCGAGAGAGCGCCGCGGCCGGGTGCAACTGCAGGGACGGGGCCATTGTTTCCAATGCGCTGTTCACGAGACATCGCTTAGGCCTAGCTGCAACGCTATCGCCGGCGCCCACCGCCAGCTTGATCTCGGCCAATGCCATCGTTCGTCCTCCCTTCGTCGGCATCGCCTAAGATTCCTCTTCCAGCGCGCTGTCCCCTGGGCTCGACAACGCCCAAGGCACCGGTTCCTGGAGCGATCTCGTGCCGGCGCAATGAGCTCGGGAGCGCGTCCATGGTCATTTCTTTCCGGTCATTTCTGAAAGAGACATTTAGACGAAGAAAGATTAGATTGATTATACAGGAGCACATGCTACAACTATATATAGGCCTGGAGGACCAGGCGCAGGGGGAGATAGGGTTAGGAACTCTAGCTGCCACCCTTGACTCGCCAGGCCGACGGCGCCGACAGGCGGGCTGCCCGCCAGCTCATACACGTAACAGGACTCGTAGGTCCACTAGTGTACATACAGGTAAATACAATCTAACAGTTTCACCGAGACGCCGGGCATGCTGCCGACGATAGCGTTCACGTACGGCGGAAACCACGGCGGCCTGCACGATACGGCCGGCTCGTGCTGTCCGGGAGATCCCATCCCACCGGATGCCAGCGGCTCGCCATTTACTGTGTCAATATGACCTTCGCCTTTCAGCGGTCGGGACAAGGAACGATGACCACACCAAGTCTATAAATTTTCCCTTTTCTGTTCTTCCTCCACAGATTGCGGATGAGCCTGAAACAATTTGTGTTGATATTTCATGCCATCTCCCATCTTTGTGATTAATTTCAGATTTTTTTTGGTGCGGTTTTTTAAACAAAAGGATAAGTAGAAATACCGTCCACCCCGCGAGCATATTTCTGTCCTTTTTTCCCTTCCTGAACAGGTCATGGACGACCCTGAAATCTTGTGTTGTGTTTCTTCAGGCCATCCCCCATCTCAGCTATTTATTTCAGAATTTTTCGTCCACATTTCGACTGAAAAAAAGATGGAAAATTTCGATTCCCAAGCTCAACAACGCCCAACGCCGTCCTCACGCCAGAGCAACGAACCCGAGAGGCCGAGAGCGCTCCACGCTCGTTCTTATGGTCATGCCGCCGCCCTCTGCGGGGGCTCGGGACGCGCCGGTCGGTGTGACGAGCCCCCGCCATGAACTGTCAAAGAGACGACGTCGACGGGCACCACGACGGCACGGACGCCGGCCGCAGTTTTGGGCAGCTTCCATTAAGGGATATACTGCACCGAGCATAGAGTTCTTGGACTAAGGGATGCGGGTGTTGATGGACTTGGGTGTGATGTTTCTCCATTCCATCCGTCGTCTGTATGATTTGTTTTGGAATTTGGGTTCAAGGTTTTGATGATGATAACAACACAAAGGAAAGCAGGAGTCTGAACTTTTCATTTTCAGTTCTCCCTGCAAAGGTTGCAGATGAGGCTGAACTTTTGCGTGATGCTGCTTCTCCATGATCCCTCCCGTCTCTGTGAATTATTTCAGAATTTTTTATCGCGATTTCGATCGGAAATCGAAAGGAGATATGAGGCCTGGGGTGGACGGTATTTTCAAATATGGTATTTCTAAGTTTGGAACTTTCCATTTTCAGTTCTCCTTGCACAGGTTGAGGACGAGGCTTAAATTTTGTGTGATACCTGTCCATTGTATCCATTGACTACATGAATTATTTCAGATTTTTATGTCACGGTTTTTGTCAGAAATCGAAGGAAGTATGACACCTGGGGTAAATACCGTCCACCCCCTATGTCTATGACGGCAGTCGGCCGGTGAGTCCAAGAGCGTTTATTGCGCCGCCGAGGAACTGAGAGCGCACCGGCTATTGCAAGTGCAGAGACGGGATCACGGGGCCAGTGTTGCCTCCGTGCGCTGTGCATGAGACGCCGCCTAGGGCTAGCGCCGGCGCTGCGTCGTCAGCTGCCCGGAGCTGAAGGCGGACACCTTGAGCGGGGCGCCCCGGGTCACCGCCGCGGATGGCGCCTTCGTTCTACTAATCGTAGGCTTCCCCGAGCGCGACGCCCGAGGGACGCACACACCGACGTCTTCATCTACAATGCCGGCCCCGGCCGGGACGCCGGCGCGCATGGAGTAGAGGTTGGCCCCCGGGCAAGGGCGCGAGGTGGGAGGAGGCGGAGCGACGGGCATGCACTGCCTCGTCGTCGTCCTCGAACGGCGGCTCAATGACTGTGGCCGGATGATGTGCTACGATCTCCAGGTCTTCTGAACTTAGACCAGCTCGTGGACCACCGGGGCCGCGCCGGTTGGCTTCTGATAGACTGGGAGAGAGACGAATTTGGGGTCGGGCTCAGAAGAATATTCAGAGATACAGGGTTCAGAGGAAGGTCAGGGAGGGATACAGGATTAGATATTGTTCTGGTGGTATAGCTTGCCGCCTTGCGCGGTTGCGCCCTTGCCCTATCCTGATCTCTCCCGTACGAATCGATCACAAGTTGAGAACATTACACAGCTGGGCTACCAGTACTTGCAGTTGGGCTTGCGGCGGACTCTGCTTCCCCGACGTGGGCCGGTCTCCTGGTGGGCTGATGTAGTAATCACACATCCCATGACACTTGATAAGCACGTGACTCTGGCGCACGAACGACTGCAAGCAGCAGTTTCGTGTGCACCAACCAACCTCGTGAATTTTTTATTTTTTTATTTTTTTTTCAATTTTGCAGAAATATATAGTCGAATCAAAAAATTACAAAAATGGGCTTATACCGCCGGCTGAAATGGTGGTATGGGCGTACCGCTCACGGGTCACCCACCAAATTAACTCCGAGCGGCACCCGAGAAAGCTCCGTCGTTTGAACTGGCGGTAAGGGCCTTACCGCCAGTTCAAACGGCGGGGCTCGCCCACTATAAAACGTGGCCATGCCCCTCCCCCTCCCCCCGCACCAGACCTCCCAACCAGACCGCTCGCAGTTCCACCAGAGAAGGGAAGAAAAAAAAGAAGGAGAGGAGAGGAGGAGGAGGGAAGAAAGGAGAGGAGGAGGAGGGAAGAAGGGGGGAAGGAAATTCTTCCATCGTTCTCAGGTAAATTTTTTTAATCTCGTAGTTTAGATAGTATAGTGTAGTGACTAGATCTAGATTTAGAAATATTAGTGGATCTGAGATTTATAAATAGCTAGTGAATTTGAGACTTAGAAACATTTAGCTGAATTTAGATATAGCAAAATGTAGCTTAGTTAGTATAATAGATTTAGCTTAGACAGTAAAATAAATTTAGCTTCGGTGGTATAGTAGATTTAGCTTAGATGGTATAGTGGATTTAGCTTAGGTATTATTTAAGAAATCTTAGTGGATCTGAGATTTAGAAATATTAGTGGATCTGAGATTTATAAATATCTAGTGGATCTGAGATTTATTTGTCGTGTATATTAGTTCTAGTACATGCTTATGATAAATTTAATTAGTAAGCTTGGTTTAGTGTTACATAGTTGTTTGTTTATTGAATTGAAGTCGTCATTGTAGTTAACTGATATATATTGCTGATATTAATTTGGACTGCCCGTTTCATGTATGTTGGTAGGCATGTCGGATAGTTTAAATTTTCAAGTGTTCTATGGGTCGGGGGAGGTTAGATATGGTCCAGAAGGGGTAGATTTGAGTGAATTTTCCTGTTTCATCAAGTGTGTTCCAAGAGCAAGAAAGAGAACTTGAGGGGCATTTACAGGTGGCTTTGTAGGGATTTTGGTGTTGATAGAGATCAAGTGGATGCGTCTATGAGGGCTGTAGTCAAAAGACGACCGAACATAAATTTTTAGGAGTTGCTTTCGCTTGAATGAACTCCGAGCTACCAGGCTTATATAAATGGTTGCACAAGAAAAGGTTTACCAATCATATGGTATGTTCAACTGTTCATGAAGGGTGGATCTAGCAGTCATATTGAAGAAGAAGTAGGACGTGATGAAGTTGAAGCGGAAGAAGATGTGCAGAGTACTAAGGGTGGAAACGAAGAACTTGATTATGATGAACAAGAAGGGGGAGATGCAGAGAATGATGTTGCATCCCGCGCACCAAATGGGGAGGCTGATGAGAGGGAAGATATTCCTGAGCTAGTAGAGCGGTTGGAGATGGAAGGAGAGGATGCCAATGGTGCCGTGGATGATGACTCATTCAATGAGAAAGATGCTTATCCTATACCGTGAAATTTGTCAAATTATGACCATTCCGCCCTACCGGTCAATACTAGGAAAAAATATTCCTTGGGAGTACAGGGAGAATGAGGTATGCGTGGGGGCTTTGTACCAAAGTGGGGATGAAGTGAAGGAGGCTATTAAGAGATGGTCCACTTTGTCTTTGCAGCGTCAGTTCAGGGTGGAAAAGAGTAGCTTGAAGGTGTATGATGTCCGCTGTGTGCGAAATGATTGCTCATTCAGGGTGCATACATACAAAGGGAAATGGAAGGATTACTGGGAGGTGACTAGAGTGGTTGAGCACGAATGCTTACCGGCTGAATTGGAAGGAATACACCGCAACCTCACTGCTAATTTTGTTGCTCAATACATGTATCCTCAGATAGTGCAGAATCCTAACTTCGAGTCCAAGTCCATTGTTTGTGCCATAGAGGAGAAGTTGAAGTACAAGATCACCTACAACAAAACTTACCGGGCGAAGCAGAAGGCGCTGGAGATGAAGTAGGGTTCGTTCGAAGCATCCTATGAAAACCTCCCGTTCCTATTGCACACCATTTGCCAGAGAAATCCTGGAAGTTTCTACGAGTTGAAAACCTATCCATGTGTTCAATTTCTAGGCAAACAGGTCCTGCAGCGGTCATTCCTCGCGTTGAGTCCTTGCATTCAGGCTTTTCGGCTATGTCGACCAGTTATTTGCATTGATGCCACATTTCTGACTGGAAGGTACAATGGAACAATATTGATAGCTATTGGGTGTGATGGCAACAATCAGGTGTTGCCGCATGGGATCGCATTTGCGGAGTCTGGAGATAGCTGGTATTGGTTCCTCGAGAGGGTGAAGAACATGATTGTGATGGATGTCGAGGGGGTTTCTCTCATTCATGATTGGCACAAAGGCATTCTGCAAGCAATCGAAGATCTACAGAATGGAAGTCAGAAGCGTTTCAAGGCGCTGATATTGCCGGACTTGAAGAGTAGGTGGTGCATGAGGCATATGGGTGTGAACTTTCATAGGCAATTCAAGAACAAGACCCTTATGAAATTGTTCAAGCGCCTGTGCAGCCAGAATCAGGAGAAGAAGTTCAACCTGCTATGGAAGAAACTTGAGGACCTCACAAAGAAGCAATGTGAGGAACTAGCGAAGAGGTCGGTCATTAGTGAGGCCGACCACCCTGTGTCTCTTGAGGACGTCGGGCTCGACGGTCCAAATGTCAGGCGAAGACGGGAAAGATCCATCAAGAGCTTCTCACAATGGATTGAAAATGAACCGAAGGAAAAGTGGTCATTACTCTTTGATGATGGAGGTGCACTATGGGGTATAATGACGACAAACCTAGCTAAGGTTTACAACTGCTGCTGCTTGTCTTTTTTCAAATGCCTATGTAGTCAGGGATGAGATGGCTGAAATGAAGGTATGTGAGGCTGTTCATTATGCACCTGGCACATAGTAAGGTTTTCAACACCCATTTTCCTGCAAACAACTGTTCCTAAAATCCAGGTCCTGCACGGTGTTTGGGGCCTGCCCCTTGTTGGTATTGTGAAATTTTACCTATACCGCACCATGAAGTATTTCAAGAAAAGGTACCAGTTGGCTGATAACTCAATGCGCGACAACCACGGAATCTATGGGTACAAGATGACATAGTGCATGGAGAGTGTGATTAAGAAAGCTCATTTGCATCGTGTGAAAGAAGTGGGAACCGTGGAATGCCAGTTCGAAGTTGTTTGCAAGGACAAAGTTCGAATGGGTGGGAGGCGCGAGAAACACACACATGAGTGCATCATTAGCAATGAAGGTTGTGTTTGCCCTTGCCACAAGCCAAGCTTGCTTCACAGGCCTTGCACCCATGTCATTGCTGCATGCATCGAGGTGGGGGGGGTTCAACCCTGTTGTTTCGTGCCGCACTATTTCCTGAAAGAAACCATATGGAAAACTTGGAGGAACAAGATTTATGGATATCGTTTACCAGGAGACTTTGTCAATAATCCTAGGAATGCCGTCTGCTACATTCCTGACCCTGATCCAGAAATGTTCCAAGGGGTCGGGCGACGCGGGAACAGACGTATCCGTAACGACATGGATTAATCTGAAGCAGGTCCTGAAGTCCGACTCTACTCCAAGTGCCACGAAGTCGGTCACAACTACAAGAACTTCCCGGCAACGATGTATGGAAGTGCGAGCACCCAAGCTGCATCTAATAACTTGTAATGTAATGTTTATCTTAAGTTGTGTTATTGTAACTTAAGTTGTGGCCCTAATGTAATATAATGTAATGTTTATTTGTTGTTGTGGTTGAAATGTAATGTGGTGTAATATTTATCATGAACGCTTTTATTTGTAATAACTCATATCCTGTGTATTTTATTTCTTTTACGTTTTCAAATTTTTATTTTTTTTATTACTTGTGTTACAGGTATGGCACACCCAGTTCCACAGGGGCACCAGACCCCTGAGTTGCTTGACCTTGCCTTGGACAGCCAGCATAGGTCATACATGTCAGCCGTACGAGGTTCGACTCTCGGCACGTTCCGGGGCACGTAACCCGCTCTCGACCATACCGATCGACGCACGTTGGATCCCCATGTATATCGCACTTAGTAGAACTTGTGTGTTATGTTCACCGATTAATTTGTTTAAACTAATTAATTTTTTGCATGATACAGGTTACGAGTGGGGGGTCTTCTCCCTGTAGCTAGGTTAGTGGAGGGTGACATTGTCGACAGCGCTGCGTGACGCGGTGAGAGGTCCACACGGTTCCAATTTGCCATGTCGCTGCTAGCAGCTCTGCTGGACCAGTGGCGGCCGGAGACGCACACCTTCCACCTCCCGGTTGGTGAGATGACCCCCACACTGGAGGACGTCTCCATGCTACTTGGCCTTCCTTGTGCAGGGCCCGCCGTAGCCACGATGGACGTCTCGCCTACCTGGCGTGATGAGCTGCCGGGTCGGTTTGCGGATGTTCACCGCGTAGATGGTGCCCCGCCGTACCGCACTTTTAGCTTCACACACGGGCCCACGAAGGCATGGCTCCAGCAGTTTAGCGTGAGTATTTAATAACCTGCATGTCCATTAATTTTTTGTAACTTGTTCATAATTTTGACCCAGGTAGGCCGAGTACTTGAGAGCCGACGCCGACGACGCCATAGTAGCGCAACACTTGGAGGCGTACTTGTTGTGGCTCTTCGGCTGGATCTTGTTGTGCACGTCGCAGGGGAACTCGGTGCCTAAGCACCTTCTGCCTTACACGAGGGTCATTGTGGAGGCCCCGCTCGACGAGGTTCCACAGTACAGCTGGGGTTCAGCTGTATTGGCAGCCACCTATAGGGGTCTTTGCATGGGTTGCTGCAAGGTAAATTCGGTGGAGCCAATCTTCCTTGGCTTCCCATTGCTGCTTCAGCTATGGTCGTACGAGCGGTTCCCGATAGGGTGACCCCGTATTTACATGTCCCCCTACCCCGAGGGTTTCAACGACAACGACGTCAATAGGCCAACGATGGGGTTGTTGTGGTGCCTGAGGAAGGTATGGTTTTTCAACTACAATTATTCGATTCGTATTACAATTATTTGAAGTCATAAATGCCAAATTGTGATTTTATTTGTTGCAGGGAATACGGCCAAAGTGATTATGTGAACTGTTGATTCCTGATTTTTTGTGAAATTGAGATGAGCATTTTCAATTGTTTGTCAAATTGGAATAGCACATCAAGTTGCAAAATGTGGATGCTCATGAATTTAGTTCAATGTGAAATTGTAAATATCTGATAACTTGAAATTGTGTAACTTTTAGGTTTGAATCATGAAGAGGAAGGGTAGTGCTAGTGCCGCTACTGATTTGAGGATTTTCATGGCAAGGGCTGCTGCAAAGAAGAGACAACCTGAACAGGAGAATGTTAATCAATCTTGCAATGAAAGCCAAATGCAAATAGTGTTATTCCAAGGCAGAGTGGTAGTGAAACAAGCACAGTACCATCTGAACTAGTGAGATCTAATGAGCCACCAGAGAACGGTACAACAGAAGATGGTGAATCCATACCTGTGGAAGAAAATGATTCTAGTGATGAAGACAAGAATGATTATGGCATTGAGCATGATCCTGGATTGAGGGCTCCGATCTCAAGCTATGATGTCAATGACCAAGATTCAGTTAGAAGGGCATACATTGCATTGGGGCCATGTCAACCAAAGATGAAGAGGGATGCTTTTCCGCAACATGATTGTGGAGGTATGCGCCGCTTCCAACATAAGTGGTTTGCTGAATTTAAGTGGATTGAGTACAGTGTGGATAAAGATGCTGCATTTTGCTTTGTTTGCTATTTGTTCAAAGATAACTGCAAATTTCCTGGTGGAGATGCTTTTGTTGTTGAAGGGTTTAGAAATTGGAATATGAAAAGGAGAATTAATAGGCATGTTGGTGCTATCGATAGTGCTCATAGTGAAGCTGAAGATAAATATAGATTGTTCACGAGACCTAAGGCATCAATCCGTGAATCTGTTGCATCAAACACTGCATAGTTCAAGGCTAAGTATCTAACTCGCTTGACATGGTCACTTAAGTGCATAAGATTTCTGTTGCGTCAAGGGTTGGCTTTTAGGGGTCATGTGAAACAAAGGATTCACTCAACAAGGGGAATTTTCGGGAACTTTTAGCATGGCTAGCAGGAAACTTTGAAGAGGTTAATCTGGTGGTACTAGAGAATGCACCACGAAACTGTCAGATGATAGATCACAAGATCCAGAAACAACTCATTGATGCTTGTGCTCATGAAACAATCAAATTTATCATAGATGAACTTGGTGATGAGTGTTTTGCAATTCTTGCTGATGAGTCAAGCGATGCATACCTACTGGAACAATTAGCTCTTTGTTTGCGTTTTGTCAATAAAAAAGGAGAACCAGTTGAGCGGTTTCTAGGTCTTGTCTAAGTTGAAGATACTATATCATTGACTCTTAAAGAACCAATTCAGTCCTTACTTATCAAATATCAATTGCCCCTATCGAAGGTACGTGGTCAAGGGTATGATGGAGCTAGTAATATGAAGGGTCATGTTAATGGTTTGAAGAAACTAATTATGGATGAGTCCCCTTCTGCTTATTATGTTCATTGCTTCGTCCATCAACTTCAACTAATACTTGTAGCAGTTGCTAAGGAGAATACTGATTGTGATTGGTTCTTTGGGCAACTTGCTTATTTGTTGAATGTTCTAGGGATGTCTTGTAAAAAGATCCGCATACTTCGCATTGCTCAAGCTGAATACATGATTGAAGCATTGAAATTGGGTGAAATTGAAACCGGGCAAGGATTGAATCAAGAGATGGGCTTAGCAAGGCTAGGTGATACACGATGGGGATCTCACTACAGAATTGTAATGCATGTTATGTTCTTATATCCTTCAATCAAGAAAGTTCTCTTTAGGATTGGGAATGAAAGTAAAGGGGTTGAGGCTAATGGAGCTCAAACTATGCTCACAGTATTTAAGTCCTTTGAGTTTATTTTCCTGCTACACTTGATGAATGAAATATTTGGATACACAAATGACTTGTGCAATGCTTTGCAAAAGAGGGAGCAAGATATTGTAAATGCAATGGATCTTCTGGAGTTCACAAAGGTAGAACTGGATGTTTTGAGACAAGATTCTGGATGGCAAGAGTTTCTTACCAAGGTCACTTCTTTTTGTGAGAAGCACAATGTTAAAGTTGTTGACATAAATGGGAAGTATATTCCTATGCAAAGATCAAGGCAGTTCTACAGAGGTGCCATTAATTATCACCGGTTTCATGCTGATATGTTTTTGGGTGTCATTGATAGACAAGTTCAAGAGCTCAATAATAGGTTTGATGAGGTAAACACAGAGCTACTTAGATGCATGGCTTCATTTAGTCCAGCCAATTCCTTTTCTGCTTTTAATGTTGAGAACTTGGTTAAGCTTGCTGGGTTCTATCCACATGACTTTGAATTTCAAGAAATAAACCAGCTTCATTTTCAGTTGCACCACTATATCAATGATGTCAGAAATGATGAAAACTTCAAAAATTTGAGAAGTCTAGCAGAGTTGTCTATGATGCTAGTTAAAGAAGGAAAGGTTTCTCGGTATGAAATTGTTTATAAACTTCTCAAATTGGTGCTTGTTCTTCCTGTTGCAACTGCTGGTGTTGAGAGGGTCTTTTCTATAATAAATTTGATAAAGAACAAGTGAAGAAGTAAGATGGGGCAGAAATATTTGAATGGTTGCTTGGTCACATTGATTGAAAGGGAATTCTTCATGCAAGTTAAGGATAAGGACATCATCACTCATTTTCAAAGCATTGCAGAATAGAAAGTTGTCCTATAGCTTGTAAATTGTAATCTTTGATACCATTTTGCTGTTTTAGCCTCTATTTATTTCACATGTTGCCACTTTGATATGTTGATCATTAGTAGCTGGATAATTTCAATTTGTGATCAATTTTATTAATCAATAATGCTACCACTTAATTCTATGTTATAAAACTATAATTTAGTCTATCAATTTTTTTCTTGCCATCTCCAATTTTGAATACCCATAGTTCAGATCCTGCGCCCGTCACTGGGTACACCCCCAACCTTTTGATTCACCTTGCAATATGAATTTTTCGTTTGTGTAACTTGTGCAACGATAGTTCCATTAGGGCTAGCCGTCAGGGTGGTGGTGATGGTGGGCCTGCAGTCCAATGGGCTTTGAGGATGGTTCAGTGGGTCGACATGTGGACGACCACACTAGATGAGGTGGTACAAGAGGCCCGTGCACACGACGACGACGCTTTTGCAGCGTACTTTTGGTGGTTCTTACCGAGGACCAGGATGCGGGTCACGTATGTTCTGAGGCAACCACTGACGGAGACCGCGCCAGTCACACAAACGTACTGCGCTCAAGAGACGTCAACTTGGACTACGCGGTAAGCTACTGTATTATTTTTATTACTCAACTTGCATCATTTGGTGTGACTAACTTGAACCATTTTCTCTCCCCAAAAGTACAATGTTATTGTTGAGATAGCCACAGAGCTGACGTACGACATCGACCACTACGACGACATGAATGCTCATCAGCACCGGACGCTTTACAAGAGGGCCCAGGATGCCTGCAGTAGGTTTATGAGGGCCATCAGCTGTCGTGGAGGTCACGGGGACGTCGTACTTCCACCATGGACTACCTACCCCCATTCGTCCTCTCCAACTCCTACTCAGCAGGCTGGTACGTCCTCTCAACCGCCTGTTCGTCCGCCACCAGCCGGGACATCCTACGCCACACCAGCACCACCACCATCTTGGTATGCCACACCCGATCCATCCACCGTTCCGCAGAACGTCTTGCCGACAGCCCCGCAGATGCATGCCGGTTATACTGGAGCGTGGTCCTCGTGGACCTCAGCTACACCAGGCACAGAGATACGACCAGCAGGTGCGTGATGAATACATATTTTCTATTCCTTTTTAATTATGCAACGGAGCTAACAAAACTATTTCCTTTGTTGCATAATAGGGTTCGTAGACCGCGGATGGGTTTCGGAGGACTCATCGACGAGGGACAGAGGTCCAGCACACACGCTTGGATCGACAACCTTTTCAGAGCCGAGCCTAACGTGATCGGTCCCTCCCAGTTGCCTGACGCCCCGCAGGGTCCTCCATCGGACGCGACCCAGTACCTCACGACACCACCTGTGGCGACACTACCTGCGGTGGCACCACCAGCGGCGGCATCGGGACGACATCCGACTCGCGATGTTGGCCCGCCGGAGCCGTTGACGTACGATAAGCAGCAGACCAGAGCAGCGCAACGGGCAGCGGGGCCTCATCGTGGTGCCGTGAGCCTCGTTTCAAGCGAGGACGCATTTAGTGCGTAGGATGACTTGTATGTTTTATCATGTGTACGATTGTGTAACGTACGATGTGTGCTCATTCGCGGACTAATCTATCTAGATCAGAAGTTTAACACTTTTCAATGATTCCGTGCGTTCACTATACATGTCTAAACAATTTCGAAATAATTATTAAAACTACATAATTGAAATAATCGATTAAAAGGAAGAACAAATATGCGGCAAATACAGAGTACATGACCTAAAGACAACTCAATGAAAAGTCCAACAGTACACAACATTATCCATGAATAAATCATGGAACTAGCCAATAATAGAGACTACTGAGTACAACAAGACCACTTTTCCTTCCTTAGGGCATCGGGATTCTCCTCGATCGCTGCTTTTGCTCGGCATGCACGCTCAAGCTTCCTCTCCCTCTCCTCCCTCTCCGCAGCAACACACCTCCTTTCTCCTCTTCCTTGTGCTCCTTCTCTGCAGGCTCCTCTCTGAGTCTCTTCTCCATCCTCTCCTTGTTCTCTGCCACCCACCGCAACATGTACTGCATCTCCTCCTTGTCTTCAGGCTTGATCTCAGTGTCAATTCACTACACAAAATCACAGAGCGGTGGAGGGGTCTACAACAAATGTAATTATTACAAAATAAAAAAATCATGCAAGATGTCATATGACACGAAATAATTATTACAGAACATCAATTCCTCACCATCTTGTAAATGCGGCGCTGACGAAGCGTAGGCTCAAACTCAAAGTTTGAACATATCCAGTACCTCTGCATATACATGTCCTCTGCATCGGACTTGGCTACCTTGCAAAGATCGCCGCAAAAGCACATGGGCACTGGAACACCACTAGGCAGAGGCAAAAGGTCGAAGGCATTTCCGGACAACGGAACACCACTCCACCTTTACCATTTTCGTTGTAAGAACCGAAAGCAACTAACATTAAACCATACGACTAGCAGTTAACGTAATAACGTGCACTGAGATTACCTTGGTTTCCTAGCTTTTCCACGCTTTGTCATCCTACGGTTGTATAATATAAATATTAAAATTGCATCAAACTATACTGCGCTAGATTTACTATGAACTAAATATTGAATCTACTATACTAACTAATCTAGATTTTTTACATCTAAAACCACCAGATATTTCTAAATCTACTATATTACGAGATTACCTGATGACGATAGCTTCTTCCCCTTCTTTCCTCTCTTTCTTTCTTTCCTTCCTTCCTTATTTCCCTTCTTTCCTCTCTTTCTTTCCTTCCTTCTTGCCCTCTCTGGTTCCCCTTCCCCTCTCTGTAAACCGAGCGAGTTTGGGCTTTGGTGTGCTGGTAGGAGGACGGGGCACGGCGCTGGTTTATGTGGGGCGAACCCCCGTTGGTTCATCCAGCGGTAAGGGTCCTTACCGTCGTTTCAACCGACGGGGGTTCCTCAATCCACGCGCGCACTAATTCGGCGGCAGCAGTTTAGTGGTGAGGGCCTTACCGCCGGTTGAAATGGTGGTAGGGCTCTCCCGCCAGCTGAAACGGCGGCATGGACCGGCATAGGGGTGTCAGGCCCCTACCGCCAGTTGAAACGGCGGTAAGACTGGCGGTATGTATAAACCCATTTTTGCAAATTTTTGATTCGACTATATATTTAGATAAAATCGAAAAAAAATATAAAAATTAAAAAATTCCAACCTCGTCATCGTCAGGTCGCCGTCGCGACCAAACAAGTTTATGCGAGGACAGGCAAACCGGCCGGGGCGCGCGGTCCACGCGGCCGTGATGGGCCTAGCGTGCCGGGAAGCTGGACCACACAATTAATACGGAGCACGCGCCAGACAACGCTCCACGGCTCGGCGTGCGTCATGTGATGTGATGGGATGGCGAGCGAGCGCGTGATCCGCGGGACGGACGACGCCAACTTGAGACGGCGGGTGGGCGAGTGTTTGGAGCCTTCTCCCGAGCCCCCGCATGTGCTTCCAAGCGCTACTGAGCTCGGCTTGCCGTCATGCCGGCCTGCGTGATCCGCGCGCTGCCCTCCAACGAGTTCGCGCGCCAGCCGGCCGATCGATATCTTTGCTATTCGTCGCTGCACCGGTCGTCGTCGGGCGAGTCAGCGCATGCAATCAGTTCAAAGAAAGCAGGTGTACGTATACGCACATGTGCAGACATTACTCTGACTGACCAATGCAAGCGTTTGCAATCAGCCAGCCGGAGCGCACATCACCTGCCCAGGAACAAGAAGGAAAACGGGACGCATCGATCAGTTCGGCTGGGTATACACGAGCCAAGAACGTGCTTCCAAATCCGAACTCTACGACAACAGCTGACGCTGCAGCTGCTTTTGTTCATCTTCCCCTTTTCTTTTGCAATCAATCGGTTCGTGTGGGATATTCCTGCTGCTCCTTGTATAACCAGGTTGAGCCGTTTGGTTCACTTTGCTTATTTTTAAGCAAGTGTCACATCAATATTTAGATACTAATTAGGAGTATTAAACGTAGATTATTTACAAATGATAAACTGTCGTGCTAAACAGCGAGACGAATCTATTATGCTGGATCATCTTTGGATTAGCAAATGTTTACTGTAGCAACACATTGTCAAATCATGGACGAGCTGCCCAGGAAAGTAAGATATCGCCGTTTAACCTCCACTTATGTAATCGGTTTTGTAAATAGTCTACGTTTAATACTCCTAATTAGTATCTAAACATTCAATGTGATGGGTGCTTAAATTTAAGCAAGTGAACCAAATCACTGAAATGCTCTCGGCGTGGGCGCCTGGCACGGGAGCAGATCCGTGAGGTAGCTCTTGCTTGGCCTTGGTGCGCAAAGCTCCAAGCCAAGACGTCTCGCTCACAGACCGATCAGTTGACCCATCCGCCGCACTCCCATATCTACACGGGATCACGCCCGGGACTGCAGCTCGCCACACTCCCTAGGACGCTAACTGCTTCACCTCCACACGAAGGCGCGAGTGGTGTACGTGAATCGCACCGCAGGCTGCAGCGAGCCATGGCGCCCGTCGAGACGTCCTCGCCGGAGCACAACGGGGATGCCGGCAAGGCTGCGAGAGCGACGAGGAGCTACTGGCGGTGGCACAAGGACGACTTCTTCCCGGAGCCGTCGTTCGCGAGCTGGGGCGCCTACTGCCGCGCGCTGGGCGCGACCCCGTCCCGCCTCCGGGACCGCTTCGCGGGGCGCTCCACGGACGCCGCCGAGCTCGGGGCCATGCGCCGGCGCAGCGAGAACGAGATGCGCCGGTGCCTCACCTGGTGGGACCTCACGTGGTTCGGCTTTGGCTCCGTCATCGGCGCCGGCATCTTCGTGCTCACGGGCCAGGAGGCGCGCGACCACGCCGGCCCCGCCATCGTGCTCTCCTACGTCGCCTCGGGCCTCTCCGCCATGCTCTCCGTGTTCTGCTACACCGAGTTCGCCGTCGAGATCCCCGTGGCGGGGGGCTCCTTCGCGTACCTCCGCGTCGAGCTCGGCGACGTCGCGGCCTTCATCGCCGCCGCCAACCTCATCCTCGAGAGCATCATCGGCACGGCGGCGGTGGCGCGCTCCTGGACGTCGTACCTCGCGTCGCTCATCAACAAGCCGGCGAGCGCGCTCCGCATCCACACGTCGTCGCTCGCCGAGGGGTACAACGAGCTGGACCCCATCGCGGCAGTGGTGATCGCGGTCACCGCGACGCTGGCCATGCTGAGCTCCAAGGGCACCTCCCGCGTGAACTGGGTCGCGTCCGCCGTCCACGTCCTCGTCATCGGCTTCGTCATCGTCGCCGGGTTCATCCACGCCAAGCCCAGCAACCTCAGGCCCTTCATGCCGCACGGCGTCCCCGGCGTGTTCCGCGCCGCGGCGATCGTCTACTTCGCCTACGGCGGGTTCGACAACATCGCGACCATGGCGGAGGAGACCAAGAACCCGTCCCGCGACATCCCGCTGGGGCTGCTGGGCTCCATGTCCGTCATCACGGTCATCTACTGCGTCATGGCGCTGGTGCTCAGCATGATGCAGCCGTACACGGCGATCGACCGGAGCGCGGCCTACTCCGTGGCGTTCACCAACGTGGGGATGCACTGGGCGCAGTATGTCGTGGCCCTGGGAGCGCTCAAGGGGATGACCACAGTGCTCCTGGTCGGCGCCCTGGGTCAGGCCCGGTACACGACCCACATCGCCCGGAGCCACATCATCCCGCCCGTGTTCGCGCTCGTGCACCCCAGGACCGGCACCCCCGTGCACGCCACCGCGCTCATCGCCATCGCGAGCTCCTGCATCGCCCTCTTCTCTAGCCTCGACGTGCTCTCCAGCCTGCTCTCCGTCAGCACGCTCTTCATCTTCATGATGATGGCCACCGCGCTCCTCGTCCGCAGGTAAGTAACCATTGTCTATCTGTTCATTGCGGTGATTTTTTTTTCACTCTAAAACCAACAAGTTTTATTTTGGGTACGGTGCAGGTACTACGTGAGAGGCGTGACGACACGGACACACGCGCTGCGGTTCGTGGCGCTGCTGGCGGTGGTGATCGCGTCGTCCGTGGGCATCGCGGCGTACTGGGGTACGTCGCCGGAGCGGTGGAAGGGGTACGTCGTGCTGGTGCCGGCGTGGGTCGCGGGGACGTGGGGCATCCAGCTGCTGGTGCCCGCGGCGAGGGCGCCCAAGGTGTGGGGGGTGCCGCTCGTGCCGTGGATGCCCTCGCTGTCCATCGCCACCAACCTCTTCCTCATGGGCTCGCTCGGCAAGGACGCCTTCATCCGCTTCGGCTTCTGCACCGCCATCATGCTCGTCTACTACGTGCTCGTCGGCCTGCACGCCACCTACGACGTCGCGCACGGCGCGTGCGCCGGGGAGGACGACGATGACGTCGCCGACGACGATGTCAAGAAGGTGGCCCCGGTGGACGTGGAGAAGGCCGATGCGGCAGACGGTGGTCGGTAATCGACCGGAAGGTTTACCATGACTGTAGATGTTTTGTAAATTGAAAAGGAACAGAAATGTGCTTGACAGGTGTCTGACAAACGATAACTCCTGAAATAAGAGAAACCAATGCATAATATTCTTGGGAACTGCAACTTCTGTATGGGAAATGTTTTAGCACGTTTCTGTTGCAGACTACTGACCTTGTTACTGATCCCTGGCTTAAACTTACCTCTCCACTCGATGGAGTGCCTCCGGGGTGGTGATCGAGCAACGGTGGTCATTTCGCTGCAGTTTTATGAACATCAACAATAGAACTGCTCTTTTGCTGTCTAACTGAACTTTGGATAGTGCTGTACACAAAAGGGAAAGGAAAGCTTTTAGTGATACCTAATGGTATTTTACCACCCATTTTCACTTGCTATATATGATTTTTGTGACCAGATCATGATCTCAAGTCTGTTATGTGCATTAAACATGGTTTGAACTTGGTGCCAATATCTCTTTCACATATGCTGAAGCTGGTATTGTTTTCTATTTGCCATGTTTCTCCAATTGAAACAAATCAATTCGATAAAACATATATGATAGCTTATAGCCAATAGAATTACCGTGTGAGATTGTGTAACTTGGTTAATCTCCAGAGACCTCTTTTTCAGGTGCCGTCTGCCCCTTGTGGCCGCAAGGACGCTCCGTCTCCGCTGCAACGCCGGGCTCACCGAGCGTCGCCGTGTCCCGGGCTCGATTGCCCTCCTCTACCTTGTCAGGCAGAACTCAGCGCGCCATTCCTCTAATGTTCATGCTGAGTTGCTGACCCGCCGTCTAGCACCTGACTGAAGAGGATGGCGACGTGGTACGAGCCGGCGGCGCGTTCATCTCCCGGAGTGGCCCGGGAACCCGGCCGTCTCCCTGCCCAAGCCCATGGACGTTCTGCCTAGAGCACAGCGCGCCATCGAGCTGCTCTTGACGAAGAATTGGCGGGGTTTCCCTTTGCATCGGCTCCAAGCTCCAAGCCCCAGCAACGCCGCCGCCGACCGGCCTCCAGCGTGGCGCCGCCCTGCCCCTACCCCCGCGCTTGCCTGGGACTGGACGGGACGACCCAGTCAACCAATGACTATGCAACCTACGACCGATCTGGATCGCACGTGCTCGATCCACGGCTAACAGGTACCCAGGGGTGGACTGCTTTGGAATTCTCCACTTTTCCGGGTCGGTGTTTCAGGTGCCGTCAGCCCCCGGTTGTCGCAAGAACACGCGCCGCCTCCGCTGCAACCGCGTGGCTCGCCGGAGCACCGCCCCTACGTCGCGCTCCCGCGGAGGCCTTCCGCTGCGGCCGTCGAGCTCCCGCGCCTGCCTGACGCGGAGGGCTAGCTCCATCCGCGCCCGAGCTGGGCCGTTGAACTCGGATCAATTGGCACGCGAGAGCGGAGAGTCTAATTTGGTAGCTCGTGCCTGTTTCGAGAACAAGATCGAGATCCTGTCAGCGTACCGCGCGAGACGGAGTCCAGCCACGCCGCGAGACTTGCATCACGAGACGGCAAGCACCGGCCGGCCAGCCACGCGTCGTCTGAGGCGTCCACGGAAGCCGGACGGCTATCTTCTCGTCGCCACGGGCGCCGCGCATGTCCAGGGTCGAGCCGTACCCGAAGCAACGATCGACGACGTTGCCAGTGTACTCGGCCGGCGGGCTCGCCGGAGCTCCAGCATGTTGAGACGCTGCGTGCCGGGGCGCGATGCCGATGTCCAGTCCAGCCATCGCGCGGAGCGTGCAGGCCTTATTCTGGTGCGACGGAATGAATCGCCCGGCCCGGCAGTTGCAGAAGGTCTGCCGGATCATCTCGCCATGGCCCTGCATCAGAAAGAACAGAAGTGAACCGCCAGACAGTGCAATGTCGCGAGAACGCGCCACCAAAGCGCGCCGCGACGCGCCGGCGGGACGCGCTCTATATCGTTTGCCTGGCGAACGGCCGCTACCATGTCCACAGGGCATCCACGCAGGCTTCGTCGCCAGGCGGCGCGGCGGCACGCTCGGCGTCAATCGAGCTCTGGTGCTACTGCATCGTGCTCGTCGCGTGAGCCCGAGACTGCCGTGCGACCCGAGGTGCGGCGAATCGCGCGCCGCCCTCTGATCCGTTCTGCGGGAATGAAATCGAGGATTTATGGGCGGGACGGGGCTCCTCGATTCCGGCGAGGAGGACGGCGGCGGACGGGCGGGAGCAGGAGCTGACCCCGACCAGGGTGCTATATGCAAAATACAGGGTCCTAATTGCAAATAATCGGATCGCGATTAATAGTAGCGATCCAATTTACGGGGTTATATGAAAATAAACAGGGGCCCTTTTGCCAATAATCCGGACCGGCGGCGGACTCCCCGGCGAGGTCGCGCGCGCCGCCGGCGCTGGCCCAGCCGCCAGGCGTCCCCCCGCCTGCCTCGGTCAGGCTCATGCACCCGCCCCACGCGCACCTCCCGTGATTGTGGCTCGTCCGATGTGGCTGCTGTGGCAGCGCCGGACCGTCGCGCGCGCGGTGGCCAGTGGGCAGTGGCGGTGACCGGTTATGGATGCCCCTCGCCGCGGAGAGGAGATGTTCGGCTCCCAAGGACGGCGGTGGCGCTGCCCTAGTTTACACTTTACAGGATCGAGTGGGGGTGGCAACCATTCTCTGTTCTCGTTTTGCACGGAGAACTGGCCCATTGCACGGCCGGCTCCGCCGCTCCTCATCCCTGCAGAGGGCCAACTCCCGGCAGCTCATTCTACTTCGCAACTCGCAAGATACACACGCCTGGACCGAATGCGATCGCCTCCGCTTGCTTGCGACCTCGTTTGGCGGCGTCACCTGGCCGGTTTGCGGTGTCGCCGGCGGCTGCACACCAGATGTTCGCTGCTTTGCCTTACCGACTATCCAAATTACTGATCCTACTTTTGCTTTGGGTGTCTCCCATCTCTGTATGCATAGGTAATAGGTCTAGTTTGTTGTCGGGATCCTATAAGCAGTTACATCTGAAAACTAGAACAATGATCTTTTCTGGAAAAACTTGGAAACGAAATTGAAAGGGAGAACTGTGTGTGCAACGCATGCGCAAAAGGCGAAAAGGATGTGATGTGCTAGATCCTCCTCCATTCGCATCTGGATAGCAAAATGGCCCAAGCCCAGCAGGTCCGGTAAGTACTCAAAAGCTGTTACCTGGCCCATGTGGTACCCTGCGGGTGCGTAACTGAGCCTGAGTTTTCTAGGTGGAGATCGGGTTGGACGGCAAAATGCCGAACGAGTGAATGAAAAAACGGCCGAAATCAAATTGCTGTTTTTAGACTCGAGAACAGAGATGGAGCGTTTTTTTTTCTAAATCTTCGTGGTTGATTAAGGAAAATGTACTAGTCTGCTAAAAAATTCTGTAACTAGTGGTACTACACATGATATTTCGTCCACATGATATTTCGTCCAAGAACCACCTCCACCACCATCACATCGTGGACTCTCCGACGTGTGCATACTGTGGCCAGCAGGAAACCTAACGCCACATCCTCCTGGATTGCCCACCTGCTAAACAAGTTTGGCGCGCCATCGGCTGGCTTACTGCACCACATCTATCCTGCTTCTAGAGAGCTATGGGAACTTCCTCAATTGTCAGATCATGCGACGTCACAAATACACTTTACCATCATCACTGCCATTCTCTGGAAAATTTGGAAAGCTAGGAATTCATGGGTCTTCGACACCATCCTCTACCCCACCGATCGGGCTATACGCAACATTGTCGGCGACCTGCACCTTTGGATGTACCGCCTCAAATCTTCGCTGGAAGCTGACTCCCTTCGAATGTGGTTGCAACAATTTCATGCAACATAGTTGTTTCATGCTTTATTCTCCTTTTATTCTCTCTTCACAAATCCTGTATACAACAACTTGGTATATCAATGAAATGTTTAGGCTGACTTCTTGTCTACCGTAGCCCCCTTCAAAAAAAATATTTTCCCCAAGAAAAATCCGAGCGTGTTTGGAACTCTCGATGAGGCTTGCCTTGCTTAGCTGGGCAAGGAGAGCAA
Source organism: Setaria italica (assembly GCF_000263155.2). Lineage (NCBI taxonomy): Eukaryota > Viridiplantae > Streptophyta > Magnoliopsida > Poales > Poaceae > Setaria > Setaria italica. The sequence continues at coordinate 13,132,567 of NC_028454.1, read as the reverse complement.
GGCGTGCTCTATGGGTGCGTTTGGTTGGGAGACGATGTAGGACGGGACGGTCCTGTCCTACTTTTCTGGGATAGGATGATCCTATTTCTTGTTTGGTTAGAGGGACAGGGGCGTCCCTGTTTTTTGTTTGGTTTGAGGGATAAATGTGGGATGGGATGATCCCGTTTTCTGTTTGGATCGAGGGATAGCTGGTTATGATAACCTTCTGCAGAATCATGGTGACATTACCTCCTACCTGTCATACCTTCCTTCTTTCTAAGGATAATCATGGTGACATAATATATAGTCTGAAATATATACAATATATATACACAATATATAGTCTAAAACAGAGACAATTCATTTAACAGAAATATCAGACCAGTGTAGTTATTGCCTTCAGATAACAAAACTACAGGGAGGTCACTGCCATGATGAAACTGAAAACTCTGCAAGTAATATTATCCCCAATAAAGTATCATTTGAAGACGCAGGTAATTGAGAATGCAATAAACAAAAGGAAGCTTGGTAGCAAACCGAACTGTTTACCATCAAATATCATTCATATATATAGATGGCATTTACCACAGTACCATTACATCAAATCCATGCCTTACACAATATAGAAAGTTCAAGGCATACTATATGATAGGCCACAGTTAGCAAAAGAAATATGACTGACAAAAGAGACCGTTACAACTATCAGGTGTAACAAACATGGCCTAGTTAGCAAAAGAAAGCTTTACCACTATCACTAGTTGTATGTTCCAAAAGCACCTACTGTCCAGGGAACCTCTCACTAACAAACATAGCCATCCAATGTAACTGGTGCTGAAATGGCAAGCCATAGAAAGCTTTACCAATGAGAGGATTGGCCACCAGATGCGCATAGTATGTGGATATCTGAAGATCATTAAAGCCTGAAACTGAAAGGCTATTCACTTTGTCAAAGAGATCTTCTGGCAGCTCATTATTAGATTTAGCAACCTGCGTTATAGCCATGGCAAGCTTGTCACCAACTCTGTTGAACGCACCAATCAACCCCTCCTCTGCACTTTCAACAATCTTGGCCCTCTTGTTAGGTCTTGCATTAGATGTTGCCCCTTCCTCAAAAGCACTACTAGGATCCTCTTCTGTACCATTTGCAGCCCCATCTTCAGTATCACCATCTTCTGTACCAAGAGGAGCACTTGAATCCTTTGCAAACTTGCCAGTAGCCATATCCTTCCCAAAGATTGTTTCCATCTCAGCATAGTCTCAAGATCGA